>NW_006408582.1:5155135-5170634 GCF_000296735.1 Chrysochloris asiatica | reverse complement strand
AGAGAGAGAGAGAGAGAGAGAGAGAGAGAGAGACATTTATTATCAAGGAAATGACTCACAATTACGAGTCCCAGGTCCCTAGCAGGAGAGAGAGAGAGAGTACCTTCCACGTGTCTATTATATTGGGAGCAGGCCACACTCCTAAGGAAGCATCCCTTCAGGTGATTGACAACTCATAACCACTCATCATACAGGTAACTATGCATGTATTATGTTTCATCACCATGGTAATAAATACATCCCAACTGATAAACCTCTGGAAATCTTGCCCTAGTCAAGTTGACACAGTAGCCTAACCATTAATATTCCACACTTGTCAACTTGACACCTATAAACTATATTCAGAATCTCTAAATAAAAAAATTATAAAGTCATACTTATGCCTAGCATGATATAACTAAAACACATACAGCCAAAACACAGTGGCCCCATTTTCATCTTAAATGCCACAAATAAACAAAGCAAAAATATTTGATGAACACACATACAAAACAAAAAAATATATATATATTCATTTAAATGTCCAAAGGGCACATTCTGCAAGCCAGCCTTCTGCCTGTATACGGCACATAGCCTTTCTCAGTCCATTGGCCTGAGTCCATAACTGCTCTATCTCTCTATGCCACCACTGTCTCTGCTGACCGCTTTTCTAGGCAGGTATCGCAAACTCCACTTATGCTCTTTCTTTAATGATGATCCTGGGATCATCTGTTACTGAAATGAAAGAAAACTAATCCCTCCTTTTAGTTACACATCTTCTACAGTTACAGCTTTGATAATCACAATAAATCCTATTAACAATTACTCACATTGAAATAAAATGCTATCAGCATCATCTTCTATCCCCCTTTCACCATACCCATCTGGAAAAGAGGAAAATAATCAGTGGGGGGGTCCCCTCATTCTAAAACTAAACACACCCACGAAAACTTGTAAGCCAGCCACTTCATGCCTTTACAGCCCCTTCCCTCCCTCTTTAATAGCCAGTGTCTAAATTGAACATCCCTAGTGGTTACGAATCGGGCTGCGAACCTTAAGGCCAGCAGTTCGAAACTACCAGTTGTTCCGCGGGAGAAAGAAGAGGTGTTCTGCTCCCGTAAAGATTTACAGCCTTGGAAACCCTGTACAGGGTCGCTATGGGTCGGAAACGACTCGACAGCACTTAACAACAACAATGTGGCGCTGTGGGTTAATGCGTCAGACTGCAAAGCCATTTGAACTGCAAGGTCGGCGGTTCAAACTCACCAGCTGCTCCATGGAAAACCCTATACAGGGTCGCTATGAGTCGGAATCGACTGGACGGCACTTAACAGCAACAACATCAACATAGTACACTGAGGAGACAGGCCTATTTCTTGATCTGAAGAATCTTTTATTCTGATTGGAATTTTGAGCAACCACATCCATAAGCAGAAGTCCAGTCCAACAAATTGTAGCAACTGAAACTTGTTCACAGTATCAAACATCTTTATCCTCACCTTGTCAGGTTCATCAGCTCAATCTTAAGTATCCAAGCTAGGTCAAATAGGTACCAAGCTACAAGTTTGGGAGTTCACACACACCTCTCTAAACTTCTTGCCACCTGGCACCCTCATTCTCAGCCGTAGTCCCCAAGGGCTAGGTTAACGCCCTTGGACTTAAGAGTACAACTCCCTAAACATCTGACCAGTTGGCCTTGCAGCTCCTCTTAAGGTCAGCAGGTGCCAATAGAGCATGTCCAAACTCAGCCCCTGTCTTCATTGTTGCATTTTCTCCCAGTTCCACTCACACAGACTCAGGTAGTCACCAATGATCATATGGCTCCAGTTCCCTTTAAGTGTCTATTGTAGATGGGGGCTTTCTCTGATGAGCCCACTTTCCTTTCCTTGATGCCTCCAAAACTCAAACCTCCAAACTGCTTTGTTCCTCTGCTTCAATCTCCTGTTCTCCTAGCAGTTCTGCATGTCTTTTCAAATGCAAATGTCCTAACTCTGAAAGTTCTGGGTGGGACTTAGTATTCCACCTAAAGCCCTATATTATACAAATGCTTAAAGCAAAAACCTATTTTTCTGGCAAATTTTAACTCCCCTTTTAGAAACTACAATCAAGCATAGGCTGAAGCTCTCTGTAATCATAATTCCCAATATTCCTGTCACATGTATGTTTACCTTACAGTAGTAGGCTGCTGCTGTCAAGGACCCTGTATAGGATTTCTGAGGAGCAGCTGGTGAGCTTGAACCACAGACCCTGTGGTTTAAATGACTGCAGTCTGATGCAATAACCCACAGCGCCACCCCAGGACTCCCAATAGTAGGCTAGATAAACCAATATCCATAAGGCAGTCAGGCACATAAACCTTATAAGTCACTCAAGTTTAATCTTTTCTTCTCCCTTGGACTAACCCCATTCATATGCATATAGTCTTGGGCCCCTGGCAGGGTAGATTCTAGTTGGTAGAATCACAGATCAGCTATCATTATTTGGCTCCAAGCAACTCCAGAAGTTCTGGCTCTTCCCTCCTCCACTTAAATATTTTATACCATGCCACTTCATTCTTTCTCTTTAAAAACTTCATAATTTCTTAGGTCTGGAGCCATTGAATAGACTTAGCACCCTTGTCAAAAATCAATTGACCAGAGGTGTATGAGTTTAATTTTTAAATACATAAATATTAATACATGTTGTTATTTATTTCAAATGTGAAGTCCTAGGTCTCTCTGCCCAAGATGAAAAAGATAGAGTCAATGTTATGATTGTCTCCAGAGCAATTAGATTTCCTTTTTAAAAGAGGAAAAAAGCCCCTAGATATGATATAGCGCTAGTCCCAGGGCTATCATGGGCTTTTTGCTGATGCTGTCACATCTTTGCTTCCAGGAACTCTTTTGAAATTTATTTGAGTTAAGTTTAGATGATTCATTGGTACAGAGATTTGCATTACAGATCTTTAATGAAATCTAAAACAATAACATTTCTTAGCTGAATAATGACTGTTCCTTTGTGGCCTTTGAGTCAATGAATTCAGCCAGGAAACCTCCATTCTAGGATTAAAAAATACTTGCTTGTAGGGTGTGGATACTAAGCTACCACAGACAGCATTGTACTTCAAAATAAATCTCGGAATGTTCTTTCTGACTATGAATGTGACACCATTCCCCTTGAATTTGTTATTCCTAGAATAGTAAACCATAGATTGTCCATCTCAGAATGGCCAATACTAGTCCAGTTTAGCTCACTAATGTAATCAAAATGGATTGATAATAACGGCTGATTGGAATGCAAAGGTTGGAAACAAAAGGAAAGGTTCAGTAATTGGAAAATACAGCTTTGGTGATAAAAACGATGCTAGAGATTGCATGATAGAAATTTGCAAGACTCGTTCATTACAAATACCTTTTGAAACAGCATAAACAATGACTATACACTTGGACCTCATCAAATGAAAGGCACAGAAATAAAATAGAATGCATCTGTGGGAAGAAATGGATGAAGCACAACATATCATCAGCCAAAACAAGGCCAGGGGCAGACTATAGAACAGAATAATGATTGCTCATACACAGAGTTCAGGCTGAAGCTGAAAAAAAATTAAAACAAGTCCAAAAGAGCCAAAATCTGACCTTGAATATGTCCCACCTGAATGCAGAGAGCCATCTCAAAGACAGGTATATAACACATTAGACACCAATGACCAAAGACCAGAATTGTGAGATGGCATTGAAAACATCACGCAAGAAGAATGCAAAAGGTTATTAAGAAGACAAGAAAGAAAGAAAAGAACAAAATGGATGTCAGAAGATACTCTGAAACTTGCATAGAGATGCTAAAGCAAGTGGAAGAAATTTGAAGTAAAAGACCTAAACAGAAAAATCCAAAAGGCACCACAAGAAGACAAAGTCAAGAATATAAAATTCCAGTGATGCTGTAAGATAATCACTGGACTATAAACCACAAGGTCAGCAGTTCCAACCTACCAACTGCTCCTTCGAAACTCTGTACAAGATCACTATGAGTCAGAACCAATGTGATGAGACTTAACAACATATTTTTATAATATTGCATAACATACTTTATTTTTATTTGAAGTAACATTTTTATTTGAACATTACTATTATGTATAATATGGACATATTATAAACTATTTAGAAAGTGTTATGTATAAAGAAGAAAATATTCCTTTCATTTATAAATAACCACTGACTATATATGGGACATTTATTTTCAGTATGTCTATCTCTCTGAGAGAGAGAGATGAAACCAAATATGTTATTTGTGTTGTTAGGTGTCATCAAGTCAATTTCACCTCATATGACAGAGTAGAATGGCCCCTTAGAGTTTTCTAGGCTATAATCTGCAGGGAGGAAATTCTGGTAGCATAGTGGTTGCAAGTCAAGATGCTAATCTCAAGGTCAGCAGTCTGAAACTACCAGCGATTCCAAGGGAGAAAGATGAGGCTTTCTGTCCCCGTAAAGATTTACAGCCTCGGAAACCCTGTACAGGGTCACTGTGAGTCGGAACTGACTCCACGGCACATAACCACCACCACCAAACCCTATACAGGGTCGCTATGAGTCAGAGCTGACTCCATGGCACATCACCATCACCACCAATCTTCAGGGAAGCAAATCACTGGTTCTTTCTGCTACAGGGTTGTTGATTGGGTTTCAGCTGACAGCATTTCAGTTAACAGCTGCACCAAATCTCCTAAAATATATGATGGTGGTGTGGTGGTTGTGTTCCACTGAGTTGGCTCTGGCTCTTAGCCACCTATGGTTTCCGAGGATATAAATCTCTACAGGAGCAGAAAGCCTCCTCATATTTCTCCTGCAGAGCGGCTTGTAGATTCGTACTACTGACTTTGTGGTTAGCAACCTAGATGGTAATCCACTATGCTACTAGGACTCCTTCCTTATATATATGTCTATATAAAGTGTTTCATCAGATGGCTGTGCCATAGTTTCAAGTCCTGGTGTAGTGCCGTAGCATAAGTACTTGACTGCTAACCCTGAAGTTGGCAGTTCAGACACACCAGAAGCTCTTTAAAACACTGTACTGGGTCACTATGAGTCTGAACATACTCAATGACAGTTAACAAAAACAGCATACTGTAATTTAAACAAAGTTTTGCTGGACTACAAGGTCAGTTTGAACTGCAAGGTCGATGATACAAGCTCACCATCCGTTCCTTGGAAACCTTATGCAGGCTCGCTGTGAGTCAGAACCAACTCGAGGGCACTTAACAAAACAGCATTGTATTTGACATTTAAATTCTTTTCAATTTTGTTCTATTAAATGGTACCATCATGAACACTCTCATACATAACTTTTGTCCACATCTCTGAATCTATTATTTTTGTGTCAGGATGGAGTTCTAAAAGTGTTAGGCAAAGGGTTGCAGTGCAATGGGTCCCTCTTATATGACCTTTCTACCTATGGTCTTGTATCAGTCACCAAATATGGGGTTTGTTGTTGTTAGTGCCATCAAATTGGTTTCGAACCATAGCGACCCTTTATAGGGATTCCAAGGAGCAGCTGGTGAGCTTTAACTGCCAACCATGCAGTTCAAACCAACCTTGCAATCTAGCGCATTAACCCACAGCACCACACCAGGGCTCCCACATATTGGGATGCCTTTAGGCTGAGGCTTACTGTGGAGTAGAGTACCTTCAGTATTTGCTGGTGAAGCTAAAGAACTTTGTAATGCTTGCCTAATTAGGGCAGAGACTAGGGGCCCAAAATGCCTGAGGGGCTCCACCAACTGCTCCTTGGAAGAGAAGCCTTCTTGCTGAGAGAGGCCTTCCTGCAGCCATTCCTGAGAAGAGACTGTCCTGATCAAAGAACTTTATTCTGAGTAGTTTATTTATTTATTTATTTTTAATGTTTTGTTGTGAATTATGTGATAGTTTACATGGAAGAACATTGGTTTTACATTCATCCTATCTTATATCGTTTCATTGCCATGGTTACAATCCCCGCCATGCATCATCATCCAACCAAAGTGTATACACTACAAACCTGCCCCCCTCCCCAGGTCATCACCAGACAGCCCCTCTCCCTCTCTGTGTCTAAAGTCCCCAACTGCTCCATCTCTCCACATCATTGTCTCAGCCTCCATCTCAGGCATCACTGCGTCTGTGTAGGGTCCCGCTCTCCGCTCTTCTCTCTTGATGGTCCCAGGGACCTCTGCTCCTAGGCTGAAGAGTTAATCATTCCCCTCCTTGCTACAAAATGTCTACCTTTGCATTTCCAACCCTCACAATCTGTTCTGAGTCGTTTTTGATGCTAACTGCATCAGAACTCTGCCCAACTCCCTGAGTTTCCCCAGATCAGCCCAGTTGACAGACACATCTCTCTACCCTGAATTTACTTAGTCTGTTGCGTGTATACTTAATTTGCATCTAGATGTTCTGAATTGTCACTGTTATTTTACTGTTTTGGCTGTTGTTTATTGATTCCTTTTGATATTTAGCTATTTGAATCTATTAGCCATGGGCCAAGATTAGACTTCCTGCTCCTGTAAAGGTTTATAGAGACAGAAACCCTATACAGGATTGCTATGATTCCAAACCAACTCCTTGGAACACAACCACCACCACTTTCTTAATAAACTCCATAATCATGAGTATTGTCTGCCAGTTCTGTGTGACTGTTGCATCAAGTTATTAAACCCAACAGAAAGTAGAGAGTGTGGTGGGTGGTTGTCAAAATGTTTTAAAAGATTTACGTGAAAAGGTTTATTTGACTTAGCTTAATATGACTCAACCTTGAGCTGTTGATGCTGATAATGATTATTTTTCCTTTCTCTCATAATGTGAGAGGAGGTTGGATGCCCTCACACTGCCATTTTTACAAGGCTATAAAGGTTTTTTTAAGAGTCATTATACATTTGGCCAAATTACTACTCACTCCACATAACCTTGTGGTGGTATGTCCTTTTTTTGTCTTGCACATTCTTTGGATTTAGGGAACACTTTAATCCAGTATAATCTCATCTCAGACCTACCTTAATTTCATCTGCAAAGACCCTATTTCCCAATATAGTCTTCTGAAGTTCTGGATGAACATGAATTTTTGAAGATTACTATTCCGCCCACTAACCCACTACAGCCTGCAACTTGTGAAAAGAACATGGCACTGGAAGTCAGGAGATATGGCTGTGGTACTAAATAGCTCTGCAATCCTAGGAAGTGCAATTTGTCATTATCTTCATTTCTCATATGAAGAAATTGATCAATGATCTTTAAAACTCCCAATTGTCTAAAGTCCAGGTTACTAGTTGATTTCGGATTCTGTCCCATATGTATTCTTTCTGTACTCTGATTGTTTCTCAGGGATGTGTTAGTATATGTCTGTAGTGATTTGTTTTAGAAGGGACTTCGACATCTTTGGATTAAATATACAATATCACTTTTCTGACCTTTAAGTGAGCTGAGGATGTTCCTTAGATTCTTATTGATTAACAAAAAATAGCTGCTTTATTTGGATAAGATTTTCCCATTGTCACCTCTACTTCTACTCTATTGTTTAAGAAGAAGAAATAAGTTTTCAAATGAGAAATTTGAATTGTTTTGTTGTTGTTTCTGAGAGTCCTTTAACCTTACAGAAGCTTTCAAATAGGAGATGGAACAGTTAGCTTCCAAAGTGTTAGAAAATGGTATCCCTTCCTCTGAAAGGATATATATAGATGGTATCCATCTTTCTTTTAAAAATGGACCTCTCTTGCCCACTATCCAGGAATTTTACTTCGTGGTGAAGAAAGACATACTAAACTATAGGTAGTGGGCAATGTCTGACAATCCTGAAACCTTATTTTGTATAACTAAAATGGAGGCACTTAAGATTATCCTCAGCAGAGATAATTCACATAAAGACACAGGAAAAAAATGTTTATTTATGTGGCATTATTATCCATTGAAAATCAGCCTGTCTTTTCTATATGCTCACCAGGACACAAAAGGAGGAATTTTCTGGCTGCAATTTTTATAGACTTCAGTGTTCTTGGAATGGAAATGCTTCAAGGACATTTCCATTTGTTATAGCTTATGGTTTCTCATCTCATGTAAATTATTTTTCCACTTTTCATTTTAATTCTTTGCTGTCATTGTCTGGCAAAACGATCATTTGGTGTCTTTCTGTGACACTACTCACTGATCACTCATCTGACAATGTCCTTTGTCTACAAAAGTGTATTGCCCCTAGGATTTATTTTATCACTTTTTTTTATTGCTAGCTATAGATTTCTGCTTAGGTCTTATTCCTCACTTTCTTACTTTTGTCTTAGAACTGTCTAGGGCTATAGATATTCTTGTGCTCATATGGTACATAGTGCATTTTGAGCTACAGAATTCCATTTCAAAAATAGGTCCTTTTTAGAGTTTTGAGCAGAGCCATGTTCTTTTACAATTTATCCACTTTGTAGCAGTAGAAACATCTATTGCTCTAAATAGTCCAAAGGTTAAAATGTTTCAAGGTGACTAAGTCCTGTGTGCTGTTGCTAAAGCTATAGTGAATGAGTTTTATTACCACCCCAACTGTCTCTTGAATCTCCCCTGTCATCTCCATATGGTGCCTCAGACTACTTTAGTCCTTCTCCTCAGCAGTTGCCACAACTGCCAAGTTGGTGTTGGCCATATAGAAACAAGTTTGCTCAAGTAATAACCCTCCTTAAAAATCTTGATTCCCACTTGCTTAAAAAGTTAAATCCAAATTCTAATCTTACACTTTACATTATGAACCCAGAGTAGCTCCTCTATGTTATTAACTAAGAAATCCTGTTAACTAGTAACACTGTAGGTTCCTACAGCAGTGGACTGCTAACTGCAAGGTTGGCAGTTCAATCCCACCAGCTAGCTGCTCCAGGGGAGAACAGTGAGGCTGTCTGTTCACATAAAGATTTTTAGTCTTGGAAACCCAGTACAGGGTCGCTAGGGACTTTAGTTATCTTCCTTTCTGATGCTTCATTTTTCTAAGCAGTTACCATATCTTCTTTCACAGAGCACATGTGAAAAAGACTTTGGAATTTAAATTGACATTAAATTCAATGTAAGTCAGTAATGCAATGTGCTCTTAGAGTGTCCTTGTAATTTATTGTCCAAAATAAGATATATTGGAGAATGAAAGGGGATTTGTTAATAATCAGACATAGCAACATTTTCCCAGGGAAACCAGGATATATAATCACGCTATATATAACCTGTATGCTGAGCAAATAATACGAGAAAAGCTGGGTTCTATGAAGAAAAACGTGACATCAGGATTGGAGGAAGACTCATTAACAACCTGTGATATGCAGATGATACAACCTTGATCGCTGAAAGTGATGAGGACTTGAAGCATTTACTTATGAAGATTAAAGAGCACAGCCTTCGATATGGATTACATCTCAATGTCAAGAAAACAAAAATCCTCACCACTGGACCAATAAACAACATTCTTATCAATGGAGAAAAGATTGAAGTTGTCAAGGACTTCATTCTTCTTGGATCAACTATCAACACTCGCGGAAGTAGCAGTCAAGAGATCAGACGATGTATTGCACTGGGCAAATCTGCTGCACAGGAACTTTTTAAAGTGTTGAAGAGCAGAGATGTCAGCTTGAGGACTAGGGTGCGCCTGACCCAGGCCATTGTGTTTTCAATAGCCTCATATGGATGTGAAAGCTGGACAGTGAATAAGGAGGATCGTAGAAGAATTGATGCCTTTGAGTTGTGGTGTTGGAGGAGAATACTGAAAGTGCCATGGACTGCCAAAAGAACCAATAGATCTGTTTTGGAAGAAGTACAGCCAGAGTGCTCCTTGGAGGCCAGGATGGCTAAGCTTCGTCTCTCCTACTTTGGACATACTGTCCGGAGGAAACAGTCGTTGGAGAAGGATGTCATGCTGGGTAGGGTGGAGGGTCAGAGAAAAAGAGGAAGACCCCCAACAAGATGGATCAGCCAGGTGGCATCATTGATGGACTCAATTGTGGCAGCGGTAGTGAGGTTGGCCCAGGATCGAACATTGTTTCGTTCTGCTGTACATGGGGTCACTATGAGTCGGTTCCGACTCGATGGCAACTGACAACAACAACAATATATAACCCTGTAGTCCAGTCAAATTGCATTACTAGTTGCCTTCCTTTTTCTAAGTGTGTCTTAGGTTTTTACGTCTTTCTGTCTTTGCCTTTATTGTTTCTTTTCCCTTTTCCTCCCCAGTGTCTGGGGCTTGTGCATCCTTCAGAACTCTGCCCAACTCCCTGAGCTTCCCCAGATCAGCCCAGTCCACAGACACATTTCTCTACCCTGAATTTACTTAGTATGTTGCCTATATGTTTAATTTGCATCTAGATGTTCTGAATTGTCACAGTTACTTTACTGTTTTGACTGTTGCTCATTGACTCCTTTGGATATTTGGTTTTTAGTGCAAGTACAGGGCCCTATACAAGGTTACTTAATAAATATTAAATATTTTATTTCCCGACCTGCCTTTATCTTTCTTAGAAACTACTACTTTACCTCAATATTGTGTGTCTGTCCCTCAAAAAAACTATGAACTTTATAGTAAAACATTTTTTCAAACACTGAAATATAAAAATAGAAAAGGAAAAGAGACAGTTACATGATCCCATCCTGAAGTCCTCAGTGCTTACAGTTCAGTATGCATACTTGTAGCTGTAGAAGTACAGTTTATGTCTGTTAATATTTTAGTAGGCCTATATTTCTTAATTATAGAAATAATTCTGTGCATAGATGCATGGATTGAGATGTAGGCTGAATGGGTAAGGGAGGAAGAGTATTTGAGATTTATATATATAGGAGTCCTGGTGTTGCACTGTGGGTTAATGCGCTAGACTGCCAAGCCATTTGAACTGCAAGGTCGGCGGTTCAAGCTCACCAGCCACTCCTCAGAAACCCTATATACAGGGTCGCTATGGGTCATGATCAACACTGCGGCACTTAACAACAAAATATATGCATATAGTTTGAAAGAGAATATTTGTACATGAGTCTTTACCTTTCCTGCAAACACAGCTATGAATGGGGTGGGATATAGAGTGTGCAAAATGATGAAAACTTCCTAGATATTATCACACATATTAAGGCAATAAGTTGATGTTCCTGGGGCCTCAGGACCATAGTCTTGGAAGACCCCATGGTCAATTGACATAACATAATCCACAAAGACAGTGTTCTATATCCTACTTTTGGGTGAGTAGCGTCAGGGATCTTAAAAGCTCATGAGCAGCTGTCTAAGGTGTAGCTGTTCGTCCCTTCATGTGCTGAAGAAAGAAGAGTATGAGAATTGAAAAGGCTTGGGATCAATTAGGTCAATAAATTAATGAAGCATGTGAACATCAGTCTCCACAACTCTGAGATCAGAAGAACTAGACAGTGCCTAGCTACCAGTACCAACTGCTGATCTGAAAAGAAGGATCACAGTAGAGGGCCCCAGGTAGAACGGGAGAAAATACGGAACAAAACTCAAAATTCTTTAATAAGAAAAAAAAGACCAGGTGTACTCTTTAGAAAGAGACTGGAGGAACCTAAGACTATGGCCCTTGATCACCCTTCAGGTCTGTAAAGGAACTCACTCATCCTCCTAGCCCGATTGTCAGCCAAGCAGTAAATAGGTTGAAAGGGGGGATGGGGTAGCAACACTATCAAGGTATGCTCACCCATGGAATGGTCAGTCATTCAAAATCAAAAGGGCAACTTTTACTTAAGGACAAAGCTGAGAAGAGATGGGAAGGTGGGTAGAATGGAAATGAGACACACAGGGAGGAAGCGGTATAACTGTTCTTGCATGGAGGGGATTGTAAACACTGAAATGAAACATAGTGTATGCTTTGTTGAATATAAAGCTGATGCTCTTGTCTATAAACCTGCACTCAATTCTTAATAAAAATTTGATTACAAAAAAACAAAACACAAAAAACACCCTATGGATCATTACAGAATATACTGCATGATGGAATGCTAGAAGATGTGCCCCTAGGTTAGGGGAGAGGGGAATAGAACTGATAGGTCTTTAACAGAGAAGAAAATTATTAATTTCTAATTTTTAGAGATGTGAAACTATACTGAATTAATTTTTGAGCCTTTTATTTAGAAAAAGTTGCAAGTTTTTTCTTTGTTTTTAGCTCTCCTTTATTTTAGTTAGATCTTTAATATGTAGATTTAAAACAATTTAGAAAACTTTTCAACTCAGTTTAAAAGAAATTATATATATATACCATGAATACTTACAATCCTGATTTTTCTATTTAAGAAACGGTATACCTTTCATCATTTAGTAACTGGAACAGCAATTAGCATCCTAATGTTTTCTAACTGATCCAACTACATGTTCCAACACAAATTGCATATGGAGTAATAGTAGCATCATTAGACAAAATCTTTATTGTTTATTGTTTTCCCGAAGTTATTTTATTATCTAGAAATTGATAAAAAATAGCTTATGTTCATATCAGAAACTTCAGAATTATATATAGCAGAATGTAAAAATCATAAGTGCCACCAATATGTTTTTTAAATTTTCACTCCATCCAGCACTTTCCAGAGATGATTATTTCTAACATTTTAATATTGTGCTTTAAGACCCATTCTGTTACAAATAGTTCTGCATCCCCAGTTGTCAACAGTACATTCACTGTGATAGCCATTTTTGAGAGGGTGAGCGATACTTACATTCATGGTGAGTTTGTCCATCGTTACTGATTTTTCAACACTGCCATGATTCAGAGTGTGTGTGAGACCTGTGATAGCTACATTCCAAGATTAAAGAGATGGGAGCAGTACAGATAAAGTGCTTAGGGATCCAGAGGGTGAAGAAAATACCTCTGACTGGAGGCAGTGGTATTTTAGCTGTGTCCTGAAAAGTAGACTAGGTTTCAGTTGAGGCAGGGTACAAAGTAGTTATATTGGCAGGAGAAAGGTACAGAAAGTTGGATGAGAAATGAGCTGTAGTGGCCAAAGGTATTCTTTAAATAGGACATATAATCTTACTGTTGTTAAATGCTGATGAGTCCGTTCTAACTCATAGCAACACTGTATAAGGTTTCCAGGGAGCTTCTGGTGGGTTTGAACCACCAACCTAGCAATTAACAGTCTAGTGCTTATCCTACCGTGCCACACCAAGACTCCATAAGAGGGATAACATGCAGGTTGAGAGTGGAAGGATTGTTGTTAAGCATTCAAGTCAACTCCAACTCATAGCGACCCCATGTCTCAATCCGTGCATCTGTGCACAGAATTATTTCTATAATTAAGAAATCGATTCCAGGATAAACAGAAGCTAAAGGATTTTGCAAAAGACAACCCTGTACTACAAAACATCCTAAAGGGAGTTCTGTGGACTGAGAACCAACAAGAACAGACAACAACCAGAGATTGACATACGTGGCACCATCTCCCAGAATTAAATCGACAGAAGGAAGAGTCGAGAAAAGAACAGAACTATAAGATCAAACTCAGAGAATCTGGGAGGTAGTCTATGATCAAACAATTATAATATAAAAGAAGGTAAACACATAGGAACAGAGATCCAGATGGTGTAGGAAGGTCAGGTAGACTACAGGATAAAATAAACTGCACTAAATGGAAAGAACAGTTAATGGACTATAAGGCAACCTCAAAGAAAATTAACGCTTCACAACATACCAAGAAAATGAAAATCCAAGAAAAACATGGAAACATTAAAACTATGAGGAAACTCATAAGAAAGAACACAAAAAGCATGAACTTAACAAAGGAAGAAGCACAACAAAGAAAGCAGCAATACCACAAAAAAACAAATATAATGTCAGCAATTAATCCATACCTATTGATAATTACAGTGAATGTAAATGGATTAAATGCACCTGTTAAGAGACAGAGAGTGGCAGAATGGATAAGAAAACAAGATCCTTCAATATGCTGTTTGCAAGAGACACATCTCACACACACAAACAAAAACAGATTAAAAGTCAAAAAGATGGGGAAAAACATACCAACCTAATTGCAATAAAAAACAAACAGGAGTGGCAGTACTAATCTCTGATAAAATAAACTTTAAGGCAAAAACCAGCATAATAGATAAAGATGGACATTATCTCATGATTAAAGGGACAATTGAACAAGATGACATAACCATAATAAATATCTATGCTCCCAATGAAAGAGCTCCAAATATATAAAGCAAACTCTTGACAGATTTGAAGAAAGAAATAGATTAATCTACAATAATAATGGGTGATTTTAATACAACGCTTTCAAAAATGGATAGAACAACCAGAAAGAAACTTGACAAAGACACAGAAGAACTAAACAATACAATCAGTCAGTCAACTGGACCTCATAGATACTTACAGAGCATTCAACCCAACAACTGCACAATACACATTCTTTTCCAGTGCACATGGAACATTCTCTAGAATAGATCATGTCTTAGGCCATAAAACAAATCTCCATAAATTTACAAATATCAAAATACTACAAAGCATCTTCTCAGACCACAATGCTATCAAATTAGAAATCAACAATAGGAAGACCAAGGAAATCAAGTCAAATACATGGAAACTGAATTAACACCCTGCTGAAAAGCGACTGGGTATTAGAAGAAATGAAACGTGAATTCACGAAGTTCCTAGAAACAAATGAGAACGAAAACACAACATACCAAAATCTTTGGGACACGACAAAAGCGGTGCTGAGAGGACAATTTATTGCAATAAACACTCACTTCCAAAAAGAAGGAACAAAAATTAACACAGCATCTACAACAATTAGAAACAGATCAGCAAAGGGAACCTACAGCTACCAAAATAAAAGAAATTATTAATAAAGATTAGAGCAGAAATAAATGAGATAGAAAACAGAAATATTATAGAAAGAATCAACAGGACAAGAAGCTGGTTCTTTGAAAGGATTAACAAAATTGACAGCCCATTGGCAAACCTAACAAAAGAAAAGAGGGAGAAGACACAAGTAACACGCATTAGAAACCACATGGGCGATGTCACAATGGAACCAAAGGAATTCAAAAGGATAATAACAGAATACTATGAAGAGTTGTACTCCAACATATTTGAAAACTTAGAAGAGATGGATACATATTTAGAAAAACACAACCTACCTAAACTTTACACACAGTGAAGTAGAAACCTGAACATACCCGTAGCAAAAGAAGAAATTGATCAGGTCATCAGAAGACTCCCAACCAAAAACAGTCCAGGCCCATATGACTTCACTGGAGAGTTCTACCAAACATTCAGGGAAGAGCTGTCACCAATTCTAATAAAATTAATCCAGAATATAGAGAAGGATGGAAAACTTCCTAATACATTTTGTGAAGCAAGCATAACCCTCATACTAAAACCAGGGAAGGACATCATTAAGAAAGAAAATTATAGACCAATATCTCTCATGAACATTGATGTAAAAATTCTCAACAAAATCCTAGCCAACAGAATCCAACAACACATCAAAAAGATAATACATCATGATCAAGTGGGATTCATATCAGGGATGCAAGGATGGTTCAACATCAGAAAAACAATCAATGTAAT
>NW_006408582.1:5154568-5155035 GCF_000296735.1 Chrysochloris asiatica | reverse complement strand
AAAGAAAAGAACCACATGATCATATTGATAGATGCAGAAAAGGCATTTGACAAAATCCAACATCCATTCCTGATAAAAACACTCAACAAAATAGGTATTGAAAGGAAATTCCTCAACATAATTAAGAGCATATATACCAGACCAACCACCTACATTACTCTCAATGGAGAGAAACTTCCCTCTGCGAACAGGAACCAGACAAGGATGCCCTTTGTCACCACTCCTGTTCAATATTGTGTTGGAAGTCTTAGCAAGAGCTATATGGCAAGACAGAGAAATTAAAGGCATCCAAATTGGCAGAGGAAGTAAAACTCTCTCTATTTGCAGATGATGTGAGCCTATATGTAGAAAACCCCAAAGACTTACTAAAAAAGCTACTAGACCTCATTGGAAGAGTCAGCAAAGGGGCAGGATGTAAGATCAACATACAAAACTCAGTTGGATTCCGCTATACCAAAAACGACAGC
>NW_006408582.1:5106524-5152665 GCF_000296735.1 Chrysochloris asiatica | reverse complement strand
GCTGTTAGTTTTGAACTGCTGACCTTGTGGTTCGTAGCCTGATTTTTAACCACTATGCTACCAGAACTCCTTCATTTGGGTGCTTGGGGCGGGGGTGCAATATACAAGAAGGGGGAGGGGAATGGAAGAACAAAGCAGATGGGAGAACAGTTAGGCAGGTTTGCATGGGCTAAGTAGGGCAGAGGTAAAGAATGATGTATGCACAACCTTGGAACAGGGATACAGAGATTGAAACATGGTTGGAATGGGGAAAAGGGGGGAAATAATTTTAAGATGCTTGGCTATCTTTTGAATCTTGGTTTACCTTGCATACCATTGTAAAATAGACACTTGAGGGGGAGAGAAAGGAATAACCAGAAATACCACCATAGAAAGCTTCTAAGTCCGTCTTCTGCCTATAACTGATTGGATACCTAAAATGGGGCTACAGCGTGCCCAGTGAAGGAGGCTTCCTGTGTAGCCTCTACATTACATAAGACTATAGGTGGAATCCTGAACAGCATCCAGAATTTTCAGAGGTGGGGAATATTCCACTTGAAAGGACGGACAGACCAGCCTGGAGTGGCTAGAGGAACAGAAGATACTTCTTGAAAGAAAGATTGACAGGAAAAATCCAAAACAAAGTAGGCAGACCGACTGATTAATACAACAACAAGCAAGTTTCTCACCCAGGAGACATCAAGGCAAGTGGTTGGGTCCCCTCAGAGTAAACCCCCTTCGAGACTAAAACTCAGTGGGAATACATGCTCTGCTTGGTGACCATATTCGTCACCGATAAGGGGAACTGAGGGAATAACAGCAGTGAAGTTGTGAGCTAAGCCCTGCAATGTTCAATAGACTCCTGTGAACCCGGGTGGAGACCTGGTTGGCCAGCAGTGTGGCAAGACCTGGGTACTGTTGGGCCTAGAGTCAGTGACATAGCCACAGAGGACTAGAGTGGAGAGTGAAGTGTCCAGCTGATAGAAGAGAGGGCATATGCACAAGAACACCCACACTTGCAGATAATGCCCACTTGACCTGGCTTCAATGACTGGATGATCAGAGCTCAATTAGAAGAAGAAAGAAGAAAAAAGAGTAATCTGATACAATTTGATGAACTTGACCTATACCTATGGATGCAGTAGCTCAAAAGAGGGAACAAATTCTTACAGCTAGGATCATTCCCACCCCCTCCAAACACAGAGTAGACAGAGATGGGCAACTTGGGCACTGGCTACCCAAATTGGGGAGGCTACAAAGGCAAGAAGTGACTGGCTTACAAGCTTTCAAGAGGGAATCTAAATCCGGGGAGGAAGATAGAACCTCCACTGAGTAGTATCCAGTCTGTCTGAGAGAGGCTGATGAAAGGAAATGTGGATAGGTCTTTTATGATACAATAGTGAATAATTGTTATCAGGACTGATTGTGAGGGTTGGAAATGTAAAGGCAGATGTTTTGTATCATCGAGGGGAGTGATTAACTTTGCAGTGTAGGAGTGCAGGGCCCTGAACCATCAAGGGAGAAGAGCAGAGAGCGGGATCCTACCTAGAGAAGCAGTGACGCCAGAGATGGAGGCAGAGACGATGACGTGGAGAGATGGAACAGCTGGACATTTAAGACCCTGAGAGGGAGAGGGGCTGTGTGCTGATGAACGGCGGGGGTGTGTGTCGGGGGTGTGTGTGGCAGGCTTGTGGGGTGTACCCTTTGGTTGGTTGATGATGCATATGGGAGGGCATTGTAGCCATGACAATCAAATGACATATAATAGGATGAATGTAAAACTAATGTTCTCCTTTGTAAAGTATCACATAATTCACAATAAAACATTAAAAACAAAAAGAAATAAAGACCCATTGAATTATTAATAGACATACACCGTGCTTCTACAGCTGGAAGTACACACACTGAACTGTAAGTACCAAGGTGTTAGGGATGGGATCATGTAAATGTCACTTTCCTTTTCTAGTTCTGTATTTCAGTGTTTAAAAAAATGTTAGGGTACCTGCATAGGGTACCCTGTATAATGTTTATGAGGCTGTAAATCTTTGTGGAAGCAGAAAGTCTCATCTTTCTACTATGGAGCGGCTGGTGGGCTTGCACCCGTGGCCTTGTACCTGTGACCTCGTAGTTCAGTCCAGTGCTTATTCTATGGAGTGGTCTCAGCAGCTCCCATATTCTATCAAATCTAAGATGATATTTGTTATAAGACACACCTTTATTTTATGTACCGGTAAAGGAGTAAAATGTAGTCCCAGTTAATTGTAAGACATAAGCAGAATTAAGAAATGTGACTCATGACGAGCATGCATTACAAAATCAGTGATTGCATGTGGGCATATAAAAAAGATATACAAGAGAAAAAGTAGATAGTTGAGAAAGTGAAGAAAAGGGGATGAGACTGAAGATGAAAGTGGAGAAGTTGACCTTGAGTATGAATAGAGTGCATCTTCCTTTGCAATGAAACGAAGGGATGAATGAGTAGTTATTCTGAGTCAAGATTAGAAGTTGAAAAGCTAAAAATTAAACAAACTCCAATTAATTAATCTCCACCTTGATAAAAGAGGAGGCAAGGTCATCTGATAAAAGGAGAGAATGATAGTGATGAGCTTGAGGGTTAGGGGCTTGAGAGTGGAAAGGTTTCAAGCAAGTAGGGTTTAAAAGAGGGGTATGAAAGATGGTTAGAAAGGAGTAAAACAATTCCCAGTAGAAATGGTGACCCAGTTGAAATAGAAAAGCATAGATTTATAAAGAAACCAATCGGCCCTATTTTATGACTTTGTTTAGGAACACTTGGTACCCTGAGAGAAGGATGGAAGAATACAAATGGAAGGGACTTTCTGCAGGGTAGGAGATTGGCCTGACAGGTATGGTGGAAGGTCAGAAAAGCTCAAGCTAAGGTTCTTCTAAAGAATACCATTGCTTTCACTTGCCATGGAGTTCTAAGAAAGGATAGATGTAGAGGATATCAAAAGACCAATGATAGGTAAATGAAAATAATATTTTTTAAAAAATGGTGCCGAGATTGAGGGATTTGAGAGTTTTTAAAAGGTGAAGAACACATTCTTTTGAAGACAAGTCATTGGTAAATAGAAAGTTGATTGGGGGATTTTAGGATTTAAGATTATGGAGGGTAGGATTCTAAGAGTTGAGCCTTAGATGTTATCTTTCTAAACCACAGATGAGAGTATCTCTCTACATAGCTTGAAAACCTCTAGGGCGCCCCCATTTCTTTCAGGAGTAAGTCTTTACACCTTATAGAACAGATGCAAGCTGGCCCCATCTTACATTTCCATGCTAATATGTCATCATTCTAACTATACAGAACTCTTCTTTGTTCCCAGAAACCTCAAGGCTTTTCCCCTTCTTAACACATGCTTTCCCATTGCATGGATTGGACTTCTTTTTTTTTTACCTTGCAATCTCCTTCCCATCTTCAAGACCTATTCCTTTGTCACTTCTGAGGCGTTTCCTGTGCTTCTATGAACAACACTGAACACATCTTCATCTGTGATCCCATCCCATAGTATCTTGTGCATACTTCTATTACATTTTACCATGAGTATATTTACTTATATGTCTATTTTTCCAATTAATGATAAACTTCTTGAAGTCAGAAATTATATTTCTCTTCTTTACCCATAGTACTAAGCACATACTTGATACTAGGTGTTTAATATCAAGCATTTTGTTTTTGAGCTTTGAATGAACCAACTATTTCAATACATCTCAAAATTTAATGTCCATTGAAATCACTTGGAGAGAGCTTGTTAAAACTCAAATTCTTATTCAGTAAATCCTAGGTGGAGCCTGAGATTTTGTACTAGCAAGCTCCCAGGTGATGCCAGTGCTGCTGGCTTATGGAACTGATCCAAACTGTGTTTGTCCAGTACATAGCAGAAGCAGAGTCAAGACAAGACTGTGAAAAATGGGTTAGGGAAGTAGTGATGACAGTAACATGGAGAGCCCAACTTATAAATAGTGAAGCTCCAGTATTTAAAACAGCGATAAGTGCAGTGAATACTCTCATACATCGATCATGGAGTAAAGCAAAAACCATTTGGCAAGACTGAGATCATAAAAGGAAAGGTTCATGCAAGAGAGGTGGGTGGTGGTAGAAGTTGATGTTTGGGGGTGGGTCATGAGAAGGCTTAGGGGCCTCCAGTGTTTATTCATAATAAAATGTCATTTCTACCTATGTAGGCAGGAGTGATGAGAGGAAATAGGAAAGGATGGATTATAGAGGAAGGAAAGCCCTTGAAAAGATGGTACAAATAGAATTTGACAGGTTATCATTTCCTGACTTTAGGTTTTCAGGTTCAAAGCATGAAGATCCTCTTTTCTTTTAAACTCACAGCACGAAGTTTCATAGGTCTGATAATACTAAGGATGGCTTCCGTGAATATTCTTATATAAAGGTTATAAATACATGCTTTTTTAACATGAAAAATTTCAAAGATGAATAAAGAAACATTTTTAATATCTTTCTACTGCATTCTTGCTTAGAAATTTGTCCTAAGCATTCCTCTAAGACAAGCACTAACTTATTTTTTTCCTGTTGTTAAATGCCATCAAGTCAGATCTCATAGTGACCTCTATGTAGGGTTTCTGAGGAGCAACTGGTGGGTTTGAACTCCCAACTTGCAGTTAGCAGTTCAGTGCTTATCCAACAGCACCAAACCAGGACTAAACATTTTTAATTAGCTGTATGTTAATATAGATTTACCATAGTTCTGCCATTCTCCTATTGGTGTACAGTTACATTTATTTCCTTATTTTGCCACTACAAACAGTGAGCAACAACCAAAAAAAAGTGGTCTTGTTGGTACCAGTGTTTCAGACAACACCATTCATGACTTCAGTCAGCCAGACGTATCAAAAGTGAATTTTATGTCAATGGTTTCTTTTAATGAAGAACATCAATATGTTGTCCAGTACAACAGCTGCTAGTCACATGTAGCAATTTAAATTTGAATTAGTCAAAATGAAGAATTCAATTCTTCAGTCACCGTGGTGCTCAGTAGCCACATGTTAGTAATGGCTACCACGTTAGACAGCACAGAATAGACCATTTCCATCATCACAGAAAGTTCTATTGGACTTTCTGGTCTAGACACTCTAATGTTACATCTTAAAGAACATATCTTTCAGTGGGTTAGTGTTTTAATGATAATAATTAAAATTTTTTTAAATGTTCTGTCTTTATTGTTTGCCTCTGCAGTTACTTCAATGAGAACCAATACCCAGATGAAGCAAAGAGAGAAGAAATTGCCAATGCTTGCAACGCAGTCATACAGAAACCAGGTGAGTCACTGAGCATAGCTTTGCCCTATGGTAGCACCCTGTGTTACAAATTTGCATTCGGACCTGAGTCTTGTTTGAATTTTTCCAACTTGGTGCTCTCAGCTCTGTGTGTGCCATTCTTCTGCTGGTACCTACTAGCCTGTTCTATTCCCACACAGTCTTCAAAATCCAGGGCTCACATATTTAAGCAAGGTTTGTTAATAAAAATATTTAGAGTTTTTACATCTGTTGTAAATAATACAATTCTGTATTTCTGTATTCAGTTTTGAAGTTCTCCCTTTTGTTTATATGCACATCAACAGAGTCACTTAAAGAATTCATGTGTGTGTGTGTTTTCCATGTGCTAAAATATTCCACATTTTGCTGTTTTTATTACCAGAAACCATTGTCAGTTAAGAGGGTATGATTGATCTCCGTTTGTCTGGTTGTTTTTATAGGCAAAAACAATAATTGATCCTCCCTTAGTTATGAGCCAGACTTCTAGCAATCTAGATCCTCCAGACTCAGGTCCAACCACAGAAAAGTGAGCATATCGGTACCCTTGTTTCTGCCCTAAAGCCATGCAGGAACTTGAACTATTCCTGAAAACCCTCTACCCTTGTACCATCCAGGCCCTAAGCAAACCTGTTTTCTGGTTTCACAGTCCACTGTGGATTAAAAGCTGAAAAATAGGAAAGTACAAGGGCAGGGTCAACAGGAGGTCGTATGGGTGGGTCATTTTTTGACAAACGTAGTGCTCTCAGTGTGGAGAGGGACATGGGACAGCAAAGAAGGTAATAAATATGAAGCACCAACTGAATTCTGCCATCTAACGTCATTGGAGTGAGTAGTCCATTGCTATGATGATGAATGATCGTAGTGGCCTGTGGTATTCAGAATTCCTTAATATGTGTGGTGGTGGTGGTGGTGGTTGTATGCCATTGAATTGGTTCTGATTCATAATGACCCTGTATAGGATTTCTGAGGTTGTAAATCCTTAAGGGAACAGAAAGCCTCATCTTTCTCCTGTGGAGTAACTGGTAGATTTGAACTGCTGACCTAGAGGTTAGCATCCCAGCTTATAATCCACTGTGGTGCCAGGGCTCCTTTAATAATGTGTATGGCTTTCTAATTAGAACCATTTTCTGTTACTACCTGATTCTTTTATTTATGTGTTTATTCATTTAGTTGACATTGTACTTTGTTAGGTGTTACCAAGTTGGTTCTGATTCTTAGCAACCCTGTATAGGATTTCTGAGGTGCAACTTGTGGGTTTGATCTGCCAACCTTGTGGTTAATAGTCCAGTGCCTATATTACAGTGCCACGCTAGTACCCAAATGGAATCTCCTCTACAACTATTTTAGCAATAAATGCAATCAAATGTATCTTTAAGAAAAAGAAAGGAGAAATATTATCCCTTGAAACATATTCATTCTTGAGTCCCAGATATAGGTTATCTGAATTTGGTTGCATGCATTCACAGGCAAAAAGCTGTCAGATCTGGAACGTGTTACCTCCCTGAAAGTATATAATTGGTTTGCTAACAGACGGAAGGAGATCAAGAGGAGAGCCAATATCGGTAATGTATCAGAGAGGCTGCTTTCTCCTTTGGGAACTGTTACAAACATCATATTTATTTCAAGAATGCAGTTTAGAAATTATGGGTCTAAATGATCCTAGAATGTAAGTCTAACGGGAAGTGTCCTGGAGTTTTTCTTCACTGTAGTTTTAATAATCCAAAGTTAGTATTATTATACTATTTGTATTATCAAAATAGTGGCATTGTTATTTATAAAGCTCATTGTTCTTTGTGTTGTAAAACATAAAGTTAGACGTGGACCCCAGCAGATTATTTCTCTGGTACACATCAAAGATGCTGAGAGGATCCTGAGAGAAGGCATATAATACCCTCAGCTTCTCTGACATTAGTAGGCTAAAGCTGAGATACTAGGAAATATCTGATTAATAGGATTAAAATGAAAGACTTTATAGACAAGGGAAACAAACGACAATAATTAAAAAAAGCTTGTAAGGAATTTGAATGGAAAAGATTGAGTGAGGGTTGGTTTTCAGCCTCTTAGAGTTGCATTATATTGATTAACATACTTCCTGTTCGTGCTTACAGTTCTCAGATGCTTTATAGAACTCCAAGACTAGAGAGCTATTTAATTAGTTAGCAAGTGTTTATTAAGCTCTTAACAGCTTCTCAAACTTTACATGACCAGCAGTAGAGGCTGTCAGGGAAGAGATAATTTAGGGATCCATTTGCTTTTTTCGAAGAAGCAGCAATCCTGGAGAGTCATGGGATAGATGTACAGAGTCCAGGCGGCCATTCCAACAGTGATGATGTCGATGGAAATGACTACTCAGAGCAGGTGAGCAGCTGACAGGGGTTCTTGGTTACAGAGTGGAAGGGACAGTGTGACAGCTGAGGTCTGTGGGAGTGTTTTGTACGGGGTGGGGGAGGGGAAGCGAGTTAATGTCCCTCCACTCTGCTCATGTGTCTAGTTAGATTTTCATGTAATTTGAAGGGAATGTGATAAGATTCAGTTGTCCTGTTGAAGTTGTGAGCAATCGCGATTCACCCATATGGATTTATTGTCATACAACAGGATACTTGGCAAGTACGCAATGGGGAGGAGGAGGAGGGAAGAAGTTCAGAGGGAGGCAGAGAAGCAGAGAAGGTAGAAGAAGAGAGGAGGATCTGATCCAAACAAGCAAGTTACACCATTCACCACACACACACTCAATGTCTGAGAAATACTAGGGGCAACTGGGTAGCTGTAATCCATGCTAAACATGTACCAATCAGGACACAATGTCAAGTCCCACCCACCGCAGCCCCATTGCAGTAGGAACCCTCGTCCTGGAGATGAGTGGTTCTTCAGACTTTCTTTGGCACGTTGACACAAATCCTTTCATCAGTACCTTACCTGCATGTCTTCCCATCTCACCACAATACACTCCTCATTGCTTGGAAAACATGTATTTAATTGTAGCCACTGGATGGAATAATTCCATTACTAAGAATGTAGGCGTCCCCCACCCCCAACCTATCTTTTGTCAAATATCATTAAAATTTTTATAGATTTAAAATTCATTTTCATTTGAAATATGAAAAGAATGTGTGGCCTCTTCTCTTAGACCCCACACAGCAGGAAAATTTTAGCTCTATCCCCAGATGTTTACACCTTTTCTTCGTCCCTCAGCCAGCCTTAAATATAGTCCACAGTGTTTCAGTCTGTAGGTTCCCCTGTTTCTTCTTCGTCGCAATTCTACTGTCTCTGTTTGCCAGCTTGAGCAGCCACCACAAAGTTGCTGCATTTCTCTGTTGATCCCTTTTAAACCCTAAAGACTAATCCTTGGAACTGAAGCCATGATAGCCATGTTTCCCAATGGTTACCCCGTTTTCTTTTAGGACTCCAAACTATAGTTCAGATCTGTCACTCAAAAGCATGCCCTGTAAATCCTTCTCATTGGAAACATTCTGGTGATTTTCCACTCACCTCTATAGATGGCTCCTTCCCATCTTTTTTTTACAGATGCCATAAGATTAGCACGTCCCAGGCTTTTTCCCCTCAGGGGTTTACCCTTTCAAAGTTATTTGATACAGAGTTCCCCTGAAGACGTGACAGGTGAGAAACTTAGCCCTGATTGTAACACTATCTTCAGTTCCTGACATAAAGCCCCAAATGCCAGTTTTCTTTCACAGCTTTGTTTTTTAGCACACTGAGCTGGTATGTGGAAGGAGTACTTCACTCTCTCTGCTAAATAAGTTACCTGTCACTCCAGTCCACAGCTGCTGTTCAGCAGGAAAACTCCAAATTTCTTCTAAATCCATTTCAGGTGGTTATACTTTTGCCCAGTCATAATTGAAAACTTTTTCTCTTTTTTTTTTAAAAAACACATTTTTTTTTTTTAACTTGCAAGGTATTGGGCATTTAGTCTGCAAGATGTTGGTCTTCAAGATATAGTTTTCAACTTTGATTTTCTCAGTTTTGTAGAAAGATACAATTAATTCTAATAATCTGATTAAAAGAATATCAGCCTGGTAGTTAATAGTTCACTTGTATGGCCTTCAAGAATTAATTTTATAATGGTTCAAACAAAAAGATCCAAAATTGTTAGTTTTAGGTCAGTCACTCGAAGATGGATCAGATCACCAGCAATTTTTCTGACAGACAGAATAAAATCCCCAGTAAGAAAAGGTCAGTTATCTGTGCTTTTTGTTAGTTGACTCTTAAGAATGTCAGCTTAGTCTCTGGACTTCTGTCCATTCAGTGTCTACTTAAATACAATTCACCTCCATACCATGATAAGACCCTCCCCTCCTCTGTTCCTGCCCTGGATCTTCTCCCTCCCTTGCCCCCCAGCATGCTCTCCTGTGAGTTAGAGAACCCTACCAGCCCACTAATCACCGTTTGTTTCTTATTTCTGCACATCTAGGATGACAGCACTAGCCATAGTGACCACCAAGACCCCATCTCATTAGCTGTGGAAATGGCCGCAGTCAACCACACTATCTTGGCATTGGCCCGACAAGGGGCCAACGAAATCAAGACAGAGGCCCTGGATGACGACTGATCAGGGAGGGTGAAACACAAGACGTTAACTTAGTTTTAGATGTAGCACCTTAGCAGACTTTCCTCGGTCCTTAACATGTGTTCTTACAGTATAACTTTGCAGTTTCTTGTATGTCAGTTAGCTGTTAGGGTCTTGTTCTGTGAAGATGGCATGGTGCCCTCAGCCTTTGCATATACTCTCTCAGTATTAATTCCCAGTAAATAATAACCAACCAACCAACCAAACTTCTCTCCCAGCCCCCGAGGCTAGAAAATCTTGCTGCTCCGTCTTAGCATTCCAAGAAAGTGCTTCCAGGTATTTAGATATCCCTCAGTTCTCAAATATTAGGCTACGTGTAAAATTTTGGATCCCTTTAGATTCATCCCCTTATCCTTCCCAAGACTGATAGGATGCAAGCTGAGGTTGTGTGGCACAGGATTGACAGACACCGTTTGGGGAGTATGCACAGAGTAAAAGGAACACTAGAATCCCCACCTCAGCATGAGAATAATTGATTTCCAGCTGCAATAAGCCGTGCCTCATTATAGTCACACTGTGGCTAGATTATACTTCTTTGGGTGCTGTGCTAAGAATGTCAATGGAAAAACTTGATCTCAGAATTTGGTTGATGTAAACATGCTTGACGCAGACATCCTCTCCTCTCACAAGCTGTGTGACTTAGTAGATAAAATACTGCCTTTTGCCTTTGGGACCATGATTTAAAAAAAATAAATAAAAGAGAGAGAGAGAGAAACACAAATCATTAAAACAAAAAACAAAAACCCAGCTTGAGAGCATTTGAAAAAAATTGAGTGGATTGTCTAATGGGTGCTAAAGTCCAGTTCTCAGCACCACTGTACATTACGTGGCACGGTTACCAGTGCCTGCCTGGAAACGTCCCGAGGTCATCACAGAAGTTACTTTGCCTCCTGTCTGGGTCCCTTTTCCCTGCTACCAACAAAAGGTTTTCAAGGATGGAACTAAGGTCAAACATGAGTGAATGAACTTGTTGTTAGTCTTTGTACCCATTAACTGAAGCCACCTCGCTTTGAGAGGTTGATTGAGGACTAGAGAGTGGGAGTATGCTGACTGACTATCACAAGTGCAAATACTTGCCTAAGTAGGAGCAGAAAACTGCAGGGGACGTTGACCACGGGCATGTGGCTGTGTGAGACCCAGGGGATGTGAGGGCTCCCCTGTGCTCTTTACTCTGTCCTTGTAGAGGTGTGAAAAGCTATATTGCTACAGGCAATTTATTTAATAATTGGAAGCCATATTGATAATGGATGTGGTAATATTTGTAAAGTTTAATCTACTTTAAGCGGCAGTAACTAATGGAATTTTTTTCCTTGATCACATATGTAGCACTTTTGTTACTTTTTAAAGATATTTATATTTGATAAATCCTTTTTTTCATTTTGAGAACTCAAAATACCAAACAGTGAACTTGTGTCAAAAAGTCACCCTGTGATCACCTTGTCATCTAGTTGCAAAATGATGAACTATTCATGCATCAAAGAAAATTACATCTGCTGGCCTTGTATGAAAATGATGTCTTGGCATCCCGTTTAAATGACACACTGTCACTGCGGGTAAGAGGAAACAGCATTCAATGTAGCAACGTAGGGTGCATCTGAAAGAGACACGAGTGCTGTATATTTTCTGCCTCATTCCTTCTCTCCTGTCTGCAAATAATGAAGCCTTGGTTAAAGGGAAATATGGAGCTGGTTAATAAGCAGGGCTCCCTCCTCCCATGTTTTTGTCTTATCACCTGAAAACAATTTCTAAGGTAAAAGGAAGGTGCCATTTCCTCACCTCTTCACCCCACTCTCCACCCCCACCCCCCACCCCACCCCACCAAATGTATTCAACTTAAAACCATAGAGAGAGAGACTTCATGACTTTCCTCATTGTTCCCTGTCTCCTTAGTGAGATGTTGAACAACCTCCAGTTTTTAGCTGGTCTAACTCCACTGAAGGCGCACACTGACTAGATGTCTCCTCCTCTGTTTATCTTGCTGACATAGGTGTGAAGACTGGGCAGTGCCACCTTGTGTGTGTGTCTGTGACTTCAGGCCTGACCCTGGTCCTATCTGTGGATTTCAGGGGGGAAATGTATGTGCTTTGTCCACCATTTGAGAATTGAAGTAAAGCAGAGCAGTCTTTTCTATTTTACTGTATTACTTGAACCAACCTTTGAGAGTAGCATTTGTTAATCTCAGGAATGATCCCCTCGCTCACATTCTTTCTTGGTTTGTTTGACTTTTTATTTCAGTTAGGAGGTTGTATTATCTTTCTTCCTTTCTCTTGTACTTAGGAGAGATTTAACATACTGTATCTTTTCATTTTGGTGGAATTTTGTCTGCTTATTCTCAGTTGAATCAGAAAGAAAAGGAAAGGGAGAGAGAGAACTACACTCTGACAGTCCACATCCATGATTTATTGTTGGGAGATTATAATAATTGATAGCTTCTTTATGGTAAGACAGCTACTGTCATTTGTTCTTGCTGGTCTTTTTAAAGGAACAAACTCAAACTGTTAAGGCAGCTGCAGTTTCTAAAGAAATACAACGATTGCCACAGAAAAGCTAAAAGGTTCCATTATTGTAAGACCTCTAATGAAAGAAAGAAACTTCAGAGGATAAAGGGAATTCATGTCCATGAAGGCAGTCCCATGCCATATCTGGCACTGTGGTATATCCTTCTGATATGGGGTGGCTAGCATCCTGTTGGTTCAGAAAGAAGAGGAAGGTTGCCCCCACAATTCTCTCACTTGAGAAGACTGCTCGCTTGCTCTGAAGACCCGCTGCCTTACACAGAACTTTTGCTTTTTTGCATTGACTTTTTTTGGACCTAGGTTTAAATCTCCCACTGGCTTTCTGTTTGCCCCCAGGTTTATTTCTGCTGTCTTGTCCAGGTCACTTTAGTTCTCATAATGACACATAGAGTTGCCCCTGTTCAATCTTTGGTGGTGGTGTTTTTCCTTAAGCTTGTTCAGGTTTTAGACTTGTTATCAAGCTAGAAATTGCTCTGTTACTGAAAGAAAACTAGCCAGGTTCTTAAGAAAGTTTGTCTAATGCCCTGTGGTGGTTCTGTTTCTTTTCTCTCACCATGTCTGCCCTTCGTCAGGCCCCAAAGGACTCTGTCAGGGGCTGCTCCCTCCTGCTCCAAAGACTTTAAAACAAGTGACAGGAGGGACGTTGTAACCGTTATTTGTGTACTTTATCTCCCCCACCCCCCTTCTCATGCTATGTTAGAAAGACACTTTGAGTTACTGCAGTTGAATTGATCCAGATGGGTGAAGTTCCTACCTTTTTCACAACACAACCTTACATAGGGACCTTTTAAAGATGGACCATCCTAAAGCAGAGTCTTCCTGTCTGTTGGTAACCATAACATCAGATGAAGACCAGAGGAGGAAACTACAGACCACTCACGTCTGACATCATGTGGGCCGGCCATTCAATACCAAATAGACATTATCTCAGCAAAGCTTACAGTGTTGGCGTTTTCATCTTCACAGTTTCCATCCTTTAAGTGGTTGGTAAATGCAGATACCTCTTACCTACCCATGGGTCCTGTACTGTTCCCAGCACAGTCATTTGGTGGGACAGTTCCACGCATACATTCCTATGACCCTTTGCAGGAAGAAGGGACCTAAGGCAGAAAGGATGAAGCCTACCTAGCTCTACAGAGACACAGTGAGGACGAAGCACACTAACTCTGGAGTGTGCGTTCCCGGCACTCTGGTTCCTGATAGGTTTCTGATGGCACCTATTCTGGGTCCAGACTTCCAGATTTATTTTTACCTCACAGGGGAAAAAAATCCTCATAATGATGTCACTAATACAGTTGTTTCAGTTCTCCTATTTGGCCTTTGTCTTTAGAAAACATTGGTTTTTGAAACTTTTCACTTGAATTCAATCCATCAGACACCAAATATAGAACAGACTTTCATGGAATCGGGAATCTCCAGTCACATTCTCTGTTGGTATGACCAACTCCTCCTCTCTTTTCTTCTGTGCTCCAACACCGAGTCCTGGGTTCCAGCTGACCTGGAGTCTCTGATCTGTGGCAGCCATCCACAGAGCGGTGGGTGGGACCCATGTCTTCACACTTCCTGTCATACAGTCTGTCTACCTAGTCCCCTGACCCACTTTCTCTTCATACCAGTGGAAATAGCCCCTTTCTTCATATGTGATCCCCCTCCCCAGTCCTAAAAATGTGAACTTCAAGTCCTTACTCTCTTTGGTCTTAAGAAGGGTTTGGTTAGAAGCAGTCTTCCCATGTGACTCATGGTCTGCCTTTTAAAATGGCTTCCTGTTGTTTGTTGTTCAAAGAATAACCAGAGTATTTTCCCCCAATGAGTCTCAGCAGATTCTTAGGCAATAATTTTTCTTGTTGAGAATTTTGTTCTCAGTAACAGTCTGTAGCAAGTAGTCCTGACCCTGTATTGTGTGTTGGTTTTCTGTGTTAATCTTTGTGATTTTCATCCCATGTCAATGGTGATAGTTTTTGTCCTTTTGTTGTGGTGGTTATTGGTAATGTTTTACTACTGTATTCATTGGGGCTGCACTGAGACCAGCCAAATCCATTTATAGCTTTACTGAGCCGGATTTATTTGTCGAGACTTCCCAAGTGAAAGTTGGGCTCATTGACCAGCTCCTGCTGGTAGCATCTCTAGGGGGTGGGAGATGCATTGGGGTGAGGGTGGGAATTACACTTATAAAGCATTCCTTTTCTGTGTACTCTTTAAATAGCAAGGATCTTTACTCAGGATTTGGGAATCCGTTGTCAGCCATATTGAATTTGACAAACTGAGCTGCATGCCCTGAAAGCCCTTTGACTGTTTCTTCCTTTTCTTGTGGTCTGGTTTACATCACCTACTAATGCCCAAGTTCTCTAGTGTAAAGGCATTCCACAGTCATGGGAATGGAAGGCTTTCTAGAGGAGGCAACTCTGAATGGCCAGGACTTTGGTCAAACAGTACCCTCGGAGGAGACGATGGGATTACACTGGTCAGAGTACAGGCCCTTTCTTGTCTCTGTAGCCTGTCTCCTTCATTATAACACTGTTTCAAAAGATAACCATCACTTAAAAAAGAAAGATTTTCTTGCCACTCTCCATAGATTTCCAATACTAAGGTGGTAGGAAAGGATTTTTAAAATATATCAAGCGAACAGGTCAGTTTTCTGATTGCAGAAATGTCTCTCTCACAAACGGGTATGTTCAGTAAGGCTGTGCTTAATTCTCTGTATTAGCCTCAAGTGATCTGCCACTGCTTTTGAATCTTTGAAGGCCAGTGCTGACTCACTTTTCTCTCAAGTACAACTTTGTTCCTACTTAGGTATGTTCAAGAGCTAGAAGTTTCTGTATTAGTTTCCTTGTTCTTTCTTGGTGCAGATGAGGAAATAAGAAATAGCAACTAGAAAGCTAATGATCTAAGAAATCTAGTTTCTTACAACATTGAGGGGGCCGTTATTCGTTTTGTTTGATCAAGCGGGGAGAGATGAGTGAAAGCAAATTTGGGTGCAGCCAGGTATCTTATCATCACCCAAGGCTCTCATAATGTAGTAGGTGCCTTAGGTTACAAAGACTCAGATCCCTGAACTCTTTTTCCCTCATTCTTCACATGACACTTGGAACCAGGCAATAAACAGAAATGTAGAGTTGATTTTATTCAAGTGAAATCTAACTAGCGTTTTTCACACCACTTGACAGTTGACCACTCACATCTCATACCCATTGTCTCATTCCAGCTCCCTAACAGCCACAGAAGGTTCCATCTTCAGGGGCAGCTCTGAGGCTCCCTCCCTGCCTTCCCTTTTCCTGGGCAAGGTTTGGATCTCTCTGCTCCAGTATGGCCCTGGCAGGTGTGGACTCGGCCCTGTGATGAGTGTCTGGGTCCCAAGGTGCAGGTGGCATATGGGTAGCAGTGGGGGGCTGTGGTGTGGCAATACAGACACGGTGACCCTGGCGAGGGGCCTGTGCACGTACACAGCCTGGCTGTCACTGAAAAGATCGCACAGTGCCGGCTCCCTTGACTCCAATTTCGTTTTCTCTCTCTTAAATAAAAGTGGCTCTCCATAGCCATAATGAACTCTCAAATTCACATTGGTGTGCTGTGATCAAGGGTAGGTTTGGCTGAATCTTTTCAAATTGTAACCATGGTAATTGAGGGGGGGGTGGCATCGAATGAATATATAAAAATATAATGACAATTGTTCTGAGTGACTGCGTGTCCTCCTGACATGTAATTAGCTGTTTTAGCAAGACGTGGATTGGCATGGTCATAATTAAAAGGGTTTCTGTCCTTTATGTGATTGAAAATGGCAGATCTCCCATTCCCTGTTCCCTTTTAGCACGATTACTCTCAAGAACATTTGGAACAGCAACTCAGTAAACTAAAATAATGACATGGTGCTCTTGTTCTCCCAAGTGAAAGGGAAAGATTTGGATTTATTTCAGCTTCAAAATGGAAGCCTTTGCTCCTTGCTCCCCATGTAATGTACTTGAAACCCCCTCGCACAGCCGCTTTCCACCTGCTCCTCCTTTGGACAGAAACCACAGTCAGAATCCCAAATGCTGTGACAGGCCCCCCAGGTTATGGTGCCCACCTACAAACCAGGTAGGGTATCGTGTTAAGTCCAACTTGAGGCCATTTCCTGCTAAATTTTGATATTTTTCCTTGGTCATGTGATTATGTCCATTGCTATCACCATTGGAAAGTATCCATCAAGCAGCTGTTTACACATGGGTTAGATAAGGCATTCCTCACTCCATCATGTGGTCTAGAGCCAACAACATGGCATGAACACTTGGGAATTAACTCACACATACTGGCTTTAGGGGGGTTCGGGAGCATACATGGAATAGTGGTATTTGCAATGTGCTAAAGTTTCTGGAGCAAAAGGACCCTTGTGAATTTTCCCCAGCTTTTCTCACATCGCTGTTCCTTGTAGCCTCTGGCCTTCTTAATGTTGTAAGAACCGCTGTTTGTTATCCTGAGTGTTCCCTGCTCTTCCACTGGGTCAGTGGGGTCATATCAGCACTTCCATATCCATTGCTCTCCCCCACCCCGCTCTTCCGTCTGCTCTTCTGTCCACCCCATCCTGCTGGTGGTCCTGTGGTCTTCACTCGCTATAGGATCAAGGGACCACAGCTGAATCATTAGCTAGCTGTTCTGTAGTATATCTAGGGTTTTGGCTGCAATTTTGTTTTCTACCACTTGCAGGAGTCTTTATTTACAGAAGTTGTGTGATCAAGAGTGAGCCTGCAAGAACACCATCACCCAGCATCTAGTACCAAAGCGTTTGGTGAGGGATTCATTTGCTGAGGCTCACAGCTGTGCTGGAGGAGCCTGGGTCCAGGAGCCCTGTCTTTCTCAGTCCTGGAGCCTCCTGGACTACTTAGTAGCCACTAAAGAAAACACAGCTCTTGCCTTTCTTTAAAAAATTTACTTTGTCCCATTACACAAATCTTTCTCCCCCTCCACATATCTGAGGGGATCCTAACCTAGTAAAATGTCTGTGAAAAAGTCAGTTTTATAAAATGCTGAGGTAGACAGCTGATGTATAATTCTCCTCTTCTCCCCACCCACATGCACCTTTAGAGTTTGAGAAAGGTTCTTTTACCATGGCCTTCTTTTATTTTTTGATTTCATAAAATATTGACAATAACAGTGGAACGTATAGTCGTTGGGCTAGATGTGGAAAAAGCTCATGTAAAAGGTTTTTGCTCAGCACGTCTCTTCCTGTAAGATCTAAAAGCAGCGTAGTGTCCACTGCCCTGCACACCTGCATCCAGAAGCTCGTGTCATTGAGTCCCCTTGCAGTAGGGACTGTCCCCGTTTTCATGGCGGTTGGAATGATTGTGGGTTTACGACCCCGACGGTGAGAACACCCCTTCTCATGTTTTCCCAGCCGCTTAAAGATACACTCAATGTCTTCATTAGAATTTAGATTATGTCTGAAGATGAGAAGTTCTGAGATCTGACTGGATGAGTATAATGCGGTGATTTGTGAGACATGCATTAGAACGGCCGCAGAACATTCTGATTATCTGCTGACACTGGAAGAAAATAGAATTATCTGTGCAGTTAAAACTTTCTAACATGATCTCTTGTTTTAGGGATCGGAGTATTAGATGTGCTGCTTAAGGGATGGCGCTGCTCGGAAAGAACTGGAGTCGCAAAGACTTCCCATCCTAGGTGTCTTCAGAGACCACTTTGGTGACTCAGAGTAAACCAGCAGCCCCCTCCTCTTTCCCTAATAAAAACTCCAACTCATACAAGTCACTGAAAACATAGGGGGTGCTTACCCATGAAATATGTATTTGTTGGAACATCAAAAAGTAAATTACTCTTTGCCATAAGAAACTACAATAGAGTTGCTGTCATTCTAAATCCTAATATGAAAGGACAGAGACACCCCCGCCACCACCTGCGAGCTGTCTTCAAAGCTCACCAAGCTGTGCTCTGAGGCAAGCCCTCCGTACTCAAAGGTTCACGGAACAGTGCCACCCTAGCAAAGTCCCTTACAAAGTCAAATCTCTAGTCACCTCTTTCGTTTTGTTGTTGTTAAGTGCTGATGGGTTGGTTCCGATTCATGATGACCCTGTTAGCGAGGAGCAGCTTGTAGGTTTGAAACTGCCAGCCTTGTGGTTCTCAGTCCAGTGTGCTGATCCTGCATGCAGCACCAACACCAAGAGCCTTTCATTTTAATAGGATGTTAACCAGAAAATGGCCCACGTAGGAAAAGACCCTACCCCTGCTCTGAATGAACTTACTGGATCTGAGCCTGTTTGTCCCCTACAGTCACACTGTGGCCCTGAGTTCCCTCTAACACTGGACTGGTGGTAGCATTGAGCTCTAGACTCCAGGGCCTAGGCTGCTTTTCTCACCTGAGAAACTGCCACTTCCGGGTAGTCTTTCTCCTCGGTTAGTGCACCTCTGCAGCCATGCTGGGGAACATCTTGTTTCCAGTACCTGGTGTCAGGCATGCCAGTGGGCACGTCTTGCTGTTGACTGGGGAAAGAACTCCTGGCTGTCTTACAGGGTGAAGACTGAGGGAAACTAGAGTTTTCCAGCCTTGCTTAGGTGTCGTTAAGGCCAAGAAAGTTAAAATAATTCTCATTTGTTGTTTTCTTTTTCTTTAGTCAGTTCTTTTAGTGTTTTCCTTGCACATGTAGCCATCAGGTATTCTGCTAAGCCATTCCAGCTCATTCTACCATTCTTTCTGTCACAGTTGGGTGGGGTTTGTTATTTGTTGTTATATGCCATGGAGTCGGTTCCAACTCATAGCGACCCTGTAGAGGGTTTCCGAGGCTGTAAATCTTTATGGGAGCAGAAAGCCTCATCTTTCTCCCGCGGAACACCTGGTAGTTTAGAACTGCTGACCTTGAGATTCGCAGCCCCATTTGTAACCACTACGCTAGCTAATTTGGAGATAGGGAAATCAAGCAGGATGTGGGGCTGGGTTAGTGCTGTGGAAACCCGAGGCGAGTTCAGGGCTCTCTGGTTCCTCAAGAGGCTTCAGTGGCCAATAAATAGCAGTCACATGGAGGTACATCCAGATGTTGGCTCTGCATAAGAACTTTCTTAAAGTCGGAATCCAGCAAAGCAGCTAGGTGCCTCACCCATTTCCCTGCCACTGCTCCTGTGGCGGCTGCTGTCTGTTGGTCTGGAAAAAGGACCTGAGAATTCAACCATCCTGAAATGCCATGTTTCTCCCTCCCATTTTCTAGCTTTTTCCTTTTTGAAACTGAGTAATTGTCTGATGGTTAGTTCATTCTTTCTTTCTTCTGATTCACTGGGTCATGTCATGGACACCCTAAAAGCCCAAAAGTATGACAGTCATTTCAAGAGCTCTGGGGCTGATGCTGCAAGAGAGCCCACTAGGTTGAGAAGGTAGGATGGATGGTCCCAATAATAAACACAAACTATTTTCGTTTGCTGGCTATTATCCACTGCCCTTCCCCCACCCCACTCCCCACCCCCCCAAAAAAAAAACTTCATCTGAAAGGAAGAAGTTTGGTATTGAGCCGGACTTTTTTCTCTGGTGGTGGTCAGTTCCATGGAAATTTTGGAACAAGAGGTATTGTTTGAGTTCTCCGTAAGAAAGAGGACATGACTCTCACAAACAAATATTCATGAGGATACATGTTATGAGACTTGTTTCCATACTCAGCCCTCCCTTTATGACTTTCCCAACTTGGTATCACTTCCAGGGCACGCCTAACTTCCCACCTTTGTTGTGGCTTCCTTTGAGTACAGAGACCTCTCTCTGTTTTGTTTTGTTTTACTGGAACTTAGAGCCCAGCTTAACCTTGTGAGGGCCATTTTTCCACATCATCACTGACCGAAGCTATTAAACTAGAAAACAAGATGGCATTCCCACCAACTGCTGTCACATCAGTCTCAGCTCATAGTGACGCTGTGAGGCGGGCTACAAGTGCCCCATCAGGTTTCTAAGGCTGTAAATCTTTATGCCAGTGGACTGCATCATCTTACTCCAGCTGAGCAGCTAGTTTGCAGCCGAGTGCTTTAGCCATGGCACCATCATGCCCACTGAACACCAACATCGTTAAGCACCGAGTCAGTTCCGACCCATAGCAACCCTGTCAAGGGTTTCGGAGAGCAGCTGGTGAGCTTGAACCACTGACCTTGCGGTTGAAAGTGACTTTGCAGTGCAGCACATTAACCCACAGCTCCACAGAAGACCTCCACCCCACGTTGTTGTGAAGTGCCGTCAAGTTGATTCCTACCCATAGCGACCTTGACCAACCCACGTTAGCGCTCATTGATAGACAGCAGCCACTCCCCAGTGGGGGTGGGGGAGCGTGTGCCATGGAAGAGTGAGTGGATTGAATGGAGGTGAGCAGGTTCTGCTGCAGGCTGCTTTCAGGAAGCATGTTGTCATTACCTGCCCTGAGCCCAGGTTTCAGTATATTAGCTTTGGTGAGCCCCTTAGGTGCACATCTCTGAGGAGGGCACCACCAAAGCAAAACCAAAGCTAAAGGCCCCTTCTCTTCCTAGCAGTGTCTCTCACATCGAGGTTAGAAAAGCAGTCCATGCCACCCGCATCCCCACGTCCTGTGACAGTGAATCTGGGGCAGGCCTGCGCTGAGCCCAGTCCACTCTGCCCCCTCGGTGGTTTGCTGAACACGGAAGAGAGAGCCCTCATGTTGTGATTTCTTCCGATTAACCCAGGCTACAAGGTAGGAAGCTGGCCGAGTCAGAAGGTCCTGAGAAGACCTTCAAAGTTGCCTCCCCTGGAAGAGCCCACAGCCTTCTCTGCCTCCCTACGGGCTCCCACCTTCTCTCATGGCCCATGGCCACGTGGGTATGCAGTACCTTCCAAGGATAAAGTTTTATTTGTGTTTTTTAAGTGCCTAAGCAAATTACAGACCTCTGGAACCTGCCAGAGTGCTGGCCTGTGGTCCTCCCCCCTCCCAGCTAGCCCCCTAGGTGGGTGTAGGGTGGCCACTCTCTGTACCCCTGTGTTCTGCAGGCAGAACAAGTTCAAGGGCCCACAGAAGAGACTGTCAGATGACGTCAGGCTGGCTTTGTCACTGTTTCCTGTGTTTCTTTTGGGGGATGTGTTGTTCATATGCTTATGGTCTTGGTTCATAGAGAATTTTTCAAGAGTCTTCTATTGCTTAGCTAATTCTCAGTAGTTTTTGAGGGAAGAAGATAGGCGAGCAAAACAGCTTTAGAGTAGAATTTGGTTCTCTTTGTCAGCAGCTGGAAAATGCAGCCAGGCCCAAGAGGGCAGAGTCAAACAGTCATAGCTAGTAAACTCATCGTCAGTCACGGGGATCCTGGTTAGCATTCCTCATCCTCGTCCAAGATCTGGGGGATTGGGGTGTCTGTTCACAAGGGCTCAGAAAGGCTGTCGTTAGTAGGGTGTTAAGCAAGATCAAAAGTGCATCTTCTAAATTGTGTGTGAGGTTGTTTGCTTCTTTTTAAAAAAGTGACTTCAATCTGATCTAAATACGGGGCCTTTATTCCATGTGGATGTGTGTGACATTCTCTGGACTGAACTCTGCTCACATCACATCACTAAGCAGCATTCAGATAATTTATTGGTACATTAAAAGGTTTTGCAAAATGGAACAATCCATATCCAAGCACTTTATTTTCATTAATAATCCAGCATTTTTATTCAGACAATGGAATAACCCAATCACTGGGCATTCGCACTTAATACGTGTGGGAACATTTGCAAGTGTAATTCCTCTGACTTGGGCAGAGCAGGAGAAATGGCTGTGTGGGAGCGGCGTCACTGTAGGAGTGATGACAGTGAGGCTGAGACCCACCCACCTCCAGGTCTCTAGAGGCTGCCAGTTACAGGTTCTATCAAGTGCTTGTCAGCTATCCGTCCGTGTGGAATTGGAAAGAGGTGAATGTGAGCAAGAGTGCAGCAAGCTAGGGACCGTAGCAGTGAGATTAGAATCAGGAAGAAAACCCCAACTTTTTTTTTTCTTTCCCCTCCCCACTTGACTTGAACATTCAGCCAGGGCAGAGTGCTGGGGAATTATATCTCTTTCACAACCACGTGCAGCCTCTCACACTCTTCTTTGTAGAACTGCCTGGCACAGTGAGTGGTAAGAGGGAAAGCCAGTTGAACCGTAACAATGTGATTAGACAGATGCCTTGGGATTACCGGAAGGTGTTTAGCATCCACCAAATAGTCACCTTAATGTCATCTACATGGACTGTGCGGGACGTCTGCTGGAGGGCTGGGAGGCCCGCGCACCTCCCTCCCGCCTTGGCCGCTGTGTGTCTTAAGTCTTTGTGTTTTCCACGTGGAGTCTCCTCCATCTCTGTTCTCCATATTGTGCACCATGTGGCCCTGAGGGCGAGTCACACCTGTGTCTGAGTCTGCTGTACGGTGTTCAGTCTACCTCAAGGGTCACATGGTATTCTCGTGCCCACATCACAGTCCTTTTTACATTGCCACACACACTGGAATGTATACCTTACCCTGCCCTTACCTCCCTGCCCCTAAATAAACCTCTGGACCCCATCTTCCCTGTAATCACCACAAACTCCTAGTGCAAATTGGATGCTGCTTTAAATGTGAAAACAATTGTTAAAAAGCTATAAAACCTGAATGAAAGCTAAAGCTGAATTTATAAGCCTTGTTGCATATGAGCCAAAAGTGCAAAAAGCTCTATATAATGAACTAACCTGCCACTCGTATAAATATAAATATATATAAATATATTAAAATCAGACTGTTCTACAAAATTGTGTATTTGTATTTTTGTGTACGTACAATTTTCTGCTAAGCAGAAGGAGGATGTAGTATAGGAAGCTGTGAGAAGAGATTTGGTTTAATCATATTTCTTTGTTACTTATTTTTGTTAACATCCAGATGCCTGTCTTTGTCTTCTATGTGTCCGACACTGTTCTGAAAGCTGCAGTATCTCCCTTCCTTAGGTCCAGAGTCCATTAAAAAATGAAACCCGGGGATTAGAGTATTGTCTTGGTCACAAAACATGTTCCGTGAACAGCACTGGTCGCCTGTGCTCGGGTCCTGCGATGGGTGCAAGGGTGTTCACCACCTAGCCCGCCACTGCATAAGCCCACTGCTGGAAGTCCGCTTCCAAGGAAACAAGAGTCAGTTGTCAGATCTCTCTAATGTGCATTCCCCATTGGGTCCAGCACGGGAAGGGACACAGACTATCTCGACTTGGGACTAGGACCTCTGGTTTCTGTGCCGTAAACTTGGTTAGAAAGCAGACACTGGCTCATGCCTGGCTGCCCTACTTGCCTGCACGTGTCTGCTGCCCAGGGACTGCTCTTCCCTCTGCAGAGTAGTTGCTTCCTTTTCTCAGATCAGGTTCCCAAATGCCTCCCTTCTGCTGATGCTTCATCATCCAGACCTCCTGCCCCATTTCCTGGAGCATCTCAGAATCCACTTTCCCGGTGCTAAAACCCAGGATGGGGTGAAAGCGGCTGCCAGCAATAAGACAGCAGTCAAGAAACCAACCCCCCAAGAGGCCAGGCCAAAAGACAAGCTCCGGGTGCCCAGTGGTGGTGGACCCTTCCAAGGGCAAGGCACCCAGCTGCCCTGGGCCCCAGGCCCTCCCCACCACTGCCCACTCACCTCTCAGCCCCAGTGGTCCCTTTGATGGTCACCTTCTTTAGGGAGGGGGATACTGCACCTTCACCCGTAGGACTCATATTTATAACAATGTGTAATGACTGTAGCGAAAAGCCCTTGTTTCTAGATGTAAATGGTCAAAGGAACAAGTGCTCTATTGTATTGATTAAAATAGTTCAAATGAGTCCTGTATCATTGTATCTCCTATTCTGGATTAGTGCCTTTTGGACAGTAGACTGTTCTGTAATTAAAATGTAGTATACTGCTTTTTTGTACAGTTTTGTTTTAATAAAACTTTTTTTTAATTTGTGTTTATTTTAGTATTGTACCTATTAGAGAATAAAATGTATAACTGAACAAAGTCTTGCTGGAATTTCTTTGGATTGGGAAGAAAGGGATGTGTACGGGAGTTGTCTCACTTTGAAACATCAGTGTCTAGAAACCCACGGTACTGAGGTCAGGAGCTCCTGAAGCCGTCATTTTCTGACTCTCAGATGTATGTTCTGGTAAGTGTATCTGCCCTGGATTCTCTCTCCATTTCCAGAGAAGCCTGGGCCTTCTGTAGCTTCCCTGCCTCCTCACTTCTTTGTCCTCACTGCTGGGAGACACCCACCAGCTTTCCCTACTCCTCCCAACTTCATTGCATCCTTAAACCATTAGCATCCTAAATTTCTCCACCCACAGGGAACACTTCATATCTTTTACTTTATTGTGCTGAGCAGTTAGTTCCTTCCATCCACCTTCCGCTTCCTCTTCCAGGCCACACCCTGAGCCTCATCTTCTTAAGAGCCATCTATCCTGGGGCTTTACCTTTAACAAACCCAGAAGCTTTGGTACTTGTTTTTCTTTAAAGAGCTTCAATGGCCAGGATCAAATGCTGAAGCTAGACTTGAGGACAAAACTACTCAAGCTTCCTATCATCACTGGTGTTGGAGATAGGTTGCCTTCCCACATGTCAGCAAAAGCCTAACAAGTCAAAAGACCTTTCTCCTTCCGTAGTATGCATAATTAGAAAAGGCAAAGTTGTAAAGTGTCCCCAAATGCCATCTCAGCCACCAAGTGGAGATGGGAGGGATGGAGCGTAACACTGATGACCCCTCCCCACCCCCAGGTGCCTCTAGTATTGGGGTCAAAATTGTCATTTCAAGTTCTGCCCTTTTTGTCCCTTGCCTGTCAGCCTTCCAGTCTAGCCTTTGCTAAGCATAAGCTTTGCTGAACCTTCCAGGTGACACAGCCTCCATTCTCCATATGCCCTGGGAGTCTTCCCCCAACTGCCCCTCTGTTAACACTACCTCCTCCCCCTTCATCAACTTCCCTGTGTCCTTAAAATGCAACAAGAATGAAGGATAACTTCCTTAACTGCCCTCCCCTGAAGGCTTAGCTAGGGACCTTTGGAGCACCACCGTAGCCCATAGTGATGGTCTGTGGAGCTCAGAACTGCTTGTTTGGGCTGTAAACAGTGTGAGACTGTCGTCTGCTCCACAAGGTCAGACACATAATTCCAGTTACTGTCAAGTAGTCTCCCACTTCATGGCAACCCACGTGTGTCAGAGCAGAGCTGTGCTCCGTGGGGTTTCGTCCCAGGCACTCTGGGTGGACACGGTGTCCAGCCTTTGACTAGTGTGCTCCCCATTTGCAGCCCCCAGTCACGTACAACTTCTCAGATAGTCATGGAATGAATCAGTCAATGGCTGAACTAAATGAGACACATACCACTAGAGCTCATTTCTGGGTTTGAGCAACTGTAAAAGCCTCACCGCCGTATGCAAACAAATACCTCATTTAGTTGCAAGAGTAGTCGCCTGAAAAGTAAGTTTTATCCTAGGAGCTAGATCAATTCCACATTCAGATCCCTGCCTCATTCAGAACAGGGCAGCTCCTGCCTGCCAAATTTCTGTCATTATTTAGCAGTGCTTATCTCTGTGAACAACTCTTATGCACTTATGAATATAAACAAGTCCTGCAAGATGTGCCCTAACTGATGACCACCCCCAAGCAGACCTCCAAGTTGCTGCAGCCCTACATTTACAAGTATATTTTGTACCAGACAAGGACTGAGTGATTCACTGGTGCAGGGGGAAAAACAAAACCACACGGCACAGTGAACAGCCACACCACTGGAGATGCTACAGTGTGCTGCCATGTCCTCAGGGTCCCCAGGGGAAGGAGGCAGTGAGGGCACAAGCCTCACACTGACTGCTGCTGGTTTCTGTCCTGTGACCAGGCAAGATCTGCAGGCAGTGAGCAATGAAGCCTGTTACCTTCCCCGAAGGTGGCTGTACCTGCCATCCTCAAAGGCACTGCTCCAAGCCCATGCAGCACAAGGCCAAGGCCCAACAAAGCTGTTCTCAGACTCTGACCTAGTCCACACAGGGCTCTGACCCAGATGCAGCTCACCCTCTTCGTATATAATAATACCTTCCAGGGTCAAACGTGCTCTGTAGCAGTGAAAAATTACTCTGCTCCCAAATTGGTGGGGTCAGGTGTAGGGCCCCACAAGCAGGTCAGACAGTGGAGCCTGGCTGGGGTGACATCTTCCCAGAGATGTGCTTGTCCCTTCCCATCTAGTCCATCTTTGGGCAGGGCCAGAGCTCCAATGAAGGAGCTAAGACCACCAGTGTCTACTAAGGGAGGAGTACCAGACTGCCTGGGAAGTGATGTGACCTGCCTGAGTTTTTTTAGGACAAATGTGAAGCAGGCCACAGGCTGGTCTACATACAGGTGAGTGTGCCCTGTGGCCCTCCCTCTTCCAGTCAATGTCTTGAAAAGCCCACCAGGTCATTCAAAACAAGGCCATCCCTTGACCTGCAGGACAGAGAACAAGCCCCAAAACACCTGGTGTTACCAGAGTGCTAACTTCATCTCCGCCCTTCAAGAGAGGAGTCTTTGCCTTCTACTGATGAAGAAGAGTCAAATGGTATTATGGGAAAGAGGCTTGTTATGTGGAGAGAGGGAAGGCTTAACACAAACCTTAGCCCTAACAGAGGCTTTGCTGGGGTTTGAAGACTTGTGGGCAGTGGAAAGGTGTATTTATTCATAGGGATAGGAGGGGATTTCCAGAAAAATTGCCCATTTAGGTAGGAGTCTAATTGGGGAGTTAGCTGGAGGAGTCCTGGTGTGGCGTGGTGAGTTAATGCGCTAGACTGCAAGGTCAGCAGTTCAAGCCCATCAGTTGCTCCTCGGGAACTGACTCAATGGTACTTTTTAACAACAACAAACAACTAATTGTGTGCTCGGGTAGCATTTCTTCAAGTTGGAATACATTATTAAAGACCTAAATGTGAATCCCAGAATTATGAAGGCCATCAATGAAAAAATCGGGACAAATGTGAGGACACTAATTCAGGGAACACACAGACTACAAAACATTTTGAAAACCACACAAACAAAAGTAGACAAAAAAAATGAGTGGGATACACTAAAAACTAAAAACATAAGTGCATAAAAAACTTCACCATAAGAGTAAAAAGGGAACCCACAGAATGGGAAAAAATGTTTTGCAATGACACATCAGACAAGGGACTCGTTTCTAAAATACATAGGAAACTACAACACCTCTACAAGAAAAAGACAAATAACCCAATTAAAAAGTGGGCACAGGACATGAACAGACACTTCACCAAGGCAGAGATCCGGGCAGCCAACAAACATATGAAGAAATGTTCACAATCACTAGCCATTAGAGAGATACAAATCAAAACAACAATGAGATATCATCTCACACCAGCAACAGCAGCAAATATCAAAAATGTCAAGGACAATAAATGCTGGCGGGGATGTGGACAGACTGGGACACTCCTGCATTGCTGGTGGGACTGCAAAATGGTCCAACCTCTCTGGAAAGCAATATGGCACTTCCTCAGAAGGTTGCAAATAGAAATACCTTATGATCCAGCAATTCCTCTACTTGGTATTTACCCATAAGAAAAATGAGCCACAAGAGAAGATATATGCACACCAATGTTCATAGCATCACTATTTACAAGTAGCAAAAAGGTGGAGGCAGCCAAAGTGCCCATCAACTGAAGAATGGATAAACTGTGGTACCTACACACAATGGAGTATTATGCTACCTTGACAAATAACAAGCTGCAAGCCACCGCTTAACATGGATGAAACTTGAGGACATTATGTTGAGTGAAATTAGTCAGTCACAAAAGGAGAAATATTGCATAGGACCACTACTGTAAAAGACTAAGAAAAAGAACCCATATTAAAGGGGGTTGGGGAGGATTCTTTGCTGGTTGCTGGGATGTAGGGGCAGGGTGAGGGGAGGGAGGGGAAGGTGGAGCACAGGGCAGGGAATAGACACAGGATAGTTTGGGTGCTGGGGAGGGAGGCAATATACATGAAGGGAGAGTAGAATGGAAGAACAAAGCAGATGGGAGAACAAATAGGCAGGTTTGAATGGGCTAAGTGGGACAGAGGTAAATAATGATGTATGCACAACCTTGGAACAACAGGGCTCTGGGATACAGAGATTGAGACATGGTTGGAATGGGGAAAGCGGGGGAATAATGTTAAGATGCTTGGCTGTCTTTTGAATCTTAGTTTTCCTTGCATTATATTATAAAATAGACACTGGAGGGGTAGAGAACGGAATAGCCAGAAACATCACCATAGAAAGCTTGTAAGTCCGTCTTATGCCTATAACTGATTGGAATACCTAAAATGGGGCTACAACGTGCCCAGTGAAGGAGGGGCTTCCTATAGAGCCTCTGCAATACATAAGACTATAGGTAAAAGCCTGAACCACATCCAGATCTCCAGAGATGGGAAACTTGCACTTGAAAGAACGAGCAGACCAGCCTGGAACTGCTAGAAGAATAGAAGATACTTCTTGAAAGAAAGACCTATGGAAAAATACAAAACAATAGAGGCAGACCAACTGTTATTACAAGAACAAACAAGTTGCTTGCCCAGGAGACAAGTGGCCAGGTCCCCTCAGTGTAAACCCCCTTCCAAGACTAATACTCAATGGGAATACACACTGTGATTGGTGACCACGCTTGTCACCGATAAGGGGAAGTGAGGGAAAAACAGCAATGAAGCTGCAAGGTAAGCCCTACAATGTTCAACAGACTCCTGTGAACCTGGGTGGAGACCTGGTTGGCCAGCAGTGTGGCAAGACCTGGGGACTCTAGGGCCCAGAGTCAGTGACATAGCCACAGAGGACTAGAGTGGAGAATGAAGCATCCAGCTGATAAGAAGCGAGGGCATATGCACAAGAACACCCACACTTGCAGATAATACCCACTTGACCTGGCTTCAATGACTGGATGATCAGAGCTCAACCAGAAAATGAAAGAAGAGGCAAAAAAAGAGTAACCTGATACAATTTGATGAACTTGACCTACACCTATGGATGCAGTAGCTTAAAAGAGGGAACAAATCCTTATAGCAAGGATCATTCCCACCCCCTCCAAACACAGAGTAGACAGGGATGGGCAACTTGGACATTGGCTACCCAAAATGGGAGGGACTACAAAGGCAGGAAGTGACTGGCTTACAAGCTTTCAAGAGGGAACCTAGATTCAGAGTGCCTGGAGGAAGGTAGACTCTCCACTGAGTAGTATCCAATCTGTCTAGGCGGGGCTGATGAAATGAAATGCGGATGGGTCTCTTGTGATACAATAGTGAATAATTGTTATCAGGACTGCTTGTGAGGGTTGGAAATGTAAAGGTAGATGTTTTATAGCAAGGAGGGGAGTGATTAACTTTTCAGCCTAGGAGTGGAGGTCCCTGTGACCATCAAAGGAGAAGAGCAGAGAGCGGGACCCTACCCAGAGAAGCAGTGATGCCTGAGATGGAGACAGAGACGATGATGTGGAAAGATGGAGCAGCTGGGGACTTCAGACAGAAATGACGGGGAGCTGTGTGCTGACTACTGCGGGGCAGGCTTGCAGGGTATACCCTTTGGTTGGTTGATGATGCATGGAGGGGATTGTAACCATGGCAATGAAGCGATATACAATAGGATGAATGTAAAACTAATGTTCTCCCATGTAAATTATCATATAATTCACAATAAAACATTTTTTAAAAAAGAAAAAAGATGGAATATATTACAAAGGCCTCTGGAAAGAGTAGACAAAAGTTACTCTAGAATGTTGAGCATGTGTGGTTCTTCAGGACCCTGGTTCAGACTGCTCCCAGGGGCTGACATTCTCCTCTACCCCAGTAGGATCTTTACCCTTTAAAAGTTATGCTTAGGGTACTGGGTACCCTTACAGTCTGACCTGTAAAATAGCTCATAAGGAAACAAAAATAGAGAATTTTGATGGGGAGTCTTCTTTAATGGCATGTCCCAGGATGTGTCTGATCAGCTGTGTGCCCTTGGCACATCCTCACCAGTGCTCAAACAAGGAGGCGAGCAGGCTTCAGCATTCCTCAGGACTTTGATAACAAGATTTTAGTCAGAAAGTGGCTCATGTTTAATCGTAACTTCTGGACCCCATTTTCCTTGGGAGAAAAACAAACTAATCTCATGTATATATAAGGAATCATCTGGTTTTATTTAGCTGTTGGTCATATGATGAAAGGCATATATGGTACAAAATTACAGCAGTTTAGTTCATTATACAAATCAACATCTTTACATTGTATTACATAATCTTTGGATTTTTAAAAATTCCACTTAATGTATACCAAATCATCAACCCCAAATCTAAATCACTTCTTAAATATGTACCCATCATATTTACAAAAATCCACACATAGAAAGAGGTTACGAGACTCACACATGTCAGCAAAGTAGCAGAAAGGCCCCACAGACTTGTCTGAGAAAGATACTTGTGGGTACAACTGAATCTGTTTTCACTCAGACCCAGTCTGACAGGTAAGGCACGGCCACCTCTGGGACTGTAGCGCCAGGGTCAGGAAGCACAACAACCCAATCATCCTCAAACTAGTCTGTTTCACATACCGGGAACAGAAGGCGAAAATAAGGAAGTACAACCACCTATACCTTTCTAACTCCTCCATGGTCACCGGCACTCACTCCCTGACAATACAAGGTCATTCTCAATCCCTCCGGAAACCTCTCTCACCAAATGCCCTTGCCACTTGCAACTCCCAGGGCCCATTCCTCAGGAAAGGTCAGGTCTGCAGGAGATGGGAGGTGAAGACCCGCATGCAGAGGGGCAGAGAGAAGTTTCCCTCACGTGCCCAATCACTCATGAGACCCCTCAGATGCAGCCCCTCACTGATGCCGATTCCTCTGCCCCCACCTGTTTGTAGAACCAGCTCCTCTGTCTGATCCCCGGCGTGGGTGGGGATACAAAGCCTGAAGAATCCATCCCACCCTGTCCTCAGCTGTGTCTTCTGCATGGCATTGTTTCCCTAGTCACAAGCTAACAGGACAAGACTAAACTGGCACAGGTGTGATTCCAGCACACCTAGCTCCTCACCTGTTAGGTCAGAGGGGCTCCACCTGAGCACCCTCACAGAAACTCGGCAGGATACCTGGGGATGTGCAAGTAGCACAAGAAGGAAGATCAAGACCAAAATACCACAACCCCCAGGGACGCCACCTTTTCAAGTCTCTGTCCAACCCCGGCCCACAGGAGATGCGGGAATCCCCATGGCCAGGTACCTGAGGCAGGTCTCAATGCTTAGTCCTGATGGAGGAGCTAAGGGGTGGGATGGGAGCCCAGGACGGAGGCGGGTACACAGGTCAAAGCCCCTTCGTTGCAGTAAGGGCCACGTCAAACATGAGAGTCCAGACACCTTCTCTCTCCAACAATCAGGACAAGAACCCAAAACACTTCCTTAGAAGAAAATCCTAGGCAAAGGTAAAAGCTAGGAAAACAGAAAGCAGCAACAGACCTTTTGTCCTGCCAGAAGCGCCTATTTTCCCCACTCCATGAGCATGGACATCTCGCCCCTGTAGGGAACAGCTGGAAGCTGTAAACAAATTTCCCGGCCTGGCCCACCCTGGGTGGCAAAGATTTTTAAGTTATTAAGTGCAAGGACAAGGGGAACAAGATCCCCCAGAAAATGAGGCTCCCCAATATAGTCCAGACAGCAGGGCGGAACTAGTGGAGAATTTTAAGGAAGGAAACTGGGAGTGTGAGTGAACAGTTGGGCAGGGGAAGGCAGAGCCTGGCTAGGCTGCCTGAGAGGTGGGGGAGGAAAGAGAGGGCAGGGGCCCCCAAAACAAAGGGCTGGCCTGGACAAAGTCAGCCAGGCCTTCCTCCCCATTGCTTCTAAGAGCTCTAGCTAACAAGATTCTGTTCCAGTCAATAATCCCATTCTAGTCCATTCCATTTTAATTAGACTGAATAATAAAAAAGCAAAGTAGAACACCCCTCGACCCTCAACTGACTTTTTCCCCAAGGCCTTTTCTATAGGGGAAGGGTTACACCATAGTCAGGACAGATGGGCTCCAATACTGAATTAATAGCAGCCGTAACTCTCAGAAGTACTTTCTCCTCAGAGAGCTTGGCATAAGCTTTCTGACCAGGGGCAGGTCACCAAGGGTCTGCACAGTAACTCAGGGATGGACAGGGATGATCCTGTTTCCATCAGCAAGACTGGTAGTGTAAATGTGAAGAGATCGCTAACCAAAAACAGATTTTTAAAAAGAAAAATTCTGTGGTGTTAGGAAGTATGAGGGGAAAAAAAAAAAAGTATGAGAAAAAAAAAATCACCTAATTCAGTGACACACATGTAGCAGGTATTCCAAAAATGCTAGGAAGACAGGAAGGAATGGCAATCCCTGCCTGAGGATGGGGGCTCCCCCCCGGCACCAAGTTGTGGTAATGTTGCGCCCTGACTTCTCTCTGCCGCAGGACCCGTCTGCTCTGCTTGGAGGAGAGGCTGAGGTCAGGCCAGGAAGCCCAGGGTTCTGAGGATGGTACCAGGGCTGCTGGCTTCAGTTTTGCCATTAACTATGTGTGTAAACCTGGAAAATCCACTTAAGGTTTTCCTTGGCTCTAGACTCTTCACTATGAGATGATCCTTCCTCTCTCAAACTGTGGGTGCAAAAATAAAGCTTCTGAGTGGAGAATGTTGTCGGCCTCTGTTCTTCCCTTCATTAAAATGCAAACACAATCTTAGGACGCCCCCAGATGCTGCACAGACCAGCAAGAGGGTTCAGATCCAGACAAACACAGTGAACCCCAGAATAAGATATTACCTGAACTCTGGTAGTGTAGTGGTTACGAATTGGGCTGCGAACTGCAAGGTCAGCAGTTCGAAACTACCAGTTGTTCCGCGAGAGAAAGATGAGGTGTTCTGCTCCCGTAAAGATTTACAGCCTCAGAAACCCTGTACAGGGTCACTATGAGTCAGAACCGACTCCACGGCACATAACCACCACCACCACCACTTGGATCATTACAAAGGAAGTATGAAAAATTCACATAAAATCCTCAAGGCTACTGAGTCCCCAGCACCGGATGGTGGGGTGTGGGAGGAGCTGCTATCTGTGGCTGCGGTCAGAATGGTGGCCCGAGCGAGCCCTCCGCAGGACCCACATGGTCCATCAGGAAACACAGAGCCTAGATTTAAGTCTTGTGACGATATTCATCTCCCTAGGAGAGCTGAGAGCGATCTCCAACAAAAGCATTTCAGAGTATCATTTTTAACTATTAAACACAGCGCCATTTACAATTACCTCACCCATGCCTTCTGGGGCTCCCCAGGCTTTGGGGCTAGGGCCAGTGTGGGGGATGAGAGGACAGGTTCTGCAGTCAGGACAGGCCCAGGCATTTCAATGTTTAACCCTAGACACATGGCACCTGCTTTTCTTTGGAAACATTAACAGAAATACAGTTACCTAGGAAGGAGACTGGGCCCCACACCACATCCGTCTCCATGGGGTCAGCCCTGTCCCAGCCTTCCAGGGAAGCTGGTCTTATCCCTACCCCCAAAGAAGCCAACAATAACTGAGCTCCAGGACAAAGTCTCCGGCCAAGGAACCGAATGAAGTTCAGGGCCAGCCAGCGTAGTGAGGCTGCCACAAGGGCCCAAGAGACGAGACTGAGGGCAACCATGGGGACAGTAGGGAAACACTACCCTCCACAAGGCCACTTGCCAAGCCACCAGCCCAGGGAGTCAGGGTATATGCCAAGAAACTCAAATTGTCTTCAGCACCTTCTCAGAAGCCAAAATGGCAGCAAATAGGGTGGCAACACCGCTAAACCACATCTTCACTGACTAAAGGAACACAACCACATGGCTCTCCTAGCTTTTGCCTTCCTTTTAGAGTTAAGGGCACTTGTGTGTCTGTATTAGAGGGCACTAGAGGAGGGGTCACATCCTCTGCCAGGCTCTTCCCTGGGGACACTAGGAAGCTTTGTCCCTGCGGGAGGCCTGTAGGCACACCTTCCCCCCTCCACCCCGAGCGTCAGAGGCAGCTTTGTGCAAAGGCTGGGCCTGCTAAGGCAGAAGACGATTGTGGCTCGCAAGTGCTGTCGAGTTTTGAAAAAACAAATATTCTCTAAGCATTCTGTTAAGGAAATAAGGGCAGACAGAAAGAAAAGAAAAGACCTTCAAGGTTTAAAGACATGAAAAGACCCACAAAGAAACCTATGAACCCTGTCGGAAGGATTGGGGAGGAGGGCTCAGTCTGCTGGCAGCCCTCTCTGGGACACAGAACGTTGCCAGCAGCCCCACAGGAGCCGAAGGCACTTATGGGAACCTCGTTATTACTTCATAAGGGAGTTCTGGGAGAGGGGAGATTAAGGAGAAGTTTGATGACCACCCAGTACTTGACAGAGGATAGGATGGTCCAGGCCTATAAGTAGAAGCCCTGCCTTTGAGGGAAGGAGGCTTTTTTTTTTAAGTTAAGAGATTATTACAAGGGAATCACCAGAATTGAGGGAGGAAAAGAACAGCAAAAGGCCCCTTTGAGCAAGGCCCCAGGCAGCCAGGGCGTTGAGCTGAGGCTTCCAGCTCCAAGGCCTCAGCTATACACAATGCAGAACTTCCTGCTGAGCTCTTAGGACCTGCAGCCCGCTACCCCCAGGAGGCGGCAGCCGAGATGCCTCCTCATTCTCCTCTGGGTGGAGACAGAAAGGAAGGGTCAGGATGCTAGGAGAGACAGGGAGTGGTCACCAGGCCTGCCTCATACTACCTGCCCTGAGGGAGTTAGTCATACAGCCCGCAGGCCCTGTCAGAAAAGCTGGGCTCTGAAAAGCTGGGCAAGGGGCCCGCCTCCCCACTTGGTTAGTGTTTGTCAGGAAGGCAGCAGGTGGGCGGCGGTGCGGAAACGACCCAGAGCCGGCCTAGCTGGCCCAGGACTTGCGGTTCTCAGCGCTCCTCTGGCTTCTCTCAGCCCGAAGGGCTGCGCCGCCCTCGGCTTTGGCCAGCGCCGTTAGGGAGGCCAGGTTGGTGGCCGAGCCCGAGAGGGGGGCGCTCCTGCGGGCCTCAGGGGCCGCACCCTGCAGCCGGAGGCCGGCGCTTCGTCGCCGGGCCGCTCCTGTAGCCCTACGCACGCGACTGGGCTTCACCAGGAGCCCATAGCCCGGGTTGCACTTGAAGTACTGCTTCCCGCCGATCGAACCGTCATTCTTACCTGGAGGAGAACAGGAAAAAGACGGCAACTTAGAGATGGTTCCAACAAGGCAGCAGGATGCCGACCCAGTGCCCCGACCCCGCCGGGAGGTGCAGGCTAAGGCCAGGCTACAGGGGTGGTGGGCAGTGGTCACCAGGCCACCTACTGTGGCCTGGAGCTTGAGGCTACTGTTCTACACCCTCCATTTCTGAAGCACCAAGTGAGCTCTCAAAGGCCACAGGTGGCACCCATAGTCCCACAGAGGGCCCAGGTCTTTTTCAATCTGGGTGGTTAAAATGGAAACACGGGATGGATCGAGCTGGTGGAATGATTTAAATAGCCAAATTATGGACCGATCGCATACTTGATGTGCCAAGATAAAGGAGAATTGCCAAGTCAAAACCAAATAGAAAAAAAATATAGTGAAGCATGAAAACCCAAAGTGTTCAGGTAGTGTGTATTGTGGGGTGGGGTGTCCCCTTCCTGTGCCTCTGAATATCAGTTTCTCAAGGTAAAGAGCAGGTAATGAGCTTTACAGCAAAAATACCAGGTGTTTTCTGTATCTGCTGTCTCCACTTTCTCTGAGATTCTTTCCAGCTGTCCCACTCATATTCTCACCATCAACAACGACCTCTACTTGCCAGAGCCACTGACCGTACTGGATTATCACTCAATAAGCCCTGGTAGCACAATGGTTAAGTGCTGGGATGCAACCCAAAAGGTTGGTGACTCGAATGCACCAGCCTCTCTAAGGGAGAACTATGTGGCCGTTAGCTTCCATGCAGATCACAGTCTTGGACTCCCTATGGGCTGTTTCTGTTGTGCTACAGGGTCCCGGTGAGTCTGAATCAACTTGACAGCACCTGTCATGCTCATCTGAGTCCACTCTGCAACACATGACAAGTGGTCCTCTTTCCTCTTGAACAAGCTCGCACACTTGGCCAGACTGGGCACACTGCCAGTTCCTGCCTTTACCTTTGGCTCCTCCATTTCTGAAACTGAAGGGTCCCAGAGCACAAGCCTGACCCTCTCAGTCCCATGCACTCCCCAGGGGATCTTTGTCATTGGCCTTACACAGCAGGTGTAGCTAGTTGCCCCGCAAATGTGTCTCCAGCCTCAACTCTGCCCTCACCCAGATGGCTCACCCTTCCCATCTGAATGTCTAGCATGTGTCTGTAACTCATCTGTGCACGCAAAACCCTTGATTCTTCCCTGCTAAGTTAAATGGCATCACCTAATCTGTTGCTCAGGTAAAAAAATTAGGGGTAAGGTCATCTTGAACTGCTTTCCTAATATCCCATATTCAATCCATCAGTCCTGTTGGCTTTTCTTTCAAATCTTTCCTGATTTAAACACTTAGCTAGAAGCGCTGGTGGGACTGTAGGATAAGCACTGGACTGTTAACCACCCACAAGGTCAGCAGTTCAAACCCACCAGCCCTACAGGAGAATGAAGAGGCTTTCTGCTCCTGTAAAGATGGACAGCCTCGGAAACCCCGTGCAGGGTCGCTATGAGTCGTAATGGACTCCACAGCACTTAACCACCACCTCTCTCACTACCACTCTGGTTTAGGCCACTATCATCCCTTACCTAGACATTCAGAACAGTGCAGCTAACCTCTGTTTCAAGGCGTCCCCCTAAGGCTCTTCTGCCCGAAACAATAAACTTCTTAAACACAAATCTGGTCATATCCCTCGTCTGCTCAAAACTTTCTAATGGTTTCCTGCCACGCTTCATGTTGGTGTTGTTATTAGGTGCCATTGAGTTGGTACCAACTCATAGCGACCTTATGCACAACAGAAGGCAGCACTGCCTGGTCCAATACCAACCTTACAATCATTGCTGCTGTCACTGTGCCAGTCCATTTCCTTAGAGATCGGTCTTCCTCTTTTTTGCTGACCTTCCACTTTACCAAGCATGTTGAGAAAGACATCATATACCACACTTCATAAAAGTGATCTGGTCACTGTTCACCTCTCAACCTAATCATCAGGCCTTTGTGCTGTGCTACAAACACACCCAGTTTCTGCTTCCCGCTTTATTCACCCAGGGTGCCCTCAGCTACTAATTTGGTCGAGTGATCACAGCTCTCTCCTTTACATCATGCATTATTTTGCTTTCCCAAGTAGTATTTAAAATCTCCCTTCATCTGGTACTCTTAATCTGATGACCTACTTCATTTTCTTCACAGCACTCATTATTACCTGATGTTTATTTGTAGACTAGGTGATTTTCTCCCCTCTCAAAGAGATGGTGAGTGAAATCAGAGACCTTGTTCTGCTCACTAGAGAATCCCCAGATTCAAGAACAGGGACTGGAACACGTTGTTGTTTTTAGTGCCATCGAGTCGATTCCAACCCATAGCAATCCTGTAAAGGGTTTCCAAGGAGCAGCTGGTGAGTTTGAACCGCTGACCTTGCAGTTCAAACGGCTTTGTAGTCTGGCGCATTAACCAATAGCAACACTGGAACATAGTGGGTGCTTAATGATTACTTGTTGAACTGATATATTTGCTTATTACCCTTGCATTCCCGAGCGCAATAGAATCCCGAGTGCAATTATAGATAAAAATGTCTTTGCTAACTCCCACTAGAATTTCAGCAGAAAAGCAACTTCCAAAAAAAACTTTCAGCCTGGGCTACAATATTTTCGAGAACCTCTTAACAATTCAAGATATCCTCTGCTGGGCAATATACAAGAAGAGGGAGGATGGCAGAAGAATGATGAAGACAGGGAGGTATGCCAGGGCTAAAAGGGATAATTGAGGTAAATAGTGATATACACACAACTTCAGAGCAACAGTGTTCTGCAGGGAGATACTCAACAACAACAACAACACTTAACCTTTCCTACAAACACAACTATGAAATGTGGAGCATACAGCAGGTGAAATGATGACAACTTCTTAGACATTATCAAACATCTTAAAGGCAATGAGTTGCTAGGTCTGGGAGCTCAGGACCATAGCACCATGCTCAACTGGCATAACACTATCTACAAAGACAATGCTCTACATCCTACTTGGGTGAGTGGCATTTGGGAAGTTAAAAGCTCATGAGCAGCCATCTAAGGTGCAGTTATTGGTCTCTCCATGTGTGGAAGACAAAAGAGAGATAGAACTGAAGAGGACTGGAATCAGTAGACCATGTAAACATCAGTCTCCACGACTGAGACCAGAACTAGATGGTGCCTAGCTACCACTACCAGTCATTCTGGAAGGAATCACAACTGAAGGTCAGAGAGAGCAGCAGAAAGTGTGGAACAAAACTCCAAATTATTAAATGAAAAAAAAAAAAAAAAAAAATTTTTTTTAAAAGACTAGGCTTACTGGTCAGAAAGAGACTGGAGGAACCTGAGACCTTGACCAGCCTTCAAGTGTGCAAAGGTACTCACCCTCAGTGCCAAAATTTCAGCCTAGCAGTAGATAGGTACCATACGGTAGGGACAACAAAACTAGGAAGGTATGCTCACCATGGAACGGTCAATCATTCAAAATTGAGTGACTTCATAGCTATGCTCCTGGGCCCTGGATCTGCTGCATGCCCTGCCCTTGGTTTGCAGGTAGTAATGAAGGCCCAGGAAGCCTCCTAGACTATACGAGAAGCCCACTTGGAACTGCTCTGCCCTACCAATGTCTGAAGGAGTCTTCTCTCTCAGATGGTCACTTCTTGCAGGGTACATCACACCTAGTGAAGCTGCTGGCTGCAGAGCTCTTCAGTGACTTCCGGGTCCCAATGAATCGGGACCACTCTCCTGCTGTCATAGTGCTCTTCCCCCACATTCCCACTCACTTCTCACCTTCACCCTCCCTACACTCTCACCATGCTCCTACCTCCAACACCACTCATTTTACCAAGCCACTCAAAACCTCCCTGAAAATCCGTATCTTCAGCTTCCAAACCCCATCTAAAGGAGAGGCTGCTCCCCTTCTCCCCCCACCCCCAGTCACAAGGTGGTTGAGATATTAATTTAAGCATCCTATCACATACTGACTGGTAAAACTTCACCTTCCTTTACATTGCCTAATTCATGCGACAGTGATGATGTGGATGAGGATCCTAAGGAGGTCAGGATGGATTTGGGTGTGAAGCTATAAAATGAAAATGAATAAACAAAATTGACTGTGGTCAAAATCGAGTATGGTATGACTGGTTAAAGTAAGCTAAGTGGTCTTAAAAACACTCCTGCAAGAGAAGAAGTCAACACTCAAACATCAATCAGGTTTCATTAGACATCAGCAATGAAGAATCTGAAATGGAAATTAAGGAAACACTTCCAGTTACAATAGCATCTGAAAGAATTAAATACCTAGGATTGAATTTAACCAAAGAAGGGAAAGGGAAAGACATGTACACTGAAAACTATAAAGTATTACTGAAAGAAATTAAAGAAGATACAAACAGAACATTTTATGTTCACAGATTGAATGACATATTATTGTTTAAAGCATACGTTATCACCCAAAGCAGTCTATACATTCAGTGCAACTTCCATAAACAGAAAATTTCATAAACAGAAAAGGCAATCCCTAAGACGTATATGGAACAGCAAGTGGTTCTGAATAATCAAAGCAAGCTTGAAAAAAGAACAAAATAGGAAGACCCAACACTTTCTGATCTCAAAATATAACATATACCACTGTTGTGGTGTTGTAGGATAAGCACTCGACCTCAAGATTGGTTTGAACTGCAAGGTTGGTGGTTCAAACTCACCAGAAGCTATGAGTCGGGAATGACTCGACAGTACTTAGCAACAAGTTCAATGATAGACTTATTGACCATAATTGAGAGTCTACAAACAAACTCACACATCTATAGCCACTTGATTTTCAGCAAAGGTTCTAAGTCCATTCAGTGGGGAAGTAATAGCCTTGTTGATGAATGCTGGGACAACTGGAATTTAATAGGCAAAAAAATTAAGTTAGACCCATACCTCACAGCATATATAAAAATCAACTCAAAAAAGAACAAGAACCTAAAAGTAAGAACTAAAACTATACAACTCATAGAGGAAAACATAGGGGCAATGTTTTAGAACTCAGCATTTACTGAATTATGGTACTGGAGAAGAATACTGAAGTACTATGGACTGCCAGGAGATCAAAGAAAACTGTTTTGGAAGAAGTACAACCAGAATGTGCCTTAGAAGTGAAGATGCAGAGACTTTGTCTCTTGTACTTCAGACATGTGCTCAGGAGGTATCAGTTCCTAGAGAAGACATCATGCTTGGATAAGTGGAGGGTCAACGGAAAAGAGGAAGACCCTCAAAGAGATGGACTGACACAGTGGCAGCAATAATGGGCTCATAGAAAACCAATTCTGAGGACAGTGCAGGACCAGGCTGTGTTGTGTATGTTGTGCATCAGGTGGCTATGAATCAGAATCAACTCAATGTCACCTAACAACAACAAGATATGACACCAAGAGCATGGGCAAGAACAACAACAACAGATAAAAATGAACTTCATCAAAATGTGTTCATCAAAAAGACTGATCAACAAAGTGAAGAGACAGGAAAAAGGTGGAAGACACACTATCTATCTTATAAGGAGCCCTGGTGGCACAGTGGTTAAGTGCCTGGTTACCAACTGAAAGGTCAGTGGCTCAAACCCACCAGTCTCTTCACAGGAGAAAGATGAGGCAGTCTGCTTCTGTAAAGATTGACAGCCTTGGAAACCCTATGGGACAGCTCTACTCTGTCCTATAAGGTTGCTATGAGTTGGAATAGACTCAGTGGCAATGGGTTGGGTTTGGAATGTATCTTACATGGCTTTAAGATCCAGAATACATAAAGAACTCCTTTAACTTAAGAAAAACACAAACACCTAATTAAAAAATGGACAAAGAACTTGAGTAGACATTTCTCTAAAGACGACATATAAATGGCCACATGAAAAGATTAGTTAAACCTCATGTTTAAAAACTGACAAACTCATGTTCATCAAAATGAAAAATGTGCTTCAAATGACATTGTTGTTATTATTGTTAAATGTCATTGAGCCGGTTCTGATTCATAGCAACCCTGTATAGTGTTTCCAAGGAGCAGTTGGTGAGCTTGAACCGCCAACCTTGTGGCTCAAACCAACTTTTTAGTCCAGCACATTATCCCACAGCACCACACCAAGACTCCTCTCTCTCTCTCTCTCTCTCTATATATATATATATATATAAATGGGTAAACTTTGTGGTTATTGTTTTTGAGTGTCATCAAGTCCGTTCAACTTGTAACATCCCTATATAGAGTTTCCAAAGAGTGGCTGGTGAGTTTGAACTGCCAACCTTGTGGTTCAAACCGACCTTGTGGTCCAATGCATTATCCTGCAGTGCCACACCAGGACTTTACAATGACAATTAGAGTTGCAAACCTGCAACAGCTTTTCGACACCTCATCCTGGGCCAAAGAACCCCAGAAGTCTTTAGAACCACTGAGATGAACAATACTGGGTGAGCATCAGTGTTTGTAACCTGAGCAAACACTTCATATAAGCCGACTACTGTATTTCACATGACTAAAAGAGTGTGTTAAGAGTCATTACCGAATCTATGGCCGCTTTTAATCACTGTCTTGGGTTTTTGAGGAATTCCTGAAAGTTAACAGGGGGATCTTATTCTTACAAATTTTCTAATGAAAATTCCTTGTGAAAAGTGGGAAGACAGAGGTTAAATGACTTACTGGAAGAGCCAGGCACAAAGGTCAGCTTTACTGCGCCCACACCATATGGAGCAAGCTCTACTACAGAGCATCTGTTGCACACAGGTTATCACTCACCTGAAGGTAAATCTAGTTCTACTCCAATCCAGGTCCCCTCCTGAAAGTCAGTTGGCCCAATATATCTCACGATGCCCATTTTGTTCGTGCCAACGGTAACATATTCTCCCTCTTTGAGCCACTCTGGGATTTCACTGGCTTCTTCAGAGTCTGATGTAACTTCCAGTTTTTCCAAGGCCTGTCCCTGGGAGCTGCTGTCCCCTAAGTCTCCTGAGGCCAGCTGCTCTTCCTCAGTGCCAGAGGAGCAGCTAGAGTCGCCACCAAGCATGCGTGTGAAAGACTTCAGCTCAGAGGTTCGCACCTTCTGGATTCTGAATGGAGATGTTGGAGCAGGTGACTGAGAAAGGAGATCAGGAGGCAACTGTGGTCCGGAGACATCTGGCTCCGTGCAGGGAGCTGGCTTCATCAGGTCCTTTGGGCTTCCTGGCTGCCTGGTGGCAGAGGAAACTTTTTCTACTGTCTGCTGACTAAGTGATTCCTTTTGTGGGGCAGAACTGGGAAGATACGTTGGTCTGTCAATGGTGAGAGAAGCACTTGCCATATCTTCATTTTCCTTCTCAGAGGAAACCAATTCCTTGACCTTTAATATGCCATTGCTATTGCACTGAGCAGCTTGCTTTGGCAGGGATGAGATGCTGGTCTGATTCTCCAATGAGGCAGACAGGGGGCTCTTTGTATATGAAACAGTAGATAGAAATAGGAGGTCAGGTTCAAGAGGGAGCTGGCAGACAGGAGTCAGAGGGGAGCTGGGGGCAGCCTGGGCAGCAGCATCTAGGCCAGTGACCAGCGCATCTGAAAGAGTTGCTGTGGAAATGCTGTGAGAAAAGTAACCGCTGGAGGCTTCACTCAGGGGACTGGGTAGACCTTCTGGAACTTCTTGGGCCTGGGTGTTTGCAAGAAGTGTCTGCGGAGAAGGCACTTTAGCTGATCTGTCACCAATCTTCACCACAGATGGAATCTGCACAGTCACTTCCGGTGCCTGGCTAATTCCCAGGTTCTCTCGGTGAGCCTGGAACAGGAAGCATAGCTGCTTAGAATTTACATTTAAGGATTCTTTTCCCGAAGAATTAAAAATGATTTTGTTGTTGCTAGTTGAAGCATTATAGCTTTGACGGTGTAAAGAGAGTAGCATTGGAGTACAACAGACCTGGTTCTGTCAGTTCTACCTCTTATTTCTGTGTGACCCTGGCTTCTCACCTAATAAGTACTGAGCACATACTATGCACTAGGGCGCTCCATAGGATAAGCAATGGACTGTGAACCACAAGATCAATGGTTCGAGCCCACCAGTTGCTCCATGCAAGAAGGATGAGGCTTTCTGCTCCTGAGGATTTAAAGCCTCAGAAACGCTATACATGCATGGTATTTACGAATTAGCACTAACTTAACAATAACAACTATGCACTAAGCAGACACTGTGCTATGTTCCAGTGGTAAGAGTGCTGAGCCAAGTGGACAATCTCTGCTTCTTCCCTTTTTAAATAAAGAGAGTCCCTAGGCTCTACACACAGGGTTAGTAAGGAACAGTAAGAGATACAACTCCTAACTGCAGAGTGTGGCACAGCCTCGGAAAACAGTGTAACCTTAACTCCCTGGTCTCCCATCTCCACTCTCCTGCCCTCTTTCACTCACGCTAATGACTTTGCTCTTTTGGAAACACAGAAGCCCTGCCTACCATTGACTTCACAAGCAGATTGTGAGAATCAGTAAAAAGGTCCAAAGAACACTTTTTTGCTACAAAATTACATGATGATCTCCTTGGAGGATCTGAAAATGCTTTTGAACAGGTTTACCAGCTTACACACACAGATCACACAGATTATACATCCAAAACAACCTACTGAGGGGACATTTGGGGCCATGAGTCAGGTAGATGGACAGGAATGAGACTCTGCTCCCCCACCCTACAGCCCTCAGCCCTTTCTCTGAGATGCTTTGATTCACGCAGCTTTTAAAGATGAGTTCTATTTCATAGGTCAGAGACACCTGGAAGACAAAGGCCAAGCAGCAAACAGTCTCCCAGGGCAGTGCAGAAAGTGAGCAATGGGCCCCCCAGATTGGAATGGCCGCTGCCTCTCACATCGCTCTGTCTGAGTCACTCTGGCAGGACACACACAAAGCCTGTATTTCATGTGGGAGGACAACAGCCACATTTTATCCAAATCCCACTGATTCTTAGATGTTAGTAAGGTTTGTTTATAACCTAAACCAGTTTAAGAAGCTGGTAGATTATCTTTCTATTCCTGATTCACAATGATGAGGAAAAAAAGAGAAGGCAAGAAGAGCAAATGGGGTGGCAGTGTACAGCGGGTTGCTGTTCAGAAAAAGAAATATGTTTTCCAATATTTACGGAAAGATTATTTATATTACAGGAATGGTCATTTTCCATTTGAAATACAGGATTTATTTGAACTGGGAAACAGCTGTGATCTATAAGTCTCTTACAGTTACTTGGCTTAACTCAGCAGTTTGATAAATCATGCATTTTCACGTGAATTGTCATTTATATTCCTGTTTCCAGAGGCCCTCCTTTACCCACAAGACACACTTTCAGGCTCTGAAATTAACTGCACCTCTTGAGATTAACAGCCCATTTTTGTGATGGATCTCTACGCTGAAAAATTTACTAAATCCAATAGATCAATAACTGTCACCAGCATATATACTCTAAAAGATTAGGTGATCCTTCAATCATTTTTCTTCTGCAACTTGTACATGTTTTATTTATTCCTTTCTATTTTATTTTAATATCACTGGCCATGCAGTGAAGAATACACAAATCAAACGATTAAGAGACTAGAATCTGAATAAAGACGGTCCTGAAATAGCATATGTTCCATAATCCTCTACTGGGTGAAACCCAGTCATGGTCATTTTAACAACTTTTCCATCTAGGACCTGTGCTGAGGAGTTTAGAGGTTATTTACATGCTATTATCCTATTTACTCCCATGTGAATTCTTTGATGTAGGCCAGGAAGAAATACAAAGAAGCTTCAACAAGTACATGGAAAGCTTCCATTAACTTTTTTTTTTTTAAATGTTTTATTGTGAATTATGTGACAGTGTACATGGGAGAACCTATCGTATATCGTTTCATTGCCATGGTTACAATCCCCTACATGCTCCATTAACTTTTTTTTTGATTGTGAATTATGTGATAGTTTACATGGGAGAACATTAGTTTTACATTCATTCTATCGTATATCCTCTCATTGCCATAGTTACAATCCCCTCCATGCAATCCTTCCTCCGTACCCCCCAGGTCTTCAGCACACAGTCGCTTTCCCTCTCTGGATCTAAAGTCTCCAGCTGCTCCATTGCTCCATGTCATCATCTCTGGCTCCATTTCAGGCATCACTGCTTCTCTGGGTAGGGTCCTGTTCTCTGCTCTTCTCCCTTGATGGTCCTAGGGACCTCCGTTCCTAGACTGAAAAAGTTAATCACTCCCCTCCTTGCTATAAAACGTCTACCTTTACATTTCCGACCCTCACAATCAGTCCTGATAACAATTATTCACTATTGTATCACAAGAGACCCATCTGCATTTCATTGCATCAGCCCCCCCCAGTCAGACTGAATACTACTCACTGGAGATTCGACCTTCCTCCAGGCCCTCTGAATCTAGGTTCCCCCTTGAAAGCTTGTAAGCCAGTCACTTCTTGCCTTTGTAGCCTCCCACCCCCCATTTTGGGTAGCCAATGTCCAAGTTGCCCATCCCTGTCTACTCTGTGTGTGATTCTTGCTGTAAGGATTTATTCCCTCTTTTGAGCTGCAGCTTCCATAGGTGTAGGTCAAGTTCATCAAATTGTATGAGAATACTTTTTTTTTCCTCTTCTTTTTATTTCTGGCTGAGCTCTGATCATCCAGTCATTGAAGCCAGGACAAGTGAGTATTATCTGCAAGTGTGGGTGTTCTTATGCATATGCCCCCTCTTCTTATC
>NW_006408582.1:5085664-5100637 GCF_000296735.1 Chrysochloris asiatica | reverse complement strand
ATAGTTTTTCTGTTTTCTATCTCATTTATTTCTGCTCTAATCTTTATTATTTCTTTTCTTTTGGTGGGTGTAGGTTCCCTCTGTTGGTCTGTTTCTAGTTGTTGTAGATGTTGTGTTAATGTGTTAATTTTAGTTCTTTCTTCTTTTTGGATGAGTGCATTTATTGCAATAAATTGTCCTCTCACCACCACTTTCGCCGTGTCCCAAAGGTTTTGGTATGTTGTTTTCATTCTCATTTATTTCTAGAAACTTTGCGAATTCACGTTTAATTTCTTCTACTACCCAGTCGCTTTTCAGCAGGGTGTTATTCAGTTTCCATGTATTTGACTTGATTTCCTTGGTCTTCCGATTGTTGATTTCTAATTTGATAGCATTGTGATCTGAGAAGTTGCTTTGTAGTATTTTGATATTTGTAAATGTATGTAGATTTGTTTTGTGGCCTAAAACATGGTCTATCTGGAGAATGTTCCATGTGCACTTGAGAAGAATGTGTATTGTGCAGTTGTTGGGTTGAATACTCTATACACATCTATGAGTTCCAGTTGGCTGAGTGTGTTGTTTAGTTCTTCTGTGTCTTTGTCAAGTTTCTTTCTGGTTGTTCTATCCATTTTGGATCATGGTGTATTAAAATCACCCACTATTATTGTAGATTCATCTATTTCTTTCTTCAATTCTATAAGAGTTCGTTTTATATATTGTGGCGCTCGTTCATTGGGAGCATAGATATTTAATATGGTTATTTCATCTTGTTCAATTGTTCCTTTAATCATGATATAATGTCCATCTTTATCTATCATGCTGGTTTTAGCCTTAAAGTTTATTTTATCCGAAATTAGTACTGCCACTCCTGTTCGCTTTTTATTGGAATTAGCTTGGTATATTTTTTTCCATCCTTTAACTTTTAGTCTGTTTTTGTCCCTGTGTGTGAGATATGTCTCTTGCAGGCAGCATATTGAAGGATCTTGTTTTCTTATCCATTCTGTCACCCTCCGTCTCTTAACAGATGCATTTAATCCATTTACATTCTGTGTAATTATCGATAGGTATTCATTGCTGTCATTACATTTTTTATGTGTGTGTGGTGTTGCTGCTTCTTTGTTCTGTTTGTCTTTCTTTGTTGAATTCAGGATTTTTGTGTTCTTTCTTGTTAGTTTCCTCATAGTTTTAATGTTTTCATATTCTTCCTGAGTTTTCATTCTCTTGGTATGTTGTGAAGTGTTAATTTTCATTGAGGTTGTCTTATAGTCCATTAGCTTTTCTGAGCATTTACTACAGGCTATTTTATCCTGTAATTGACCTGACCTTCTGGCTATCTGGATCTCTTTTCCTATATGTTTACCTTCTTTTACATTGTATTTGTTTTGGTCATAGACTGACCTTCCAGAGTCTCTGAGTTTGTTTTTATAATTTTGTTTTGTTAACGATTCTTCTTTCTGTTGAGTTAATTCAGGGAGGTGCTGCCACATATGTCAATCTCTGGTTGTTGTCTCTTCTTGTTGGTTCTCAGTCCACAGAACTCCCTTTAGGATGTTTTGTAGTGCAGGATTGGCTTTGGTGAATTCCCATAGCTTCTGTTTATCCTGGAATGTTTTGATTGCACCATCATATTTGATTGATAGCTTTGCTGGATAAAGGATTCTTGGTTGGCGGTTTTTTTCTTCCAGGGTTTTATATATGTCTCCCCATTGCCTTCTCGCTTGCATTGTTCCTGCTGAGAGTGCTGAGCTTAATCTGACTTGCTTGCCTTTGTATGTGACCCTTCTGCCTTCTCTGACTGCTTTCAGAAGTGTCTCCTTATCTTTAAGTTTGGAGAGCTTGACTATGATATGTCTTGGTGATTTTCTTTTGGGGTCTGCTCTTCTTGGAATCCGTTCAGCTTCTTGTATGTTAATTTTTTCACTTCTCAGTATGATGGAGAATTTTTCTTCTAGTAGCTCTTCGACTATTCTGTGGACTTATGTGTTTCTTCTTGCTCTGGAACGCCAATAATTCTTAAGTTATTCCTCTTCATGTTGTCCAACACGAATCTCAGACCTTCCTCTAATTTTTAAAATTTTTTTTGTGTTTGTTCTATCTTGGTGGTATTGAGAGACTTGTCTTCCGGCTTGCTGATTCTTCCTTCCATCTCATCTATTCTACTCCTCTGCCCTTTCAGAGTGTTTTCTATTTCTGCCATTTTGTTTTTGATTGTTTATACCTCTTTATGTAGGCTTTGCATTGTTTCCAATGCTGTATATATCTTGTTTGATTGTTCTTGTAGCACTTTCCTGACTTCTTCCTTATTTTTCTCAACTCCATTGTAAAGTGTTTTGAAACATTTTATAATCATTTTTCTGAATTCTTTCTCAGGCATTTCCAGGGCCTGCCCTCCTTCCAGAATGGAGTCCAGGTCTACTTCTGGGTCCTTTGTCTCAGATATTTTATCTTTTTTCTGGACATGTGCTGATATGGTCATCTGTTTTTGCTTCTTGGACATGTTTGATGTTTATCTGTGGCCCTACTGCTTAAATGAGTATGTATGTATTTTGGTACTTTTTTTTTATGCTTTCTGGTTTCTTCCAGGAAGATGTGGTCAGAGTGTGGTCTTCCCTTTTCACTCATCTTATTGCTTGACTCAGATTAACTTTCACAGGTGCTGCCTGTTTCCTTGGTAGCTGGTATTGGTTATTGCCTGGGTTTTGGTGTTTAATACAGTGTGAATGTAGCTTGGCTATTTGGCAGCAGTTGCTGACTCTTCTTGTGTAGAATAGGGAGACAAAGAGTCCTCCAATAGCAGAAGGGAGGCCAGGCCGTCTGGCCTTCTGGCAAACTGGAAGTCCTCTCCATTAACTTTTAAATCCATATTTCTAAACTCTTTGAAGTCCTCTTGTATCATATTCATTTTACAAAGTAGACCAGAGAGGTGAGTAACTGAAAAAGCAAGGTTTAGGGGTCAGACCTAGTGACTAGTGGAACACATCAAAGATGACAGACAGTGTTCTTTCCTGCAGAGCCCAAGTGCAGCCTTAGAACCTGCCCTATCCAGCACCCCAGTCAGCTGCTCCCACTTGACTAGAGTTGACATGTGAGTTGAAGCTACTTGTCATTTTTGGATTATCCCCTATTTATTGAGAGGGGCATTTCCAGAGACTTCTTGGGGACACCAACACATGAATAGCAAAGTTGCCCTGTGCTGTATGTGCTGTGCGGAGCCAGGTGACCTCACCAGCAAGGGACTTGGCTCTCACTCTCACCCACTGGTCTTGGAGCTCACGAAGGAAATTCCTGCCTCCGCAAAATGGCAAACACTATTCCTAGAGGGAAGGAAGGACCACCTGCCAACCACCAACCAGTCCTATCTACAATACATACCAAGGATTAAAGAGGGTCTTTTAGGAATAAGTGGAATTAATGGAGGTCTGAATAATTATTCAAATCACTGGCCTTTTTTTTTAAAAAAAACTGTTGTTTTAATAAATAAAATTTTCCTATGAAGATATAGCATTTCCTAAGAGAATGAAAGCACAGTGGGAGAAAATAGATTTGCTATTCATAAGATTAGAAGTGCTGTTGATCTGTGGGAGATCATAAGAGACTATTTTCTCCCCAGTTTAGCATTAGTCTTTTCACGCTGATATCATGAATCAGAATGAAATGTAAAACTGAGAATTAAGCAAAACACTTTGAATAAGGAGATTGTTCTGTTTATAGAAATCTCCTTTGCCTAGCAGTGGGCTATTAAAGCAGCAGACTACATTAGCAGTCAAGCACCTAAAAGTTTAGCAATCATATGATTAACAAGTTGAAAATAGAAAAGTGTAACAAGGAAAATATAGAGGGAGAAGACAGTGACCTATATTATAGTTAATTATCAAAACTGGAATGTTAAAATAAAAAACAAAAAACAAAAAAACAACTGTGGGTGTGGAAGAAGCAATTATAACACCAGGGCCACCCACTGTATGTGGGGCAGCCACCAGCCAAGGTACCACCAGCGAGCAGGCTGACTTACCTCTTCCATCCGGGTCACCCCAATGTCTGGGAAGGCAGACTGCACCATGATTCGGGGCACGGGCTGAGAAAACAAGTAAAAAGGCAAGTTAAGCATTAGCTCTGTGAAAGGAAGGATCAAGAGCAGCAGAAGAGATATCACAAGAGGTTGTCATCGGACAGACTGAAGAGTCAATCAGGAGAACCCACCAGAGGTGAATTTTTACAACTTTCAGGAATTCTAACAAGTCACATTGTCAACTAGCTGTGCAAGCAATGAGGGGTTCCTACACACACAGGAAACATTAGAAACCAGGAGCACAGCGAGGGTTTACCTCAGCTAGAAGACAACAGTAACATATACAGTACGCTTTTACACACTCCCACGTCCTCCCTCTCTACAATCATACACACACATTAACCAAAGGGTGTACATATCAGTGCTCCAGGGATTTATTGAGCCAAGTGAATGGAACAGACTGGAGGTGGAATCCAAAGCAAGTCCTGAGTGTCAGGGGATCTCAGGGTGCAAAAGGAGGACTGGTGATTTGTAGTCATAGGAAGCCAGTAGAAAATAAGCCAGTTTTGCTAGAGCCCAATTCCAAAGGCAAAAGACAGAGCAGGTGAGAATCTATGGGAAGCCTTAAGTATCTAAAACTAAACTGATTATGCAAAGTTGAGAGATTCCTGAGTAAAGAAAGCAGATCAGGAAGACTGCTCTAGCAGTAGAAGGCAAATAAACAGGGGACATCTTTAAAGACTAAGGCAGGCAAATCAGTAAAGAGAATGTAGCAACAAAACAGGTATGAAGGGATGAGACCCTGAATGAATGGATGGAAGCAGTAACACCAGCATGAAGGGAGAGAACTTGGTTACTTATGGACATTGTTACTTAAACAGTACTTGTTTCGAGGAATACTTTTTAAAGTTAAAAGTAAAAATACAAATAAAGGCATGGTAAGAATAAGGGAAGTCAAAGAAAGCATCTGATTTATAACTATGAAGAAGAAATCAAAATGGTGTGGTGCTGTAGAATAAGCACTGGACTGCTAACTGCAAGGTGGGCAGTTCAACCCCAACAGTTGCTCCCTGGAAACCCTATACAGGATTGCTAAGTGTCAGAATTGACTTGATGGCACTCAAGAACAATAACAACAACAAACTACAATATGGCAGTTAGATGTAGAAGCAGACATGAGTATCTATGGGAGAGACCAAGAATCTGTCATGTTTGCCTTTATTCTCTCAACCAGTCTTTGACTCCTTACCAGATCTCCTCATGCTAATACAACAGTTTGGCCCTCTGTGTACTGGGAACCTCTGACAGTGATGTTATTTGGAAATATGGTCTTTGCAGATGTAATTAGATGAGGTTATAGTGGGTTAGAGTGGGCCCTAAATCCATGACTGGTCTCCTTGAAAGAGGAAGATATACACAGGGAGAATATGGGCATGCTATGAGGAAGGCAGAGTTTGTATGATGCAGCTACAAGTCAACCCAAGCCAAGAATTGCCAGAAGCCACCAGAAACTAGGAAGAGGCAAGAAAGGATTCTTCTCTAAAGCCTTCAGAGGAACAGAGGAGAGATAGCTATGGAGGAAACCAAGGAGATTAGGCCAAAAAGGTGGATTTTCGAGAGAAGGGCACTGATTGGCGAATGGCCTGCCAGGTGAGGTGTGACCACCATGAACTTTTGTAAGCAGTCTTGGCAACAGAAGGTGGCCTGGCAAAGCAGATACACAGGTGACAGGAAAGGTGTAATTCATTCTTTTCCCTGTGCTCCGCTGGTGAGCTGAGGTGTGGCCAGATCCCCAATTCATCCACCCACAGCTCAGACCTTACTCTCAGAGAGTCTGGATTCACATGTTCGTGAGCCATGCCCGTGAGGCGGGGCCAGCAACACCACATTGGTGACTGGATTCAGGCAGGATTAGCTGCAGACCTAACAAACCCACAGAGCCACCAGACCCCCAATAAGTCTAGCAGAAACCCTCATAACTAGTCACCCTGCTCCCAGTGCCCTGTGGTCCTAATAAACCTTGAAAACAGCTTCATTGAGGGCCTCCACTAACTACTTCCAGATTGACTGCCCTGAGCCTAGACAACACGGAGGCCTATAAAGAACCCATCTATGGCCAGAAACTTCGTTGTCACATCCCTTTCTGTACCCACCTCATGAACTTCTTGGCTGGGAAGAGCCCCCAGAGTTCTCTCCTCTTCAGGTCCAACAGCTTACTGTTTGTTTATTTCCTTTTGTTGTGTCATTGCTTTTGTTTGTTTCTCCTTTCTTCTTTGCTAGCTCTTCCCCTGAATTTTCTCCTTTTTATCTCTACTTTTGTTTGTCCTTAATGTCTTCTGTTTCTCATTTCCCCCCTTCTTTTTTTCTTTTGACCTTTCTTTACTACTCTCTACTCTCTCTCTTTTCATCTTCCTTCTCCCTGGTTCTTCTTAAAGAGTTTTTTTTTCCTTTTATTTTCTCTATTATTTTTTTGCTTCTATATCTCTATTTTCCTATCCCTCATTTCTCTTTTTAGTTACTATATTCTTTTTTCTGGTTGCTTCCTGTTTTTATTTCTCATTTATCATTTATTATTTTCTCTTTTCAATGTTGGTTACTTGTTTGTTGTGTTTTGTTTTCTTGTGTGTTTTGGTTGGGGGAAAGGGAGATTTTCATCTCTTTCCCACCCAACATGAAACAACAACAGTGCCCACACAACCCAGCCACATCCATACCCTTTGCAGCATTTCCCACTAGGCAAGAGCCAATACCAGCTCCTATAGCACCTGCTCAATGATATACAGCTAACACCAGTCAACCCATCCTAAACTGCGGTACATGAACAGTGAGTGAACGGAGAATCGTGCACATGATTCCATTCTCTAACTACACCTACAGGAGAAAGATAGTGAGGGCCTATGAACATATAATCATCAATTAAATATGACAACAGCACAATGTCCCAAGACAACAGACAATTTTAGCTCAGACAAAGGAACAAGAGAGAATGATTCAAACAAATGACCGAGATGCAAAAACAGAAACCATTTCTGAGGAAGAACACTAATGGAACTAATTAAAAAAGAATTCAAGAGAATATTAAGTACCTCAAAAGGAGTGATAAAACATGGAGGAAAGTAAGAAGAACACAGAAAAACCTTTAGAAGAATCCAGAAAAACAAGACAAGAACAAACAGACAAAATAAATGCAAATTTTAAAATAATCTAAAATCTGCAATTAGATACCCAGAAAATTAATACTAAGATTTCTGATGTGGACAATACATTGGAAGGGTAAAGGAGTAGATGTGAAGCAATGGAAGCCTGAATTAATTAGCTTAAAGATAAATCTCTTAATACTAGTAGTAGTCTATATAAGAGCAATCAGAAAAAAAGAATTAAAAAAAAAAAAAATTCAAAGGAAGCCTAAGAGTTATGTGGGACACGATGAAGAGGAATAACTTACAGATGATCAGAATTCCAGAACAGGAAGAGTCAATAAAAAGGCACAAGGAGTTGTTGGAATAAAACTTCCCTAACATCATGAAAAATGAGAAGATAAACAAAGAAGCTGAACGAACCCCATACAGGATAGATCCCAAAATAGAATCACCAACATATATCGTATTCAAACTCTCCTTTTGTTGAATACAAAACCAAAGATGAAGAAAGAATCCTTAGAGCAGCTGGGGAAAACCAAAAAGTTACCTACAAAGAAGAACCAGTAAGACTTAACTTTGGTTTCTGAGCAGAAACCATGCAGGCAAGAAGGCAATGGGATGACATATATTAAATTATGAAAGAAAAAAACTACCAACCAAGAATCATATATACCCAGCAAAGCTATCCCTCAAATATACTGATGAAATCAGGATATTTCCTGAAAAATAGAAATTAAAAAGGAATTTGTAATAACCAGACCAACTTTACAAAAAATACTAATGGGTGCTCTTTGAACTGGGAACAAACACCAGTAGACAACAACCTGAGATTAACATATATGACACCACCCTCCAGAACTCAATCTAGGTATAGAAGCATTTCAAGTAAAACAAACTTACAAGACTGAAAATAAGGAACCAGAAATATTAATTTATAATGAAGTCAACTACAAAGCAAAAAGAGTGACTAGTGTAAGATACAAAACTTCAAAATAGTGAGGGAGTGAAGTAGATTTCAAGATTTAAACAGGAAAAAAATTAGTAAATTACAGAGTAACCTCAAAGAAAATCAATACATCACACCAAGGCAGGAAATAGGAAACCCATAAAGACTTGTTGTTAGGTGCTACTGAGTTGGTTCCTACTCATAATGACCTTATGTCCAAAAGAACGAAACACTGTCCAGTCCTGTGCCATCCTCACAATCGTTGTTAAACTTGAGTCCATTGCTACTGTCACAGTGCCAATGTATCTTTGGGAGGACTTCCTGTTTTATGCTGACCCTCCACTTTCTCCAGCAAGATGTCCTTCTCCACAGACTGGTCACTCCTTATATGTTCAAAATATGAGAGACAAAGTCCTTGCCATTCTGGCTTTTAAGGAATATTCTGACTCTACTTCTTCCAGCAGATTTGTTTTTATCTTCTAGCAATTCATGGTACTTTTAATTTCTTCTCCAACACTATAACATAAATACATCAGTCCATCCATGGTCTTCCTTAATCATTGTTCACCTCTCTTTGGAATGGGCATATGATGATATTGCAAATATCATGGCTTGAGTCCATTTTACCTTGGTCCTCAAATTACCATCTTTGTTCTTGAATACTTTAAAGAGGTCTTCTACAGCAGATTTGCCTAAGGCAACACGTCATTTGATTGCTTGACTGCTGCTTCCATGAGTTATACTGGATTCAAGCAAAATGGAGTCTTTGATAACTTCAATCTTTTCTCCATTTATCCTGATGTTATTTATTGGTCTGGTGGTGATGATCGTTGTTTTCTTTACATTAAAGTACAACCTATACTGAAGGCTGTGGTCTTTGATCTTCATCAGTATTTTAAGTCTTCTTTACTTTCAGCAAATAAGGTTGTTAACAAATCTTTCTCCGATCCTGATGCCAGGTTTTTCTTCATATAATCCAGCTTCTCAGATTATTTGCTCAGTGTACATATTGAATAGGTATGGTGAAAGAATACTACCCTGGCACAAACTTTTCCTAATTTTAAACCATTCAGTGTCCCTTGTTCTACTTGAACAACTGCTCCTTGGTCCACGTACAGATTCCTCATGAGCACAATTAAGTGTTCCGGAATACTCATACTTCACAATGTTGTCCGTTGCTTGTCATGATTCACACAACACAAAAGCCTTTGCATAGTGCAGGGTATACCCTTTGGTTGGTTGATGATTCATGGAAGGGATTGTAACTATGGCAATGAAATGATATACAATAGGATGAATGTAAAGCTAATGTTCTCCCAAGTAAACAATCACATAATTCACAATAAAACTTTTTTTTTTTTTTTTAAAGCCTTTGCATGGTCAATAAAACCCGGGCAAACATCTTTCTGGTATTCTCTGCTTTCAGCCAAGATCCATCTGACATCAGCAATGATATCCCTTGTTCCATGTTCTCTTCTGAATCCGGCTTGAACCTCTGGCAATTCCCTGTCAATATATTGCTGCAGTCATTTTTAAATTATCTTTAACAAAAATTTACTTGCAAGTGATACAGATAACATTGTCCAATGATTTCGGCATTCCACTGAGTCACCTCTCTTTGGAATGGGCATAAATATGGATGTCTTTCAAACATGTCTAAATTTCTTGGCATAGTTGAGTGAGTGCTTCCAGTGCTTCATCAGTTTGTTGAAAGATTTCAACTGTATTCCATCAATTTCCCTAAGCCTTGTTCTTTGACAATGCCGTCAGTGCATGTTGGACTTCGTCCTTCAGTATCACTGGCTGTTGATCATATGCTATCTCTTGAAATGGTAAACCTAGCTATTTCTTTTTGGATCAGTGACTATAAATTCTTCCTTCTATCTTCTTTTGATGCTTTCTATATCATTCAATATTTTGCCCATGTTACTGTTGTTAAGTGTTGCCAAGTCGGTTCTGCCTCATAGTGACCCTGTATAGGGTTTCCGAGGAGCAGCTGATGAATTTGAACCACTGACCTTGCAGTTCAAACCAATCTTGAAGTCGAGTCCTTATCCTACAGTGCCCTACCAGAACTCCCTGACAGTATTCTGGTGTTATTCATCATGTTTCAATATTCAATATTCTGTTGCTATCTAACAATGTCTTACTGCTACTCAGTAGGTTTTCTGTGGCTAACCTTTCAGAAATAGTTTGCCTCTCCTTCTTTCTAGTCTTAGTCTGGAAGTTTAGCTGAAATCTGTCCACCATGGATGTACCCTGCTGGAATTTAGTAAACACTCAAACAATAGCAATGAAGAATTGACAAGAAAACAAACAAAGTTAATTTAGCATAGAAAATTACTTGGAAAAAAGAAACCTGCTGTTGTTGTTGGTAAATGCCAGTGAGTTGTTTTCCACTCATAGTGACCCTGTATAGGGTTTCCGAGGCTGTAAATCTTTACAGGAGCAGAAAGCATCTTTCTCCCACAGAACCGCTGGTAGTTTTGAACTGCTGACCATGAGATTAGCAGCCCAACTCCACCACAAAATATAACACACACAGCAAAAATGACAGCCATCAGTTCATACTTATTTATAATTAGATGAAATGTAAATGGGTGAAATGCAGCAGTCTAGAGACAGAGAGTAGCAGAATGGATCAGAAAATAGGATCCTTCAATATATTGATTACAAGAGACACATCAAAAAGATGAAGTCAGCCTAAATGCCCATCAACAGAAGAATGGTTAAACTTTGGCACATACATACAAAGGTATACTACGTAATGTTGAAGATTAACAATTAATCTGTCAAACACTTCATAACATGGATGAACCTGGAGGGCATTATGCTGAGTGAAATTAATCAATCACAAAAGGACAAATAACTGTATGAGACCACTTTTGAAAAGAATTAAAAAATGTTTTTCTTGATAAAAGGAACAATCTATGATGGTTATGGGAGGGAAGGATTATTCACATGGGTGACAAGACAGGCAATACACAACAAGAGGGAGGTTAGCAGAGGAAAGATGAAGGTAATATAGGAGACACGGAAGAATGCAAGAATTAAAGTGAATAGAGGTATATGCTGCTAACTGTAGATACATGGAAGGGAATGCAATCATTGTCATGAAGTATATGATTTGTTGAATGTAAAACTGATGATCTACTCTGTAAACCACTCAATTCACGATAAAATGTTTTAAAAAACACCTGGTGGAAGCTAGGCCATTCACGGGAGGGTCTGAGCTACAAAGCCCTCCTTCCCACACCGCAAGTAATTCTTCAACAAGAGGAGGTCTTCCTTCGCAGTACCTTTTAATATCTTGCAAGAAAAATATCACTATAGAGAAAAGCTAAACAAAGTATGAGGTCAAGTGATATTTTTGTAAATGTTGACAGAAAAAAAAATGAGGCCATCCTTTAAAATACTACCTTATTTATCAGTTTGTTATATTGTGATGGCTTGCAAGTTGCTGTGATGCTAGAAGCTATGCCACTGATATTTCAAATATCAGCAAGGTCACTTATAGCAGACTGGTTTTAGTAGTGCACTAAGATTAGGAGGAAAGGCCTGGTGATCTACTTCTGAAAATTAACCAATGAAAACCTTATGGATAACAGTAAAACACTGTCCAGTTTGCTTCCTTTGGATACGCCATCAGGCGTGATCAAATGCTGGAGAAGATCACATTTGCTGAAGCAGAGGACGAGTGAGGGCAGGGGAAATAATGGTAACGATGAACTCCATGATGAGGAAGGCACAGGATCAGCAATGTTTCATTCTGTTGTACATAAGGTCCCCATGAGTCAGAGGCAACTCGACAACAACTACCTACCCATTGAAAAAAAAAGTGAGGTTCTCACTCTTCTACAAATTTAGTTAAATTTTATCAGGCCTCACAATGTACAAGGTTTTGAAAGTGAGGACACAAAAGTTAGAAAGACATGGATTTTGGTTTCAATATATTGTCAATCTAGTTTGGGAGAGGAGCCTGTTTGCAAATAAGTAAAACATAAGATAACATGACAGACATTAGAATGAAAGTTTCAAAAGTAAGTGAATTCAAAGAAAGAAATGATCATAACAGATCTAGAAAACATTCATGAGGGGAATTTTGAGACCGCATTGGAGAATGGGATTTTCCCAAGGTAGAGATGCTACTAAAGGCATGTAGAAGGCAGGATGGCAAGAGTCATTCTTTGTATTTGAAGTGTTCTCTCTACTCACATCTCCATCCTGTGAAAAGCAACTCATCCCTCCAGTCTTTGGGGAGAATAAGCTAGCCTGACCAGCATGGGTACAGGTAAGAGCTGATGGTTGATTTTCACAGACAATAAAGAGCTAGCAAATGAACAGCTATCAACTACCAATAAGAATTATGCTTCCATAAAATTAATCCTGAGATCGAGGAGACACTAAACTTGTTGCTGTTGTTATTAAGTGCCATTAAGTCAGCTCCGACTCATAGCAACACTGTATAGGGTCTGAGGAGAGGCTGGTGGATTTGAACTGCTGATCTTGCAGTTCAAACTGACACTGCAGTGAAGTGCTTGTCCCACAGTACCAAACCAGGACTCCAAGAAAATTAATCCTCAAATCAAGAGATACTTACGGAGATAAATTAAGAACTTACTTATGTGGTTAAGTAGAGAGTTAACAAGATTGTAAACTTGGATAAAGAAACTAACATTCAGCAAAATGAAGGATGTTATTTAACCCTTGGAAACAATTGGCTGCAGATGCAAGGGAATACAAAGAATCAAAGAAGACACCAAGGAAGTATGCATAATAGGAAGAAGGGTAGTTGGTGTTTTAGAAAAGACAATGCCTGTATATGCACCTGTGCACATGTGTGCAGGCAAGTGCAGGCAGGGGCGGGGCATACTGAGCTTACTATATCTGGCAATGTTTAATAAGAAAAATTCAAGAACCTTACTAAGGGTACCAAAAATACCTACAAAGTAGACTTAAATCATAAGGGTGCCATTTGTCCTTCACACATAATAGCTACAATTTCCAAATGTGTATTGTTTGCATTTTTAATGCTGCTTTACATATCCCCTGAGCAGTCAGTTGCCTCCTATTTCAGGAGCTCAAAACATTCAGATCGTAAGTTCATTAATCCTTACGACACATCTGGTAACTATTAATAAAAATGACTGCAGAGTATTTTGCAGCTATAAATGTTAAGGAGAAGTCCCATGAGGCAAGTGAATACAAGTATAATTATCTACATTTCACACTACAGAAACTCAGGCTTTGAGAGAATTCACATCATGGTTAGGTGCATTCAGGTCGCCCAGTGAGTTAGTGGCACAGAGGGAAAAGGACTGAGTCCTCAAGTGCCAACTGAGCCTGCAATCTTCTGGGTCATGTTGTCTACTGAGCATGGATGAAACCTAACTGACACTAAGTGACAGGCAACAGAAATGCTGAAATATACTCCAGGAAAATGGTGGTGGTCACTTTTCATATCAAAAATCTAGTGATTTTTTCCCTTAATTCTGGCCTTCACATGCCACATGAGTATAGATAATAGTTAACATTTTTATGACCTTGCATACATACAAATTATTTTGAAGATCCCTTTGCCTATAAGAATAAAGCTTAAACTCCTTAATGTGAAATACAAGAGCCTCATCACTCCATGAGTTTGCACCCTTCTCTTAAACTTGTCATACTACACTACTCTGAGTTCTCTGGATAAACTGCTTTTCCAGGCCCTTCCTTGTGCTCCTTCCATTTAAGGAATCCCATTCTGCTTGACGAATACCTATTTGTATTCAAATGATCGAGAATGCAACTATTGGTAGAGAAAGTTGAAGATTCATAAAAACAATTAATCCAATGCACTAAAGGGTCACACATGCATCAGTCTCCATGACCCTGAGATCAGAAGAACTAGATGGTGCCCTGCTACCACTACCAACTGCTTGAAATGGATCACACATTAGAAGGTGTTGGACAGAGAGAAAAATGTGAAACAAAACTCAATATCATAAACAAGACCAGGCTTATTACTCAGACAGAGACTGGTGGAGCCCATAAGACCATGTCCTTTTCAACAAAATTTTACTTGCATGTGATATTAATGACGTTGTCAGGCTATCTTTTTGGTATAGTGACTGTATTCTATCTTCACTTGATGCTTTCTGTATCATTCAATATTTTGCTCATAGAATCCTTCAATATTACAACTCGAGCCTCAAATTTTTCTTCAATCCTTTCAGTTTGAGAAATGCCAAGTGTGTTCTCTCCTTTTGGTTTTCGGATCACAGGTCTTTGCACATTTCATCAAAATACTTTATTTTGTCTTCTTGAGCTTGCTTAAAGTAAAGAAGATTTGAAGCACTTAACTGATGAAGATCAAAGACTACAGCTTTCAGTGTGAATTAAACCTCAGCATAAAGAAAACAAAAAGTCTCATAACTGGACCAGCAAGCAATGTCATGATAAACAGAAAATCTGGAAATTGTCAAGGATTCATTTTACTTGAATCTAGACTCAACACCCATGAAAGCAGTAGTCAAAACATCAACCAACATTATTACATTTAGGCATTATCTGTGCAAGAGACATTTTCAAAGTGTTCAATATTTGTGACATAAAAATTACTGGTGAAAGGGGATGGGGAATGATAGTGATAGGATTTTATGACTTAATTGTCAATAGTTGTTAGCAGGATTAATTGTGATTGCCACAACTGTAATTGCAGATGTGTAACTACACAGGAGGAGTAGTTAATCTTTCATTTTAGGAACAGATGATCCCAGGACCATTAAAAAGGAAGGAGCATGAGATCCCTACCTAGAAAAGTGGCAGGAGCAGAGATGGTGGCTGTGTGCCTGCGGGCAGGAGGCTGGCTAGCAGAATGTGCCCTCTGGACATTTAAATAAATACATATATTTTTT
>NW_006408582.1:5040667-5084944 GCF_000296735.1 Chrysochloris asiatica | reverse complement strand
CTTTGGTTGGTTGATGATGCATGGAGGGGACTGGAACCATGGCAATGAGATGATATACGATGGAATGAATGTAAAATAAAAGTTCCCTCATGCAAACTATCATATAATTCACAATAAAACATTAAAAAAAAAAAAAAATCAAATTTCAGAGTCCATAAATAAGGAGTCCTGGTGTGGCGCTACGGGTTAATGTGCCAGAATGCAAAGCCGTTTGAAATGCACAGTCGGCAGTCCAAGCTTACCAGCTGCTCCTTGGAAACCCTATACAGGGTTGCTATGGGTTGGAATTGACTCAACGGCACTTAACAACAACATAAACAAGAAATACTGGAAAACAACCATGCCCAGTCATTTACGTATTGTCTATGGCCACTTTCACAGTCTAGCAACAGAGCTCTGTATTCCCAACAAAGACTTTGTGTCCAGAAAGTCACTATCTGGACTTTTTCGGGACATATTTCATTTTGCTGTTCACAGGGGTCACTATGAGACAGAGCCAACTCAAGAGCAAAGGTTTGTTGTTACAAACCTTTACACAGAAGTCTGCAGTTCCAGGTTTAGAGAAACATAAAAAAGCATACAATGGCAATCCCTAAAAAATGACTGGCAGAACGAAATCTCTTTAATCGACCTCAACACTGCCTTAGAAACTATTTGCTGCAGTGAATTTCAATAATAAATCACTGTTTTTCAGATCAGCTATTAAACTTGATTCTGAAGAAACTTTGTCAACTTAGCTTTCCTAAGTAAATCAATACAGAATCTCTACCTTTCTAGGTCAAAGCTAGGCAGCAAAATGTATAATTCTGGGAAACTAAAATAAATATGAAAGCCTTCTAACAATGATAAGTTGTTGTTGTTTAGCGCAAACTTCCTTTTCTTTAAGAAGAAGAGAGTGCATCACATCACATGCACACATATTTACTCTGTGTGGTATAAAGTAAAGTGAAAAAATTCTCGTATACATTCAATTTAAAGTAACATGAAAAATTAAGGAAAATTGAAAACTAGAATATAGGTATAGATCCTTTTTAATTGTATCTAAATAGATGATGAAACCTCATTCAAAATGCAAGGATAAGCTATTTATCTCATTTCCTTCATCGAGGGACTCAACATATGACTAACTTAAATAACATCCTGTGTTTAAGGGAAGAAGTAAGTAGTAGTTATATTTGTTTTCCCCCATTTTATGTGTAGAAGAATCAATGTAATGGAAGATGAACTAACTATGCAAGCATCTTTTCAATCAGTTCCAGAGATGTGCAGGGAACTGACCTCCCTATCCGAGGCTTTATTCACCTAACACACTTTATATTAAAATGGAAGAAAGATATCTATATGGTTGATAAGGTAGTCTTAACTCAAACACAGGATATGGAAAAGGAGCAAAACTGAAAACAAAGGTAGGCTGGAAATGTGACTGTGCTTTTGGTGGTATAAATCAAATCTGACCATTAGCTGTTTAGGTCTCCAGATTAATCAAAGAGGCCGCTTGACGTTTCTAAGTTTGAAGTACATAAATAGCTCTATCTGAAGACAAACTTCTAGATACATGAAAAAAAGCTATTATGCCAAATTAATTCAATCTAACTAATTAGAGAGCAGGAAGTTCTTTCAATTATTTTATGTGCTGTCTGAGACACACACTTGAATATGAGTACAGATTTCATTAATTGCAGTTCATTATTTTCCAGATTAGTTACTAAACTTGCATCAGAAGGTCAAAGACAGTAATTTTGTCAGCTGCTACCTCCTTCAGTGCTGTATCTTTGCATTTCTGGAACTCTGACAGAAATTGATTACAAACAAAAACAAATCACTATAGAACTAAAGACACAAGCCTTTAGGATTATGTTCAAACAAAGGCTTTAGTAAAAAATAAGAATCTTTGCTCTAAAGTCTTCAGAATAAACTGTTCACTTATATCTTACAAATGTATTAAGTATAAGATACTGCAGTATAATGACAAGAAAATAAAAGCATCTTGATCTGAGAACCTGCTGATTCCAAAGTACAAATTAATAAACATTAATTTTTTCATTAGTGTTTCACTAAGGATATGCATCTATGTTATGTTTGCATGAGGGAGGGAATTAAACAATCTTGTTTGAAAATGTCAAGGACACTGATTAAAAGTTGTTGTTTTTAAATAGTAACTATTCCTTCTGTCGGTCTTCCATCTGACAATGAAAATATAGAGAATGACTAGTAGAAACAGGACCTAGTCTATCTATTCTACTCTTCTGCTCATACCTGGATTATTTTTATGTTCTCAGAAGTGACAGAAATCCCCTTTTGTTTTTTAAAAGAGTACCTTGCTATCAAGAAATAATTTTATTTATTTACAGTTGTTAACATTCTCTTTCTTGATTTCATTTCTATCATTCTATGACTTTCTGCTGTAGCAGAACCATCCTTAAACAATTCTTCACCTTCTTTGGTGTTTATAGTCCTTGAATACTTATATATAAGTCAGCTCTCCTGTCATTATTTGGTCAAGCTATAAATTACTCTTTTAATCTTTCCTCACAAATCATTTTAGATCTTCTTCTGTGAAATAATTCCAATTGGTCAATGCATTTCTACTAGTAACATATCCAGAACCAAGTACAGAAATTTAATTGTAGTCTAATAATGCCACAAAGACCCAGGAAAGGGTGGGGTGGTGTTTATGTATGTTACTGTGAGTTTCTTCACAACTCTTTGTTTCAGAAACATAAAAAAGAGGTAATTTTAATATTTTTCATCATAGTAAGGTGATAGAGAAAGAGCTTTAAAAATAATGACAGAGAAAGTACAGAGTGGGGTGGAAATAAGAGTATACTGTGGTGCTGCAGGTTAATGCACTGGACTGCAAGGTTGGTTTGAACTGCAAGGTTGGCGGCTCAACTCACCAGCTGCTCCTTGGAAACTCTGTACAGGGTTGCTATGAGTGAGAACTGACTCCACGGCATTTAACAACTCATTAAAAAGTCTGTTTAGTTATCACATACGATCTCTGTCAAACCTAAACCACTTTGGGGTTTACTTTGTTTTTTTGGGGGGGTACTATTTCACTTTGTAAACCTTTACTATCTATTCATTGTCTTAACCAATATTAACATCAGTATCTATTATTTCCTATACAAAAGAGTTGATCCAAATCCCTTTTAGGCATATTCACTGATTCTCATGATTTTCAGTTCTGTCTTTGTGTGTGTGGCACTGTAGGACTATCACTGGACTTAGAACCACAAGGTCGGCAGTTCAAACCCACCAGCTGCTTTTGGGAAACTCTATACAGGATATCTATGAGTCGAAACTGACTGGACAGCACTTAACAACAACTATTGTTGATGTTGGACTCTTGGTGTAGGATAAGCAATGGAACACAAGTTTGTTTGAAATGCAAAGTCAGCAGTTCAAACTCACCAGCCATTCCTTGGAAACCCTATACAGGGTTGCTGTGAGTTGGAACTGACCCAACAGCACTTAACAACAACAATCTTTGATGTTATTCTAAAACCTGCGTGCTTTCTATTCTGAAAGTGCTTATGATATGTTGTTGATTGTTGTTGTTAAGTTAATTGACCAGACAGAACAACGACCTAATATTTATCTAACAGCTTTGGGATGTTCAAACCCTGCACATTTCCAAAGGAGCTGGCCCTTTATTTGGTGTCTGGGAGGTAACCTCTAAATCACTGGTATCTCCTACCTTTCTATACTTGAGGCTTTGGGCTATGCCAGATGATTTATGCTAACAATGTGATTTACGCTGGAAGCTTTGAACCACTACGTGTCTGTGATGTGACCTCTGGAGCCAGAATAACTGAAGTCAGTCATATGAAAATTCTATGTCTATAGAGGGTTCCTGGTGTGACATGGTGGTATAAGCACTGGACTGCAAATCATAAGTCAGCAGTTCAAACCTACCAGCTACTCCTCGGAAACTCTATATTGTTGTTAAGTGCTGTCTAGTCAATTCTGACTCACTGCAACGCTGTATAGGGTTTTATAAGGAATGACTGCTAAGTTTGAACCACCAACTGTGCCGTTCAAAGTGATCTTTCGGTTGAGTGTTTATCCCATAGTGCCACATCAGGACTCCATACTGGGTGGCTATGAGTTGGAACAAACTTGAAGGCACTTAACAACAACATGCCTACAGAACTGACTCCCTAAAATCCATGGGGACCAAAGCTTGGGTGAGTGCCCCTGGTTGGCAACACTTTGTATCTTTGTCACACACAATTACTGGGAGAATTAAGCACTGTCCATAAAAATCCACTGGGAAAGGACAACTGGAAGTTGGTGCCTGGTATCTCCTAGAGTCTGACCTATTTGCCTTTTACCTTCTAGCAAATCACAGAACCTTAGGGAGGTCTTCAGGACCCCTGATACAGCACTACATTTGATTTTCAATGGAACGGGACTTATTATAGTAAAGCTTACTATTTAAATAAATAAATAGCATTACAGGAGTTCTGGTGTTGCACTGTAGGATAAGCACTGGACTATTACTACAAGGTTGTTGGTATAAACCCACCAGTCACTCCTTGAAAACCCTACATAGGGTCACTACATAGGGTCAACCTACTGTGAGTCAAAACGAACTCGATGGCACATGGCAACAACAGCCAATAAAGCTTTTTTTTTTTTAATTCCTTTGGAACTGAAGAACTCTATTTTCAATGGCAAAATACCATACAGGTTGTAACAACTTCAAGCATATTTAACATGACCCAAGTAAAATATAATTTGCTTTTAGAGCATTAGGCAAAGAGTGAAAATGAGATGAACAATGAATCTTTTATCAAACCAAATAAAAAATGATAAGCTAAACTTTTCTCTCCCTTAGATATACTTCTTTAATAGCGTTTGGGTCAATATGAGAAATAAAGTTCACAATTATGTCTTGATTCCTCAAATCTGCACTCAGATGTGATTCTCTTATCTCTAAACTATAAATATAGTCCTTTATTCCATTTGGTTGACGTATGGCTGTGTGTTGTGGAGTCAGTTCCGACTCATAGCGACCCTGTACAGGGCTTCCGAGGCTGTAAATCTTTATGAGAGCAGAAAGCCTCATCTTTCTCCTGTAGAACAGCTGGTAGTTTCAAACTGCCAACCTTGCAGTTCACAGCCTGATTTGTAACCACTACGCTACCAGACCTCCTTGGTTACAAACTATGTTGTTGTTGTTTATCTTTGTTAAGTGCCTTTGAGTCAGTTCCGCCTCACGGCGATCCTGTATAGGGTTTTCCAGGAGCAACTGGTGAATTTGAACCACTGACCTGTGATTCAAACCAACCTTGTGCTCCATTGCATCTCTCAGCACCATGCCAGGTCTACATACAAACTATACAGTATTCTAATTTGTTCATATAGCTTTCGTATCTACATTGTTCTAGGCAAAGAAAGCCCCTACACTCAAGTATTACTAAACACAGAAATCATTTCCATATTAAGAGAAATATGGTAATAGGATACACATGTGTAAAATGAAAGATATTGCTTTAATTTGGGTAGTGAAATTAGGCCTTTCTAAGGAAGTAGTTCATCTGAGTTGACACCTAGTAACCATACCATAGGATAAGCACTGGATCTCAAGGTTGGTTTGAACCGCAAGGTCGGTGGTTCACACTTACCAGCTGCTCCTCAGAAACCCTAAGCAGGGTCGCTATGAGTCAGAACAGACACAATAACAACCATGCAAAGATTTATCAAAAAACAAAGAAGGAAAGGCACATGCAAAAACTCTTGAGACTGAGATAAGCTTGATCTGTTTAGGAAATAAAATGAAGGCCAGTATTGTTTAATGTAGTAAACAAGGAGGAGAGAGAGTAAAAGGAACAAAGATTAAATGGTCAGGGGAGGCCAGGATAGCCAAACTTCATCTCTCATACTTTGGACATATTGTCAGGAGGGACCAGTCACTGGAGAAGGATATCATGTTTGGTAAGATGGAGGGTCAGCGAAGAAAAGGAAGATCCCCAATGAGATGGATTGGCCAGGTGGCAGCATCGATGGACTCAAGCGTGGTAACAATAGTGAGGTTGGCCCAGGATCAGGCACTGTTTCATTCTGCTGTACAAAAGGTACTGACTCGATGTCACCTAACAACAGCAACAATCAGTCAAGGTAGAGAATTCAGATATTATTCGGCTTCAGTTGTCAACACTGGAAAGTTTTAAGCCAGAAATGGCTGTAAGTGCATTTTGTTGATTTTTAAAAAATTTTTTTGCTACTTTTTGAATGATAAACTATAATGAGGCAAAAACAGACTCAGACAGACCAAACGGAAGAATACGTCAACAGTCAAGACAAGATAATACCTTATATAATGCTGTATTGAAAAAATGGACATGGTGACAAACTGGAATGGAATGTAATGACAGACTGTGAACCCACGGCAACTGGGTCGACACCGGTGTGATACACTGTGCTGGGGATGGTATGTATGCTTGTGTGTGTGTTGGCGGGAAACAGACTTGGGAACAAAAACCAATAGTAGTATTTTCAACCTATATTATGAGACTGCCTATTAGCTATATAAGTGGAAAATGTGAATAAGCAATTAGAGGCATGAGGTAAGCTCAGGAGCAAGGACTGGGCTGGAGTTAAAATTTGAGCATTTTCAAGTATAGAGAGTTAAAGTCATGGCACAGAAGGAGTTATCTGTGCAAAGCATTCGGTATCCAAAAGAGAGAGCTCAAGACTGAGCTGCGGAGCACCTGGATACTACAGGCTTGACAGAATAAAGACAGCTGAGAAGCAATGAGCAGTGAGTAGCAAGGGAAGTCAGGCAAATGTGGTGGCACTGAGGCTCAGAGATGAATGTAGCTCTAGCATTATGTTGTTGAAAAGTTAAGTAAGATGAGGACAGAGATGACGTAGCTCCCTGTTGACCTTGAAAAGGTCTTTATGTGGAGTTTATTACAGCTCTCATAATCATAGATCCATTTCAAGTTTCAAATACGTGTTATGTGCCAAATAATGTTACATATAATTCTAGCACTGTTGTTTTTTTTTTTCATTGAACGTGTATGTGTGTGCTTATGTAGAGGCTTATATCAATGATGGATTGAAAAAAAAACAAACAAAAACTAACTGTATAAAACTTAATTGTCCTCTCCAAATATGCATTCAAAATTGACAAAATTCTTTTAAACTAATAGCTAAAGTCACAGACAACTACTTACTCCATTTCTGCAACTCAAATATTTCAAGGAATGTGTAAGAGAAGCTGATGTCAAAAGATCTATTTCAACAACTGAACTTGCACTGTATGTGTTTTTGAATGAGTATAAATAAATCCTCATTTATCATTTTCTGCTGAGTTCACACCTATTTAGGGCTAAAAATTACATTTCCAACAAGACTCTAGTTCATCACCGCTTAAGAGTAACTTCCCAATTGTTTGGAAAACCCTTCAACATTTTTTCTAACATTCTATGGCTGGGTAGGAATTTTTGAGAAAAAAGAGAAATATGACAAGTGATCACTTTTAGGACCTTACGTTCAAGAACAGGTAACCCACAGAAGAAGAAAAAGAGCTTGAAAGGGAAAGATAGTGGTGACATAAAGTTGTTTGAGAAATGAAATCAAGTATTAAAAATAGAATTACATTTTCTAGTTGGCAATACACAAACAACACTAAGTGCACTTCATAAATTTTACTATTGTTGCTCTAAGTGATATTACCATAAATCACATTAGTAGTGTACTTGGCTTTTTTTAAAAGCAAAAAGGATGGAGAATGTCAATAAGTTTAAACAGCTCTGTTATCTTTGAAGAGAGTGGAAGACAAACTCTCACAGGCTTTTACCATGTCTAAAAGCCCAGTTCTAATGCCCCCATCTTTGCTATCCCTTTCCCTTTAGCTTCAGCATAACATACAGCATCATTTAGCTAGCAATATATGAGAAGACTATTCAATGTTGTTTTCTCAATTGTTTTTCTTTTACCTGATGTGCAAGAGGAGATAGCTGTTTGCCCCTTTTTTCATCTCGGACAGGAAAAAGAGACTTAAGCAGCTTTGGCATCTGTGGCACAAAGGATTTTACTGGATTCAAGAAGGAGACTGCTAAGTTACTAAATCCTGTCAAAATATTAAAAAAAAAAAAAAAAAAAAATTACTTAAATATTCTCTTTTCTGTATGTCTTCCAAGTACCATTTGTAAGCAAGTCTATCAATACAAATAAAAAGGTATAAAAAATTTTAATATTGGATAACAGTATTATTGCATTTCCCTTCAAGCACAATGATGTTTTCTTTTCTAACCAGAAAGTATTAACTGTGAAACTTCTAAAATGTGCTAATATTCAGGGTTCCTACTGGTATTCAAGGGCTAAAGCATTCTCAGTTCTTGATACTAACTGGAACAAGTACTAACTTCTGCCCTAGAGTAAAAGGGGATTGTAATTTTTAAGTCACATAGCTGATATCACACTTACGTAGTTCTCCTTCTAGATTTTAAATTCTTTGAAGTCAGGGGCTATGGCTTATTCAATTCTAGGTGTTTTTTTGACCATTTATGAACATTAGAATACTGAATGTTTTAAAATCAGGAAAGGTGTGCATCAGGATTGTATTTTTTCACCGTATTTATTTAATCTGTATGCTTAGCAAATAATCTGAGAAGTTAGACTACATGAAAAAGAACATAACATCAAGATTTGAGGACGACGCATTAACAATCTGCAATATACACATGCCTCAATGTTGCATACCTAAAATGAAGAGGACTTGAAGCACTTACTGATGATTAAACACTGTAGACTTCAATATGGATTACATTTCAATGTAAAGAAAACAAAAATCCTTACAACTGAACTAATAAATTACATGATAAAGAGAGAAAAGACCATGGTATTTTCAATCACCTCATATGCATGTGAAAACAAGGAAGACAAAGAATTGATGCCTTCGAATTACAGTGTTAGCTAAAAATATCATGGGCAGCCAGAAGAATAAACCAATCTGTCTTAGAAATGCAGGTGGCTCCTTACAAGGGAGGATGGTAACATTTCATCTCATGTACTTTGGACATGTGATCAGAAAGAACAAGTCCCTGGAGAAGGATATCATGCTTGATAAAGTAGAGAGCCAGGGAAAAAGAGTCAGAACCAACTTAATGGTACCTAACAATAGCAATTTAATAGATAAAGATATTACTCATCTTTCAGAATGAGGGTGCTGTTTTTGAGTTTTTACAAGAAAGGGTTAGCTGCCCTGAACCAACTATGCTCTTAAAATCTAATGGCACTGAGTCTATTTCAATTCATAGTGGACACTGAGACAGAGTACAAATGCCCAAAGGGATTCGGGTTTCCAAGGCAGTAATGGAACTACTTATGGAAGTAGACTAGCGTATCTTTCACCTATGGAACAGTTTGAAGGATAGAACTTGTAAACCTTGGGTTACCAGGGTGCACTATATTCTTACCTAATCTTAAGAGGTGAATACAATGCCTATAATATAATGGGATTTCTCTCATTGTCTGGAATAAATTACTCAATAGAAAAACTTAATCCAACACCAAAATCATGAAACACTGTACATTCCCATAACACTTTAAGAAGATCAAAAAAGTTGATTTACTGAACATAAGTAAACAGTCACCTACTCACCCCTACTCCATCCTCATCCCTGAAAGAACTGCAAATGTATTAGCTATATAGTCACTTAAGTCTACATTGTTTCCACATTGTCAAAGAAATGAGCTATAGCAATTCTTAGATTTCTAGTTCTAATATATCCAATCCAGTTTCCACAGGACATGATATAAGGAACAGAAAGAGCCCAGGCTGAGGAGGTCTGATCATTATGCAAGGACTTCAAAAAGTTGTGGAAAAATAGATTTAAAAGATAATGAAGGAAAGTGATATGTGAAACACTGAAATAAGACCTTACCTCACGCCATATACAAAAAGATCTCAGCATGGATTAAAGGTGAATCCCAGAATTATAAAGGCCATTAATGAAAACACTGGGAAAAATTTGAGGGCTCTAATGTAGGGCACCACCACTCGTCTGTCAGTTTGTCATACTGTGGTGGCTTGTGAGTTGCTGTGATTCTGAAAGCTATGCCACCGGTATTTTAAATACCAGCAGGGTGACCCATGGTGGACAGGTTTCAGATGAGCTTCCAGAAGAAGACAGACTAGGAAGAAACAGTGACATACTAGTTCCAAATATTTAGTCACTGAAAACCTTATGAATAGCAGAGAAATGCTGTCAGATATACTGTCAGAAAATGAGCCCCTCAGGTTAAAAGGCACTCAAAATGCGACTGTGGAAGAGCTGGCTCCTCAAAGTAGAGATAACCGTGATGACATGAATGGAGTAAAGCCTGTTGGAGAAAAGCCCATAGGACCTTCATTTGCTGATGGGGCACAACTCAAAATGAAGAGAAACGGCTGTAAACATACATTTAAAATTGGAACATGGAATGTACGAAGTATGAATCTGGGAAAATTGGAAGTTGTCAAAAATGAAATGGAATGCATAAACATTAAACATCGATATCTTAGGCATTAATGAGCTGAAATAGACTGGTATTGGCAATTTTGAATCTGACAACCACATAGTTTACTATGTGGGGAATGACAAATGGAAGAGGAATGGTGCTGCATTCATTGTTAAAAAGAACATATCCAGATCAGTCATGAGGTACAACGGTGTTTGTGATAGATATTCATAATTGAACATGTACATAAAATGTTGCAACAAAATATTAGCAAATGGAATAAAGTAACAAAGAATCATGCATCATTTTAAAATGATATCAAGTAGTGTTTATTACAGTAATGCAAGATAAGTTCAAGATTCTAAATGAATGTCTTTCAACATGCTAATTAACACAATAAAAAAGGAAAGTTCAGATGGCATTAATGAGTAGAATAGTGGTTGCCTGGCAGGAAATCCTGATTTAAACAATTTCTGAAATATGCTAAAACTCAGGAGTGACTGACAGATGAAAACATAACCTACCTGGATCAGGAGAATGATTATTTTGAGGACAACCAGAAAGTGATGTGGAGCCTGGAGCTACTCCTCTGGAAAGCACCGTTTGGGATACATCCTGTTGACTTTCCCAGCGACCCTATAAAGAACAAAACCAGAAATTTTGTTTTAAATTAATCAATTAACAAAAGATCCTGTTTTATTATCTTGTTTTTAAAAAAAGCTATTTTAAGAAAAAACTGCAAGACATGTTAACTTTGAATACTTCAGTATTTTCCTTGATTACAATATTAACTTCCCTAATAAAATACCTTACAGTTGGATGTGCCCTGTAGTTTACAATGTACAATTTCATAAATTCCATTCTAAGAATCTTATGTTGTTTTTAAGTGCCGCTGAGTCAGTTCCGACTCATAGGGACCCTGTATGGTGTTTAGAAAACTGTAAATCTTCGAGGGAGTAGCAAGCCTCATCTTTCTCCCAAGGAAGAGCTGGTGGACTTGAACTGTGGACCTTGTGGTTAGAAGTCCAGTGCTTATTGTATGAAGCCTCTCCACAAAACATAGACATAGCAGAACATTGCTTTTGATTCATCCTTACAGTCTTTTCAGGCTGTTTCTGCCCTTTCTATTCAGATATTTGGCTTCTGAGCAGAAACCCAGGTTAAACTCTCTTGTTCTGTGATATCCTCTCTCTCTCCATTTCAGAAGTGCATGTTTCCATGCGCTCTGTAAAGTATTTCCATATATAGTTCATGAAATGAAAAATTCTGAAGAATCAAGTTGTTCTTATTTTTAATAGATAATAAAGATAAATTCCAGTTAAACCCAAATCAAAGAATCACAGGTTCTCAACTACAGAAGCCTCTGAATTAACAAGTTTTACTGTAGTTTAAATTTATTTGTCAATACCTATTAAAAAGAAATCATTGTATAAAACAAGAAAATGACAGTTAATGGATTAAATTACAATTCTAAAGCTTGTGATCTTAGCGATACCGTCAGAGTACTTTAAAGGTTAGGCCTATCTAGTAAAGAAAGAAACCCCAACTAGTTGGTAAAAAAAATAATGGTGTTGAGATGGACATCTTTTAAATGCTTTCACACTTTTTGTTCTCTGATAGTCACTCTGATTTCTTTTTCACTAGAGGAAAATTTGTTGTTGTTAAGTGCCATCGAGTCGGTTCTGACCCATAACAACCCTGTATAGGGTTTCCAAGAAGTGATTGGTGAGCTTGAACTGCGTACCCTAAGGTTCCACAGCGCCACACCAGGACTGTATTTCATATTAGTGTAAACTAGTATTCCACAGATGAATGATCATAGCATTAATGTGAATTTTCATTCCTAATTGCCTGAAAAGCAGTATGGGAATCAGTCCGTTCTTCATTGCTCTTGAAGATGGATTGAAGTGGAAAGGCCTCTTAGGTTTTAGATATGTATTGGAAAGCTATCTGCTTTTAGTAGTGACCTAAAGTACTGATCATAAAATCAATAAGCCCTAAGTGATCTGGATCCTGTTTACCTCAGAGAATGCCTCTTTTGCTTAGGAACTCTCTTTATACTAGATAGCATTTTTTAAAAGTGCATGACGTTTAGCATAAAGAAGCAAGGAAACAAAGTAGACATGAATGTATGAGTAGGAAAACTATGAACTCTGAAATACTTCACTATAGGAGCATTCATTTTACTATGAATCACACATTGATTTACATACTTTTGTGTCTCATTAATGTTTTCTGCGCTTAAATTTAATTATCTGTCTGAGAAGTCTCCAGCTTTGTGACTCTGGGATATTACACCCAGGTGATAATCTTTATAGAGTCTCTGAGAAGACTAAAAGCCTATTGGTTTATGTGAAGTATCAAGCTCATAAAGTTGTATTGAAAATAACTTAATTCAAGCATAAATTATTTTCCCATTCTAGATTTTTCTTCCTTGTTTGCCAGCTGACACAATGGCACTCTGTTTCTGGAGGAAAGCTAAGTAGCTGATTTGGGGTCAACACCTTGGCTGTTTGGTGTATAATGGCACAGTGACAAATAATGTGTCACCTCTTCCCCAAGGCATGCTTCATGGGTAATGTTTCCCAGTTGGCACTCCCACACAATGATACTACCACACCAGAATGGGAGCAATAACTCTTAATGTCTCATATAGTCAAATATCTCAAAAAAGAACCTTTCAAAGGATGCATATAGTACTTAGATACAGCCAACGCCATACTGCTAGCCTTGTCAGATAATGACAAATGGAGAAGTTCTCTCCCTTTCATCTAGACAGTTTAACAGGCATTTTAACCTTGGGGAACCGCATACTAGCTCTCACTGCCCAGAGATGGGACACAGAGGTTCTCAAATTGCTCTGGGCTCGGAAAGGATGTACTTTAGATGGAACAACAAATCTGGATGACAAACTGGGTACACCACTCTTCTCACTGGCTGATACCCACAGAGCTCTTGGAAACACTTAACTAGAATCATTCACTACACTCTATTTCTCCTGTACTACATGCCCATTTTCATGCCAAAATTGAAAACTATGCTTTCAGGGTCTGGCTATACATACTTCCTCACCAGGCAATTATTGTTTTTTCAAAAACATTATATATGCTTGGCTGTTCTAGAGTTATCCTCCCTTTACTGAAATAGGGAAGAGGAACTGTGTGTATCCAGTAAAATGTAAGAGTGAGATGAATTTAGGACAATTCATAAAATGAATTCTCATAAGACACTGAACTTTTTTGCTCTCTTTATGAGCTCACTTTTACAAGTGAAAGACGATGATTCTTGTAATTTCTACTACAGTAACCTGATGCCTTTGAATTATGATGTTGGTAAATATGTAACGGACTGCCAGAAGAATGAACAAATCTTAGAAGTACAGCCAGAATGCTCCTTAGAAGCAAGGTTGGGGAGAATTTGCCTTGAGTACTTTGGACAAATTATCAAGTATTCAAGTTGTCTTGAGTACTTGGGCCATGTCCTTGAAGAAGACTATCATGCTTGGTAAAATATAAAGGGCCAGCAAAAAAGAGGAAGACCCTCAAATAATGGATTGACACAGTGGCTGCAACAATGGGCCCAATCATAGCAAGGACTGTGAGGATGGCGCAAGACCAGGCAGTGTTCCATTCTGCTGTTCATAGGATCACTATGGCTCAGAACTGACTCGATGGCACTTAACAACAATAATCAGTACTGCCACTACTTGGACCCTACAAAGATAAATCCATTATCTACTTCTAACATTCTGTATACCTATGAAACTTAGGACTCAAGTCATAGTGAGGAGACAAAATAGAGAAGGTTCTGGCTTCCTTCTGAATCCCTAATGTACCTTCAGACTCATTAGGCATCTTATGTTCTAACTGGAAGAATTCTAAGAAATAAAAGCCTATTTGATATTACAATTATTCAAAACTAGGCAACATGTGTAGCTGTTGTTGTGTACTCTCAAGTCAGTTCTGACAAGAAAGGCTGGTAGGCTTGCACTGCCGACCTTGTGGTTACAGTGCCACATCAGAATCTACCATGTATAGAGTCAAAGACAAAATGCCAACAGGACAGGAAATTCTGGGCGGTCTTAAAAACATAATTTGGCTTTCATTGCACACCTATAGTTTTCCTATTACTTCTCTTCGGCCATATATATATATGTATATATATATATAAATCTTCACGAAGCAGAAAGCCTCATCTTTCTACTGATATATACATATATATATATATTAAAGTCCTGGTGTGGCACTGAAGAATAAGCACTGGACTGCTAGCTGAAACATCAGTGGTTCAAACTCACTAGCCACTCCTTGGAAACCTTACACGGGGCCACTATGAGAAAGAATCAACTTGACGGCACTTAATAACAACATATATGTATGTTGTTGTGAAGTGCTGCTGAGTTGGTTCCGATTCATAGCGACCCTGTGTAGGGTTTCCAAGGAGCAGCTAGTGGGTTTGAAGTTCCAACCCTGTGGTTTGCAGTCCAGTGCTGAACCTACAGTGCCATACCAAGAGTTCCTGGTGTGGTGCTGTGGGATAAAGTACTGGACCACAAGGTCAGTGGTTCAAAGTCACCAGATGCTCCTTGAAAATTCTTTACCAGGTTGCTATGAGTTGGAACCAAGTTGCTACATGGCAGCATTTAACAGCAACAAATATTTATGTGTGTGTATATATACATACAAGGAGCTTTGGTAGCGTAGTGGTTACAAATCGGGCTGTTAACCTCAGTGTCAGCAGTTCGAAACTACCAGCGGTTCCATGGGAGAAAGATGAGGCTTTCTGCTCCCGTAAATATTTACAGCCTCCGAAACCCTGTACAGGGTCACTGTAAGTCAGAACCGACTCCACGGCACATAACAACAACATACATGCATACATACACACACATATATTTACACAGCTCTCTCTCTCTCATATATACTGTACATCTCGGAGAAAGATGAGGTTTTCTGCTGCTGCAAAGATTTATCAAAGCCTCAGGAACTCTACATAGAGTCGCAACTGACTCGATGGCACTTAACAACAGTAGTGTATATATATATTCATATTCCTTGGATTTCCCATAAGGAGTCTGTTTTTGATCAAGATAGTGTCAAAGAGGTAAAATAAAGAGAAGTGTCAGTGACATTTCAGGTCTAAAGGTGACTTCTAATTCAACTGAAGAAGAAATGACTCATGTTTGGCACCATTAGCAGTGACATACTAAATACGCATAATTACAGTTTTCAGGAAGATGATGTAGCCAAATACAGAAATCAGTTTTGTTAACTGAATATATGTTTAAGCTTTACACTCATTTTAACATCATCTAAAACTCATTTTCAATTAAAGGAAAACAAACACATAACATCATTACTTGTTATCAAACACTATGGTTTCCTATAAAACAGCTTTAAAAACAACAATGTTTATTTTTATGTTGACAGTGCCAAAAGAACAAACAGATTTGTGTAGAAAGAAGTGCAGCCAGAGTCCTCCTTGGAGACCAGAATGACCAAACTTCATCTTTCATACTTTGGACATATTGTCAGGAAGGACCAGTCACTGGAGAAGGACATCATGTTTGGTAAAGTGGAGGGTCAGAGAAAAGAGAAAGACCCCCAGCGAGATGGATTGGCCAAGTGGCAACATCAATGGGCTCAAGCATGGCAACAACTGTGAGGTTGGCCCAGGACCAGGCAGTTTTTCATTCTGTTGTGCACAGCGTCACTATGAGTTGATACTGACTCGATGGTACCTAACAACAACAAGTGTCCCTTGTATTGAAAAAGCTCTCCATGTACAGACAATTTTGAGGCAGAAAGAAAAACAACAGGTAGAAATTAACTTTGCAGATAAATATTATGTCTACTTGGAAGGATATTCATAAAAATTTTCTACATTTTTATTTTACATATATGTGTATGTGTGTGTTTATATATATATCATTGCTATTATGACAATATTTTACATTTCTAATTGAAGATTTATACCCAGTATGAATTCATTTAGTCCCTAAAGCAGTGTTAGTAAGTTGGAGTAGGTAATCAAATTCTCTTTTTTTGGTTGTAATTAATTAGTCCATCAATTCAATTTTGTTGGAGTGCAGTAAAACAATTCCATTTTTAGTAGTAAACATCAAAAAATATACTGTTGTTGTTATGAGCCATTGAGTTGGCTCTGACTCACAGCAACTCTGGATAGGGTTTCTCAGGTTTTAAATCTTTACAGGAGCAGAAAGCCTCATCTTTCTCCCCAAGAGGGGCTGGTGGGTTCGAACCACCTACCTTACAGTTTGAAGCCTAGTGTATATCCTAAGGAGCCATAGAGCTCCTCATCAATAAATATTGGTATGTAAAATACGGCTCGATTATATAGGCCAAACAATGGGATTCTTTTCATTCCTTTACTACTTCCTCTCACTCAATATCATTAATCCTACCAAAGGGTCCACTACTGTGTCTTCATCTCCCTGTCACATCTTGTAATGACATTCCTACTCTCACCCAATTAATCTTTGCTCTAATATTAGGAGCCCTGGGGTAGAACGGTGGATTAATGTGCCAGACTGCAAAGCTGCTTGAACTGCAAGGTCGGCGGTTCAAGCTCACCAGCCGCTCCTCGGAAACCCTATACAGGGTCACTAGGTGTCGGAACCGACTCGATGGCACTTCACAACAACAACAACACAATATTAACTGAAAATCAAGAGGAAAGGTGAAACAGATTAGAACCTACCCTGTGATCTCGCCCTGTTTCTATATTTTAACTATCCTGAATGTTCCATGTTACATGGGATTGGGCCTAGAGAAAGACAATGTTGTTGTTAGGTGCCTTCAAGTCTGTACTGACTCATAATGACCCTATGCAATACAGAACGAAACATTGCTTGGTCCTGCACCTTCCTCACAAGTGTTGTTTCTTTTAAGCTCATTGCTGCTGCCACTAGGTCAATACATGTCATTGGGGATTTTCTTATTTTTCACTTCAATTCACCAAGCATGATGCCCTTCTACAGGGACTGACTCCTCCTGATCACACTGTCAGAAGTATGAGAGACAAAGTCTGGCCATCCTGGCTGCTACAGAGCATTCTGGTAGTACTTCTCTCAACACAGACGTGTTTCTTCTTCTGGCAGTCCATGGTACTTATAATATTTTTCTCTGACACCATAATTCAAATGCATTGATTCTTCTGTGGTCTGCCTTATGCATTTGACATGAATCTTAGGTACACCTAGTCCTCTTTGCTCCTGAATACTTTACATTGATCTTGTGCAGCAGATTTGCCTAATGCAACATGTCATTTGGCTTCTTGATTGCTGCTTCTATGGGTGTTCATTGTGGATCCATATAAAACAAAATTTTTGACAAGTCCAATCTTTTTTTCCCATTTATCATGATAGTATTTATTGGTCCAGTTGTGAGGAAGTTTGTTTTCTTTACATTGAGGTGCACGCCATACTGAAAGCTATAGTCTTTGATCTACATTGATCTACATCAGTAAGTATTTTAAGTTCTCTTTGCTTTTGGCAAGCTAGGTTGTATTATCTGCATATCACAAGTTGTTAATAATTCTTCCTCCAATCCAGTCATGTTCTTCTTCATATACTTCAGCTTCTTGGAATATTTACTCAGCATACATATTGAGTAAATATTGTGAAAGAACACAATCCTGGTGTGCAGCTTTGTTGATTTTAAACCATTCAATAACCCCTTGTTCTAGTCTATCAAGTGCCTCTTGGTCTATGAACAGGTTCCTCATGAGCATAATTAAGTGTTCTGGAATAGCCATTCTTCGCAATGTTATCAATAGTTTATCATGATTTACAAAGTCAAAAGTCTTTGAATAGTGATTAAATCACATATATGTATCTTTCTAGTGTTCTCTGCTTTCAGCCAATATCCATCTGACATCAACAATGATATCCCTACCTAGTTCCAAGTCCTTTTTTGAATCAGGCTTGAATTTTTAGGAGTACTGTTGCAACCATTTTTTAATTATCTTCAGCATAATTTTACTTGCATGTGGTATTAATGATATTGTTCGATGATTTGCACACTCCATGAGTTCACCTCTCTTGGGAATGGATCTCTTCCAAATGTGGATCTTTTCCAAACAGTTGGAGAAGACAATAACACATAAATTCTGCAATCTAATTCTGATTCCATAGTTATGACTGTGTCATGCCAGCAGAATGCCAGACCCACAGATTAATGGAAAAGAACAGAAAACCCCAAAACAGCTCCTTGCAAGCTTAACTGATGGGTGAGGACCAAAATGCAAAGCAATTTAATGGAGGAAAGTACTGGAGTAATTGAGTATCCATAAACACAGTCACAACAACAACAGAAACAAATCTCAACCAAAACCTCACACCTTCTACAAAAATCAACTCAAGATAGATCAAGACTTAAATGTAAAAGAGGAACCTTTTAAAAGATATCATAGAGGAAATTTTTGGGATCCAGGGTTTGGTAAAGAGGTCTCAGACATGACAACAAATTCACAGACCAGAAGAGAAAACAACTAATAGACTGGACTTTGTCAAAATAAAAAACCTTTCTCTGAAAAAGACCTTGTTATAAGAATAAGAACTCAACACTATACAGAATGGAAGAAAATATCTGCTTAACCATATATCTGAAAAAGGACTCATGTTTAAAATATATAAAGAACTCTCAAATCTCAACATTACAAAAACAAGCAAACCAATTAGATAATGTACAAAAGACATGAATGGCATGTCATCAACAGGAACATACAGATGGTAAATAAGAACATAAAAAAGATGTTCAACATTAGGAAAATGCAAATTAAGACCAAAATAAGATACTGATACACACCTATGGGAATGGTTCAAATATAAAATAGTAACAATACAAATGCTAACAAAGATATGGAAAACCAAAACCAAATCTTTCAAATATTGCTGGTAGGAATGTAAAATAACACCAACTACTCTGGAAAACAATTCCTTAAAAAACTAAACATAAAAGACTAGCATAAAACACAGCAATGTACTCCTGGGCATTAATAACAGAAAAATAAAGACCATGTTCATACAAAAAATATACATAAATGTTTATAACAGATTTGAGATAGCCCCATATTGAAAACAATCCATAGGTCCTTCAACAGGTGAATGAATAGTTAAAATGTGATAAATTCATACTAGGGAGGAGTCCTAGTGTGGAGCTGTAGGATAAGCACTGGACCACAAGGTTGGTTTGAATCACAAGGTTGGCAGTTCAAACTCACTTGCTCCTCAGAAACCCTATTTAAGAGTCACTAGTATAACTCCATTCTAAAAATGACATACTTACAGACAGAAAACTTTAGTGGTTACCAAGGGTTAGAAATGGTGGGTAAGAGGGAATGAGAGTGTGACTATATAAAGGGGTAGTAAGAGGGAGATCTTTGTGGTGATGGAATAGTTTTGTGTGTGAATTGTAATCATAGTTACACAATGTAAAATGTGATAAAACTATACAAACATATTACAACAATGTCAAATCCTTCGTTTTGATACTATACTATAACTAGGTAAGATGCAACCAGTGCAGGAAACTGAATGAAGCATACACAGGAACACTGTATTAGCTTTTAAGATTCTTGTGAATCTATAATTAGTTCAAAATAAATGATTAAACAAACAACTCATGGATTAATTAAAAACAGTAAACTTTTAACAAGTGAATTATATATTTTTTGGTGGTGGTGGTTATGTGCCATGGAGGGGTTCCAACTATAGCAACCCTGTACAGGGTTTTCGAGGCTGTAAATCTTTACGGGAACAGAAAGCTTCATCTTTCTCCTGCTGAACAGCTGGCAGTTTCGAACTGCTGACCTTGAGGTTCTCAGTCTGATTTGTAAACACTACGCTACCAGATAATTATTCTAAAGCCTTAATATGTTCATGGGGGTTATGCAAGATAAAAAAAAATCAAGAGCTAGAAAAATTATTTTATAAGTTACTACTATAAAAAGATATGGAGTCCTGGTGTGGTGCTGTGAATTTATGCGTCAGACTGCAAAGCCGTTTGAACTGCAAGGTCTGTGGTTCAAGCTTACCAGCTGCTCCTTGGAAACCCTATACATGGTTGCTATGGGTCGGAATCGACTCAATGGCACTTAACAACAACAACACTATAAAAGATAGATATGTATCTCTATTTCTGAAATCATAAAGTAAATACGCCTAAGTCTTCAGTCAAAGTTCTTACTCTCTTGGAAGAATGAACACACACCCACATGCACACATCCAAATATGAGGGGGGCTTCAAAGAGTTTGTGGAAAATTCCATTATTATTTAATCTGATTTTTCTACAAAGTTTTTGAAGCCCCTCACACACTGAAATACATGAACACACATATTATTTAGAAAGGTTACCTTGCTCATACTCAACCCGCTGATATACATTACAAATTAAAATCAGTACTGTTATACAACAGTTACATTCTTAGGTATATTCTCAAGAAAAATTAAAACATACACCCACACAAAATCTTGTTACATCAATGTTCATAGCAACTTTATTCATAATAGCCACAAAAGTGGAAACAATGCAAACGTCCATCAACTGAAGAGTAAACAAATACAGTATTATTCAGCAACAAAGAGGAATGACGTTTTAGGGGAGGGGAATGGAATGATGTACTGACATTCACAACATGAATAAACCTTGAAAATATTATGTATGCTAAATGAAAGTGGCCAGTCACAAAAACCTACATGTTGTGTGATTCTCTTTCCAGAAAATGTCCTAAATAGAATCTATATTTTTGTTGTTGTCAGGGGCAGTCAAGTCAGTTTCGACTCATAGTGACCCCCTATAGGGTTCCCAAGGCTTTTAAAATCTTTGTGGGAGCAGAAAGCCTCATCTTTCTCTCGTGGAGCAGAAGGTGTGCTCGAACCACCAACCTGAGGTTCACAGTGCAGTGCTTATCCTAAGAAGCCACTGTGCTCTTTGAATAGACTCTATGTTGTGGCTATTGTTAAGTGCCGTCAAGTCAGTTCTGATTCATAGAGACCCTGTATAGGGTTTCCAAGGTGCAGCTGGTGGGTTTGAACTGCCGACCTTTCAGTTAGCAGTCCAGTGCTTATTCAATAGTGCCACACCAGAACTCCAAATAGACTCTATAAAGGCAGGAAATGGGGAGTGACTGCTATTGGCTATCGAGTTTCTTTTCTGCAGTGAGGAAAATGTTCTAAGATTGATGGTGGTGATGGTTGCACAACTCTGTGAATATATCAAAAGGCAATGAATTACATGAATATGACACTCTGAATGTGTGGAATGTGTGTATTTTATCTCAATAATACTGTTACCAAAAAAGAAAAAGATTTATACTGTTGGTTATATAACTTTCCAGATACATGACCTTTATATCTACTTGAAACAATATAACGAAATGAAGAAAATCTGATTTCAAGTATTACCTGAAATTTAATTGAAAAAAAATGATCTGAAAAAAGAGCCATCTTTTCCAGAAAATTTCATCATATTTTTTAAATTTATAAGGTGTTTTAGTGTGGTGCTGTGGGATACAGCAAGGTCGATCTGAACCACAAGGTCACTGTGAGTCAGAACCGACTCAACAGCACTTAACAACAACAACGAAGGTAAGTATAGTCACAATTATTAATTATTTCAACACAACTTTCTAGCATTTCTAGCATCTCCAGGTTTCAGGTTAAAATTATATTTCTGACACAATTATCTTATACATTAATTACTTTCATGCAAATAAACCAAAATGCTCATGTTTAACAACATTCTGTGCCCAGAGTGCTTTTGTAATTTTTTTGTACATTTTACTCCTTCCCATGCTTAAAAAAGAGGTCACTCTGCAAGCCTGAAAATATTTGCATTATTTGTTTCATACAAATTAACCCTAACGCCTCACATTTCAGAGCCTTAAAAGGTCAGAACTATACCTTCGTTTTGAATCCCTTTTGACAGATAAATACTTTTACAAACAATCTTAGACTTGGGTAGCAGGTAAAACTTGAAAGGAATAATTTATTCTGACAACAAAAAGTTACATTATCAAGGAACAAATAATGAGGTTTTTTTTTTTTTTTTTTACAAAAGGACATGAGCTAAAAAGCTAGTGTAGTGTAAAACTTAATCGTATAAAAACTATATTTAAAAATGCATTCTTATTCTAAAGGCAGAAGCGAGCATGATACATTTTAAATAGTAGGATAGTACTTGTATCCCACTCATTAGGAAAACCTAATGGCCTAATTACCTCTCCCTGGATCTTTGAACACTGAGGAATGCAGGAAGTCCCCAAAAGAAAAGAAAAAACAAAGTATGAGTCTTTGAGATCTCTAAAACAATTCCTTCAGTAATAGCGTTTAGGATTTTATACGCAATTTCTTACAAACAGAGCAAGTAGGAACTTTCTCAGCTCACTAAATACACAAGAACAAAAGGGTGGAGAAAACAGGATTTAAAATTTTAAGTCTACTTAATATTTTTAGTCATATTTCAGTAATTTGCTCACATAGTTTAAAAATCAAATAATATAAAATGTCTCTTTCCCATCTCTACCCATATCTGTTTTGTTCTACTACTTGCCTCAGGCAGATAACTAATGTTATTATTTTCTTGTATACTCTTAGAGTTTCTTATGTATAAATAAGCAAATCTGTTCTCTCCTTTTATAACATCAATAATAACATACTGTTCTGCATTGTTTTAGTCACTAAATATATCCTGGCAATCTTTGCTGATTAGTGTACAGAGGGTTTACCAATTATTTTTACAGCTGTGTAGTATTCCATTCTATGTATTTATTTTGTTTGTGTGTAGAAATCTGTGCAAATCTGTAGAAATATATTGTATTTGTACAATATATTTAAGCAGACCACAGTGACTGACATGTAGCTTGTTTTTAATCTTCTGCCATTATAAACAGTGCAATATCCTCCCTTGTACATGTCATTTCACATGTATGTAGGCACTAATGTGTTAGGGAGTTCTACAAGATTTTGACAATTTGTTTGTCAAATAGTTTATTTAATTTTTATATATCAATTAGTTTAAGTTAGATTTTTTGTGTTAGTTAGTTTTAAAACTACCCAGTCCTGAAGAACTTTATTACAGGTAGCTTTCATATGTTTAAATTATAGGCAATGGCATATTTGACAACATTTTCCAATATAGAAGAAAGCCTCTGTTCCTTGCTACTATTAGAGGGGAAAGGCTTCTCTACTAGTAAGGGAAATGTACTTTTTTTTTTTTTAAAGTTCATTTTCTCTTGTAATCTCTAATAACAAGATGCTCTACTTTAGATGAAACTACTGAAAATGGGGGACCTATTCTATATTCTGTAGATCCTGGGGGTGCAAATGGCTGCTACGTTTGGGGTAGTGTAAACAGTTAATGCATTAGGCTGCTAACCAAAAGGTTTGGAAGTTCAAGTGTAGGCCTGTCGTTCTACTTGAGAACAACCAACTGAAAACTCTATGAAGCGCAATGCCACAACAACTGGTTTTATACTAGATTTCCTACTTAATTGAGCCTGAAATCAAATCCCCTTTGGTCAATATGCTTTTCCTTTTATTTTTCCACATCAGACAATTACAATCTGGTGCTGGAGGATACACACTGGACTGCTAACCACAAGGTGGAAACCCTATAAAGGGTCACTATGAGACAGAACTGACTTGACAGCACTTAACAACATCTCACTGTACTTGAGATATTTTGGTATGAATTTAAATTACGGATCTGGACATAAGGGAGAAGTCAAGTGACACACTGATGACAAGATACTGACTATATAGCCCAGATATATCTTGAAGGGCCCATGGGTATATGGCTTAAGATGCTGAAAGTGCAGAAGATAAAATATTTCCAAGTCTGAGCTGGGAGCAAACTTAGTATTATTAGCATTCTTCTTGATGTTAAGTGCCACTGAGTCGTTTCCGACTCATAGTGACTCTACACAGGGTTTCCAAGTAGTGACTGGTAGGTTTGAACTGTCAACCTTTCAGTTAGCAGCCCAGTGCTTATCTTACAGTGCCACATCAGCACCTAATAATATCTGATTGACACAGAATGGGGACTGTTATGGTTGGGAAGGGGTCCACCCCGTATCTGCCAATCAAAAGGAAATTGTTTATACTTTTACATTTTTAAGGAAATTGTTTATACTTTTACATTTTTAAGAATTTTTAAATAACTTCTGCCAGGGATACCTGGTGTGGCTCTGTATGATCACTAATGGACTGAGAATCACAGGGTCAGCAGTTCAAACCTTCCAGTTGCTCCTTGGAAATCCTATATGGGGTCGCTATAATTTGGAACCAACATGATGGCACTTAACACCACCACCAACATGGATAACTATACACATTTATACTGGAGTCCTGGTGTGGCACAAGAATAAACAACACTGGACTGGCTAACCACAAGGTCAGCAGGTCAAACCCAACAAGTTGCTCTTTGGAAACTCTATAAAGGGTCATTATGAGCAAGAACAGACCTGACAGCACTTAACAAAAATGTAATTTTGATGAGCCCTGGTAGCAAAGTGGTTAAGTGCTTGGCTGTTACCCAAAAGGTCAGGGGTTTGAACTCAGCAGCTAATCTGTGGGAAGATGTGTAGTAGTCTACTGCCATAAAGATTACAGTCTTGAAAAACGTACAGGGCAATTCATTCTACTCTGTTCTATAGGGTTGCAAAGTCAGAATAAGCTCAAAGGCAGTGAACTTTTTAATGTAATTTTACATACCTCGCCTGGAAAAGAACTATTCAAATTTAAATTCAAATTTAGCCATGTTATCTGCCACTGTTTAAAGTCCTTCGATGGCGGCTCAGCTCCCCATTATTCCTTGGTACATCTGGTGTGACTTGTAAAATAATGTTCCTTACCTCTAGGTTCCCTCAAAGCACTCCCTTGACTTTACTCAGACTGCATGCAGACACCTGAATATATAAGCCTTTACACCCCACTGTGCCTTGGTCCACACGGAGCTTTCTGCCTAGAATATTGCTACCTCTGCTCCTTTCTTGCCTTCTGTGCCCCTAGTTATCTTACAGCAATTAAACTTAAAGTTTATTGCCTATCTGAAGCCTTCCTGATCCCTGTACGTTGTTGTTAAGTGATATCGAGTCAGTTCTGAGGAATGCCTGGTGAGTTTGAATCACTGATAGTGCCGTTCAAACCAATCTTCAGTCCAGCACATTATCCTGTAGCACCACACCAGGACTCCAGATCTCTGTATGTTGTTGTTGTTAAGTGCCATTGAGTCAATTCCAACCCATAGCAACACTGTATAGGGTTTCCGAGGAGCAGCTGGTGAGCTTAAACCGCTGACCTTGCAGTTCAAATGGCTTTGCAGTCTGGCTCATTAACCCACAGCGCCATACCAGGACTCCATACCTATCTATTAAAGTGTCCACTCCCTACTTTGTGTTCTTTATCTATGTGTTGTTGCTATTGTTACGTGCTGCTGAGTCAGTTCCAACTCACAGACACCCTTAGTAGGATTTCTGAGGAGCAGCTGGTGAGTTTGAGCTACTGACCTTGTGGTTAGCAGTCCACTGCTTATCCTACAGTGAGGCCACACTAGGACTCCATATCTGTCTATCTATGCATCTGTCTGTCTATCTATCTATGGTGTGGCTGTGTGTCGACTCATAGTGATCCTATATAGGGTTTCGGAGGTTTTATATTTTTATGGGAGCTGAAAGTTTTATCTTTCACCTGAGGAAGAGCTGGTCCATTCTATCTGCTGACCTTATAGGTAGCAGACCAGCCATAATCCAGTATGCTAACAGGACTCTATTTGGTGTGAGTGACGCAGAGTAACTTTTTACGTTGTTGTTAAGTGCTATCGAGTCAGTTCCAACTGGTGGTTGTTGTTAGGTATCATCGAATCAGTACCAACTCATAGCGACCCTATGCACAGCAGAACAAAACACTGCTTGGTCCTGGGACAACCTCACAATTGTTGCCATGCTTGAGCCTACTGATGCTGCCATACTGCCACTCCATCTCACACTGGGGATCTTCCTCTTCTTCTCTGACCCTCCACCTTACCAAACAAGATATCCTTCTCCAGAGACTGGTCCCTCTTGACTATATGCCTGAAGTATGACAGACAAAGTTTGGCCATCCTGGCCTCCAAGGAGCACTCTGGCTGTACTTCTTCCAACACAGATCTGTTGGTTATTTTGGCAGCCCATGATACTTTCAATAATCTCCTCTAACACCATAACTCAAAAGCATCAATTCTTCTACAGTCTTCCTTATTCACTGTCCAGCTTTCACATGCATATGAAGTTTGGCAATACCATGGCTTGGGTATGGCACACCTTAGTCCTCAAGGTGACATCTTTGTTCTTCAACACTTTAAAAGGGTCTTGTGCAATAGATTTGCCTAATGCAATACACGTTGTTTGACTTCTTGACTGCTGCTTCCATGAGTGTTGATAGTTGATCCAAGAAGAATGAAGTCCTTAACAACTTCAATCTTTTCTCCACTGATAGGAATGTTATTGGTCCAGTGGTGAGGATTTTTGTTTTCTTTACATCGATATACAATCCATACTGAAGGCTGAGGTCTTTGATCTTCATCAGTAAGTATTTTAAGTCCTCTTCACTTTCAGCAAGCAAGGTTGTATATCGCAGGTTGTTAATGAGTCTTCCTCCAATCCTGACACCATGTTTTTCTTCAAAGAACCCAGCTTCTCATATTATTTGCTCAGCATACAGGTTAAATAAGTATGGTGAAAGAACACAACCTTGTCGCATATGAACAAGAACCAAAGATACTCAGGGAGGAAGTCTAAAGTGCATTGAAAGAATCGGCAAAGAATAAGGCACCAGGTGGGATATATTCAACGTCAAATTTTGGCTCTCATGAACTTGTTTTCATTTTCTTCAGCTTCACTTTGAATTTGCCTATGAGCAATTGATGGTCAGTTCCACAATCTGCCCCTGGCCTTGTTTTGACTGGTGATATGGAGCTTTTCCACCATCTCTTTCCACAGATGTAGTCAATTTGATTTCTGTATATTCCACCTGGTGAGGTCCATGTACATAAAACTATGGCCTTGGTGACAGAAATGATGCTGGAGCTCTCACACTAGAATTCTGCAAAATCAATGAGTTGTTCATTTCTGACTCATAGAGACCTTCTATAGGGTTTCCAAGGAAGGCTGGTGAGCTTGACTACCAACCTCGCAGTTCAAACTTACCTTAAACAGTACAGTGCATTAACCTAAAGCACCACACCAGAACTCCAATTTTCTATGAGGGGCATATTATTATTTGCTCTATCTAAAGATAAGGAAACTGAGGGAGATAGAAAAAGCATAAACTATCTTGGCCTTCTCTTTCAAAGGATTTTTTTACAATATGGATTAAATACATTTCAAAAAAAAAAAACAGGAAGTTTTTTTTTTCTTATAATACATTTTCTTCATCTTTTATTTCTTTACATTTAAAAATGACAATGCAACTAGTTTTTAAAAAACTCTACTTGGTCTAGGTAATGTTTGTCAAGAGCTAATAAAATAACTATCATTAGACCAATATAAAGGAATACTAAAGCTGAACACACTTTTAGAAACCTGATAGGTAATGAATAAATTGATGATATAAACAGGCATTTATGAATATGTATGTGTGTTGTTGTTGAGGTGGTTCTGACCATAGCGACCTTGTATAGGGTGGTTTCTGAGGAGTGGCTAGGCTAGCGAGCTTGAACCACCAGCCTTGCAGTTCAAACTGACTTAATGCAGTCCAGTGCATTAAGCCACAGTGCCACACCACTAGTCCACGAATAGATATATGTGTATATATGAACTGCAAGGTTAGTGGTTCAAGCTCACCAGCTGCTCCTTGGTAACCCTATACAGGGTCATCATGGGTCAGAATTGACTCGATGGCACTTAACAACAACAACATATACACATAGGAGCTCTGGTAGCATAGTGGTTATGAATTGGGCTGCTAACCTAGAGGTCAGCAGTTCAAAACTACCAGCTGTTCTGTGGGAGAAAGATGAGGCTTTCTGCTCCCATAAAGATTTATAGCCTCAGAAACCCAATACAAGGTCACTATGAGTTGGACCCAATTCCACAGCACACCATAACCACCACCACCATATATGTGTTTGTTTGTGTATATATAGATATAGATATAGATACAGATCTACCTATATCTACAGACACAGTATATATATATAGATATATATATAGATAGATATATTATCTATATACATAGGTAGATACATATCTATATATATATATAGAGAGAGAAAGAGAGTATGTGTGTGTGTGTGTGAGTCCTGGTGTGGCGCTGGGGGTTAATGCGCTGGACTGCAAAGTTGGTTTGAACTACATGGTCAGTGGTTCAAGCTCACCAGCCACCCCTTGGAAACCCTATTCAGGGTTGCTAAGAGTTAGAAAGGAGCTCTGGTAGCACAGTGGTTACAAAACGGGCTGCAAACTGCAAGGTCAGCAGTCGAAACTTCAGCTGCTCCACGGGAGAAAGACGAGGCTTTCTGCTCTAGTAAAGATTACAGCCTCGGAAACTCTGTACAGGGTCACTATGAGTCGGAATCAACTCCATGGCACATAACAACAACAACAACAACAAGAGTTAGAACCAACCTGACAGCACTTAACAAAAACAACATGTCTCCCTAACCCAGATTATTTAAATCAATTCCCTAATATATCATTCAATATGACACTGCTCATTATTAACCTCCCCAAAGGTTAAGATATCAATACAGAGTCTTTGATACTTCTGGTGTGGCACTGTAGGATCAGCATTGGACTGCAAACCACAGGTCAGTGGTTCAAACCCACCAACTGCTCCTCAGAAACTCTGTACAGGGCCACTATGGATCAGAATCAACTTGACAGCACTAACAACAATAGGGTAACCAGGCCACCCAAAAACTGACAGGCACAAACTCTGACATGTGACATCCAGTTACAACAGCTTCATGAGATTCTATTCTTTCAAGTAAGTAACAAGGAATTATCTATGCTTGTTGTTAAGTGCTGTCGAGTCGGTTCTAACTCATAGCGACCCTGTATAGGGTTTCCAAGGAGTGACTGGTGGATTTGAACCACAATCTTGTGGTCAGAAATACAAATCTTATCCTCCAGCAGTACACCAGGACACAGTGTTAAAAGGAAAAAAAAAAACCATATTAACAACTAAGTAAAAAATTCTGCTAACAAAGCCTTTGTTCCCTTAACTGTCTTTCTTCTAATAAATAATATTAACTGAAAAGTAGAATCTTATTCTTCATAAGTCATTACATCAATATTTCACTATTAAAAAATCTGATTCAAAGTTCCTTTTCAGAAACAAATATGAACAATATTTTTGACAGAAACAGGAACTTTAGTAACAAAACTCTTTTTAGCCCTAATACAAATGTCTGGTAAAATTTTTAAGTGCTACATTAAAATAAAACATTAAACACTTGCTAATATTATACATAGTAGAGAAGAGTGGGAGACATTTTGATCTATAAGCATGCTATATGATATTTGAGAAGAGGAATCAAATGTAAAATAAATAAAAAATTTGTCAAAAATAGTTATGAACACTTACTTTGTTGCTGCCTAGACTGTATGATGGAGTAAGATCGTGTCGGCTTCCTGATAACTGAAGAAAAAATAAAAAAGGGAATTATTCCTTTATGTATAAAAGTACATAAACCCATGGTCCATCAGGTGTAAGTCTTTGTAAATGAAATCAACAGAATGTTAAAGTTGGATGGTAGCAGCAAGACTGTTTAGATGGAGGATGCAAAACAGTGGCCTTTGGGGCAATGCAAAAAAAAGAATTAAATAGGATATCAGTAATTTATAAAAGGGAGATCTACATCAAATCCAGATACCCAGTTTACACTGAGGCACCAACTGGCTGAAACGGAGAGATATTTCATTTACTTATTCCCGTCTATTGAAAGGATCCCAGGATATTAGCATATCCTGTTCTTAAATTCTTTCCTCTGTGTAGTTACAGAAAATATATACAATTTATTTAAATTATAATCTGCATATACCAGCCCATTTTAATATGTAATTTTCTGACAGAAAAAGAAGATACGTTACCTTGAATTAAAGTGACACTTCTTAATGTCTAAGAATGGACCACATCTTTCAGTCTGATATGACTACTGATGTGACTCAACAGTTTTGTTCAGAGGCCATGTGCTCTCCAGCTGGGTGGTCTTCCTGTCACTTGCTATTGTCAAACACCAAGCTAAAGGTCAGCAGTTTTTCATTACAATGCTTACACTGTGGTTTTTCTTAAAGTTAAGACAAAGGTGTAATATTTCTCATATCCAAGTCCTTTTCCAAAGTGAGGAAAGAAGAAATAAATCACAAGAGGACCAGGAACATATTTCTTTAAGAGGAATTTATTGCTATGTTTAATATACACCCAAAATATATTGATGTAATTTTTTTTTTAAAGAAGCAAACTTAAGATACTGCTAAAGTACTGGTTATGAGTCATGCTGCTAATCCCAAGGTCAGCAGTTCGAAACTACCAGCTGTTCTGAGTGAGACAGATGAGGTTTTCTGCTCCCATAAAGATGTACAGCCTCAGAAACCCTGTACAGGGTCACTATGAGTTGGAACCGACTCCATGGGACACCAGCACCACCATGAAACAACCATCTATTTTACTAATTTATGCTACCTACCAGGTCTGTAAAACACTGTGATAGCAAAACTAGTAGACTCTTCATCAACTTAAAATGATTAAATGAAATTCAGAATATTTACATGGGACTTGACCTAGGCTCTCGCCTACTTTTGCTTTAGTTCAACAAATATTTATAGAGCACCTACAGTCTCTGTGTTAGGCACAGATATCAAGATAAATGAGAAACCTGTGAAAGGTACTTAAATATTTTCTTTATAATAATAGTCAGAGCATCAACAGAGGGATGCACGGAATGCTGCATGGTTAAAGAACAGGGGCAATTATATCAGCTACAGGAAGGAAATTCCTCCTAAGATGTGATTTAAAGAATGGGAATGAGTTACCCAAGTAAAGAAGAAAGGAGATACAGGGCAGAGCAAAGAATGATGATTCTGTGTACTCACTCTGTTAACATTTGGAGAGCTAATACTCCTCCTATTCAACTTCCCTTTTCCAGTTAACTGTTCCTTCACCGCAACTTCCTATGAACCAAACAATATACAGAGGAAAAATACGTATTAGGGACACATCTCAAAAACAATAGTATCTAACTGATTTAGAAGGTTGGAAATGTAAAGGTAGACATTTTGTAGCAAGGAGGGGAGTGATTAACTTTGCAGTCTAGGAGTGGAGGTCCCTGGACCATCAAGGGAGAAGAGTGGAGAGTGGGACTCTACCCAGAGAAGCAGTGATGCCTAAGATGGGAGGCAGAGAAGATGACGTGGAGAGATGGAGCAGTTGGGGACTTTAGACCCAGAGAGGGAGAGGTGCTGCGTGCTGCCGATCAGGGGGCAGGCTTGTAGTGTACACCCTTTGGTTGGTTGATGATGCATGGAGGGGATTGTAACCATGGCAATGAAATGATATAAGATAGAATGAATGTAATACTAATATTCTCCTCCCGTGTAAACTATCACAATAAAACATAAAACATAAAAAAAAGAAACATACCATTAAAAAAACAACAACAATAGTATCTAAAGCATGCTTTGATCTATAATCTATTCAAACATATTCCTAATTGTTTGCATAATGGCTGTTACTTCACATGACCCAATTATAGTCACTTGATTATTTAAAGTTAATTATATAAGTGACAAGTTATAGAAATGACTGTTTTTTAAATCATATGCTAACTACTGCCTACCTCCTTGTAGCTGGTCAGAAGTTAACCCCAGTATCCAAAAGGAAATAGAGAAAATTAAACATTCATTTTAAATTTTTATTAGTATCTGGGGAAAAGTCTCAATATTGCTAGGTAAAATACGATATGAGATTTCTCTCAGATTTTTTTACTGCTAATAGTCCTATTACCCTCTTCTAGAAATTGACTCTAAGGCTAGAGCAGGTATGTCCAAATAGGCAAAGAAGGACCCATTCTGCCTCATTACTTTATATTTCTTCAGCTGCGGTACCGTCCAATATCAAGGAAATTTAAAAATAATCTTTAGCAGTCAAGAATTAAATATTGTCTTCCTTTACTTCAAGACAACTAGATAACATTTATAGTACATTGAAAAAGTAACTTTTCAAATGTAGCTTTTACATCTTCGAAGATTTAATAGGCCAGAAATTTAAACAAATATGTTCCATTTACACAAACTCCTCAAAAGTTTAGATGTAACAATAGTGCAAATTACAGGAAGTCAAACAGAATTAGGTTAGGTGAGTACTATTGCTAGCAGCTCTGTTGGCTGACCTGGCGAAGACGGTCTAAAGTAAGAAGGTTTTCCACAGCCAGCACGCTTCTGAGGTATTTTTCAATATAAGCCTCTGAGTCAGCAGAAGCTGGGTTTTCAACGTTAGCTGCCATTCTTGCTAATGTTTCTCGTTCCTCTACTCCCTGGGCATCCTTAAGAATGAAAAGTTGAACATTAAAATTCAGTGTTTTATGATAAAAAAAGTTACAAAAGCTCTATGATCTGTACAAGAACACAGAGTTCTGAAACAAACAAATGACATGTACTTCAAAACTTGCATTTTAAAGTCATCTTTAGAACGCAAATACAATTTCCCATAGAAATAAAGTTATAAATAATAAGTTTCTAGGTAAATTTAAAAGACTAGCTAAACATAATGTAGTAACTGAAAACAAAACATTCTCCACAGAAGTGTTTTCCACTAAAATTTCAAGGCAAACAAAAACATTTTCATTGCAAGCCAAAACATTAATTGATAGAAAGGCTTCTATGAGCTAGCCAGAATATAATCACCATATTAACAATGATTCAGGAACGTATCTCCTCACTAGAAGTCTTGAGGGACAGAAGACTGGGATGAGGAGCTAGGGTAACCAGGCTGATAAGGGTGGAATCCAAGGAATCCTAGTAGGAAGTAGATATAGGTATGGAGAATGTTGCTGTTATGTGCCCTTGAGTTTTTCTACCCATAGCAACCCTGTATAGGGTTTCCGAGGAGCAGGAAGTGAGCTTGAACTGCCAACCTCGCAGTTCAAACTGACCTTGCAATCCAGTGCATTAACCCACAGTGCCACATCAAGACTCCAGGTATGGAGAACAGGAATGATAATAAAGGCTAGATTTCAATTCCAGCTACTAAGAAGCTTACATATTCAAAGTGTGGCAGCTTCTAAAACTGGTCCTTAATTGTGGAGTAGCAATGGCCATGGGTCCACAACAGATCAAGAAGAGAAGTTTCTAGGTAATTTCTTATTCACTCTGCTTTCTGGTAGTGCCTATTCCTTCTCCTCTAGCATGGGTTGGCCACGCATATAAACACATATATGAAGGAGCTTCAAAAAATTATTGGAAAAACAGAACTAAAAGATACTGGAAAATTTCCACAAACTTTTTGAAGCCCCCCCGTTACATGGGCTATTCATAAATCAGAGATAGTCTTTATTAAATGTATTTAATTATTTCAAGCAAACTTGGTTCATAATAAATTACTCTTCTCAGGGAAAATCAGTATTTTATTTACAAGTGAATTTGTTATAATAATGTCAAACACTATAAAATATATATCCATATTTCATTAGATTTTAAGATGCTAGCAACTGTAAGACAAAAAAATTATTTTATATACCACTGAGATAAAAAAAGTTTCTGCCAATTAATTTTAAGATGTCATCAATCATATGAAACATTCCAACTTCAAAAATATCTTTAAAAAAATTTAAACAAGTCTTAGAATAGAGGAAAAAAATTGAAAGAATTTCTTAAATGGTTTAAAGTTCAGAAAACTTTGTCACCTACAGTAATTCATTAGAGCTTTGTAATAATCCTAAAAAAGAAGGAATCATCCTCATTTTATGAGTGATGAAAAAGGCATTCACATAATTAGCAAGAGAGGCAAGATGAGAACTTAGGCCTTCTTACTCCTGATAAACAGTATTCTTTTCACTACCTAACACAAAATACTTTGGGTGTTGTTGTTGTTGGGTGCCATCAAGTCGGTACCGACTCACAGCGACCCTATGCACAGCAGAATGAAACACTGCCCAATCCCAGGCCAAACTCACTGCCGTTGCCACACTTGAGTCCATTGATGCTGCCACTTGGCCAATCCATCTCGTTGGGAGTCTTCCTCTTTTTCTCTGAACCTTCACCTTACCAAACATGATATCCTTCTCCAGCGAATGCTCCTACCTGACAACATGTCTGAAGTAGGAGAGACGAAGTCTGGACATTCTGGCCTCCAAGGAACACTCTGGCTGCACTTCTTCAAAAATGGATCTATTGGTTCTTTTGGCAGCCCAATGGCACTTTCAGTATTCTTCTCCAACACCACAACTCAAAAGCATCAATTCTTCTACGGTCCTCCTTATTCACTGTCCAGCTTTTGCATTCATACGAGGTTACTGAAAATACCTTGGCTTGGGTCAGGCGCATCTTAGCCCTGAAGCTGACATCCTTGCTCTTCCAACATTTTAAAAAACGTCTTATGCAGCAGATTTGCCTAATGCAATACATTGGTTGATTTCTTGACTGCTGCATCCATGAGTGTTGACAGTTGATACAAAAAGAATGAAGTGCTTGACAACTTCAATCTTTTCTCCAGTGATAAGAATGTTGTTTATTGGTCCAGGATTCTTGTGTTCTTTATATTGAGATGTAATCCATACTGAAGGCTGTGCTCTTTGGCCTTCATCAATAAATGTTTTGTCCTCTTCACTCTCAGCAAACAAGGTTGTATCATCTGCATATCACAGGTTGCTAATGAGTCCTCCTCTAATCCTGATGCCACGTTTTTCTTCATATAATCCAGCTTCTCGGATTATTTGCTCAGCATACAGGTTGAATAAGTATGGTGAAAGAATACAACCTTGTTCTTAATTTTAAAACATTCAGCGTTCCCATGTTCTGTTCTAACAACTGCTTCTTGGTCCAGGTACAGATTCCTCATGAGCACAATTAAGTGTTCAGGAATACTCATACTTCACAATGTTGTCCATAGCTTGTCATGATCCACACAATCGAAAGCCTTTGCATAGTCAATAAAGCACAGGTAAATATCTTTCTGATATTCTCTGCTTTCATCCAAGATCCATCAGACATCAGCAATGATATCCCTCATTCCACAGCCTCTTCTGAATCCGGCTTGAACCTCTAGAAGTTCTCTGTCAATGTATGCTTGCAGCCATTTCTGTATTACCTTTAGTAAAACTTTACTCGCATGGGATATTAAAGAGATTGTCCGATTACTCCTTGTAGGCGCATGGATATTTTCCTATCACAGACACCGTTGTACCTCATGACTGATCTGGATATGTTCTTTTTGACAATGAATGCAACACCATTCCTCTTCAATTTGTCATTACCGGCATAGTAAACCATGTGCTTGTCAAATTAAAAATGGCCAATACCAGTCCATTTCAGCTCACTAATGCCTAAGATATAGATGTTTATGCGTTTCATTTCATTTCTGACAACTTCCAATTTTCCCAGATTCATACTTCGTACATTCTATGTTCCGATTTTCAATGGATGTTTACAGCTGTTTCTCTGCATTTTGAGTTATGCCCCATCAGCAAACGAAGGTCTCATGGGCTTTTATCCCACTGCTTTACTCCATTCACATCATCACAGTCACCTCTACTTTGAGGAGGCAGCTCTTCTCCAGTCACACTTTGAGTGCCTTCCAACATGAGGGGCTCATTTTCCGGCACTATATTTGACAATGTTTGTCTGTTATTCATAAGGGTTTCAGTGACTAAATATTTGGAAGTAGTTCGTCACTGTTCCTTTCTAGTCTGTCTTTATCTGGAAGCTCATCTGAATCCTGTCCACCATAGAGGACCCTGCTGGTATTTAAAATACCGGTGGCATAGCTTCCAGAATCTCAGCAACTCACATACCACCACAATAGGACAAACTGACAGATGAGTGGTGGTTTTTGGGTGTTAGACTAGAACAAAGAGGAATTATCTTTATTTTATAATGAGAAAAAGAGAAACTTTTTGTTGCTCTCAATTATGATCAATTCTTGCGATCTTATCTTAATACACAAACCAAACCCAAGCCTACTGCTGTCTACTCAATACCAATCTTCACTGGTCCTGGAGGACAGAGTACAACTGTCCCATAGGATATTGAGGTGGTAAAGCTTTACAGAGCAGACTGCCTCATCTTCCTCCTGAGGAGCAACTGGTGGATTTAACCCACTGACCTTGAGGTTAGCAGTCCAGTGATTAACCCACTGCACCACCTTCACACCCTAATAGCTTCTGCAATATGGAACACAAAGAACTCTGGGTGGCTTTTTCATGATGAAACCTATCTATTTATTAAGGACTCTTTTTGTTTTTACTTTTAAAAAAAGAAAGAAAGAAACCAAGTCTAGTCCTTATACTATATGCTTTAAGTTTCACTTTTCTCTATCAGTAGGATTTAATAATGTGAAAATAATGGCTGTCAACTTAGATGCTAAGCTAATTATTACCAGGCAGCCCAACTGCATGATGCTATATGTTTACCTTTAAGTTGTTTCCCCATAATTCCTCCCTTTGAAAGCCATACTACCTGAAGGATAAAACATTTTTTTTATGAGAATAAGAATATTCCAAGTAGGAAGGGAGAGAAGGAAGAGGAGACATAGGGATGGGAAGGGAAGAGAAAGAAAGGGAAAGGAGAGAATAGAAAAAAGGCCCAGCTCACTTGAGCTGCCACTGTATCTTAACCTCATTGAAGTTATTTACAGAGTTAAGATCTGAAACAACTATACAAACATATCGAACATTTAGATACAAAAAGGAACATATAAGAATTTTATAAACAATAGGGAATGATTAACTCATAGTAATCAATTACGGAAAGCAAGATTTTCAGCTTGTCTCACTCTTATTAAGTTTTTTAATGTTCAGTAGGCTCTAAATTAAATATTTAAATTGTTCATTTATATACTTAAACTTTGAAGATCCAGGAAAAATCTAGTTATTATTTGATATTCTTTGAGTGGAAAAGTGTTGTGAAATATAAGACATACAAAACAAAACCTAAGCACAGTGTAATTTACATTTTAACTTTCCAAAAATTGAACTCTATGCTAATATATATATACATTTAGCTACCTATTATTGCTGGGTTTGAACTGCCAGTGGGTTTGAACTGCCTACCTTGTAGTTGAAACCAATCTCGCGATCTAGTACTTAGCCTACAGTGCCACACCAGGACTCCTATTGTTCATACATGCTCAACTGAATCAATCAACAAAAATTAAGCTCTCAAATAATGAGAACAGATGTTTACTCTGTTGTGGTTTGAAGGGGGAGTTCTCTACCAAAGTCTTTTTTGCCTCTTCTAGGAAAGTGCAGTCCCAATTCCCCATTTACTGCTCCATTTCTGATCCTGAGTGTAAAAGGAAGTGCTCTTCTTGCTCTTTTTCACAGTCCCTTCACACTTCTTTTACCATAAAAGCAACAGCCCATCCCTACAAGGGAAGCCTCCATTACCCAGCTGTGCTATGAGTGGGTAAGGAAATCTGTCTAATCCAGGGGTCAAGTATCGGCAAGCACATCTAAACCACATCCTCCAACAAGCTGCTATCAGGAGTATTTTGAACTCAATTTGTCTGACTCCTCTGAATAGCTCTATTAGTTCAGAAGGAAAAATAAACATAACAAAATATTAACTGCTGTGGTAATAATGAAAATGGCAGCACGATTTATTATCTAATAACATGGGAGAAAGATGAAATTTTCTGCTCCTGTAGAGTCTCAGAAACCCTATACAGGGGTCACTCCACAGCACTTAACAACAACAATATAATAAAATAATTCACACACAAGGTTAAAAAAAAAAACCCTGTGCAGAAAATATTACTAACCCTGTTTGGCAAATGAAGTTAGGCTCTAAAATACTTAATCACTTCATTAATATCCAACAGAAACAAGATTTCTGTTTGATTTCAAAATGTATTGTTTAATCTCTCTGTTGGGGTCCTGCTGTGGTGCAGTGGGTTAATGCGCTGGACTGCAAAGTCAGTTTGAACAGCAAGGTTGGTGGTTCAAGCTCACCAGCTGTTCCTCAGAAACCCCGTACAGGATCACTGTGGGTTGGAACTGACTCGATGGCACTTAACAACAACAACATGTACCCTCCCTTCATGGGCTGCAATATATTCATCTTATGTTTTTTTTCCATGTGTGAAAAAAAATGTTTTTTAATGAAATACCAAAGGCAGAGCTTAAAATCCACAAGTACATTTTACTACCAAAGGAGTTAAGATTGTTGTTGTTATTGTTGTTAGGTGCTGTTAAGTTGGTTCTGACTCATAGTGACCCTATATAAGGTTTTTGAGGCTGTACATATTTGCAGGACCAGAAAGACTCATTTTTCTCCCATAGAGTGACTAGTGGGCTTGAACCACCAACCTTATGGTTCTCAGTCCAGTGCTCATTGTATAGAACCACGATGCTCCCCAGAGTTAAGATTAGTGATGGTGGTAGTGGTGGTTGTATGCTATTGAGTCGATTTTGATTCATAGTGACCATGTATAGGGTTTCCAAGATTGTATAGATCTTTATAGGAGATCTTTATAGGAGCAGAAAGCCTCATCTTTCTCCTGTGGAGCTGCTGGTGGATTCCAATGGGTGACCTTGTAGTTAGTAGGCCAACATGCAACCCACTATACCAAGTTGAAAATCTAAAGCATTTTTCCAAATACATATTTTAATTTAATCAATTCTTTTCAGGGAATTAGATCTTTTTAAGTTAAAAACAAACAAACAAAATGCAACTTTTTGTTTTTTAGTATTTAAATGTCATATGCTCCTTCACCTCTGGAATATTGGAAACAATTTCAAAAGTGACTCCACAGCCAGGAATAGAACTTCGATGAGACATCTTTTTTAGAAGACTCTGAGCAAAACCCTAGAGAAAAACAAAACAGAAGATAAAGTTGTGAACCTCAAAAATTGTGTTTACAGTCACAAAGAAGTGGTATAAAGGCAATGTCTTCAATCTAACAAAGAGAGCTAAACAAAACAAGAGCATCTTTCCGATATGAGCCAGATCACCAAATCACCAAATACAGTTTCTCCAGTTTATTATATGCCTGCAGGATTTGATAGGTAGGTCCCATATCCAATACATGAAAACTACAGGCCCTAACTTCTGGAAATTGACACTAAACATTTCATTAGACTCTGCTTAAGTGCTAGAGAAATAAGACTATTGACTTCTGCACACACACAAAAATGACCTTCTAACTAAAAGACCAGCAAAAGCAAGGACTGGTGAGTCTTAACACTCTCCCCCTCTCTTTTTTTGGCAGCACAATGGACATCTTGTACCATGAATATTGACAAGTTCAGGCATTAAATTCTCTACCAAAGCAGGATCGTTATAAAGAATGATTTAAGAGTGCATGGTCATTGTTTATGCTGACTGGGCTCTTTGCACAGTTAGGAATTGAACTGTTGAATTAATGCATAGATGACTCATTTGAAGACACTGCTAAGACTGAACATCCTGTAGAGGTTGAAGAGAGCAGGGATGAGGGCAGAATACGTTGGTGAATAATGATAAGAAGAGAATATTAAACTGGCATTAAACCTTTTTCCTATACAAAATAAGTCAGAGATATGTGAAAACCTCCCAAAAGAAAAATAAATCTAAGAAATACATAACTGCACAAATCTATTTAACAATAACCTCTTTGCTACTCAGTGATCATTAGTTAATTTTTAAAAAGATTTTGATTCTGACACTGCAAACATACCATTTATTTTACTCTCTCAACTTTAGCAACACAATACTCAACTACTGACAGGCTGGGTGAAATGCAGCTACAGGTTTTTTACATGGGTGATTGAGGAAAGTGTAAAAAATAGCATTATGTTAATGCTTTTGTTTTCTATTTGTATGGAACTAGTAAGACTGACTTCAATGTAATAGGGTGACAAGAAAGTCCCTGTTATTGCTATAAGAAAGCATGTTTTAGTGATGATATACCAAAAATTGCAAGGAAAAAATGGTATGTCATAAAATATTTCCAAATCCTTTCAACCAAGGAAAAATCTGACACCTCTTCCCTACCACAATCCAAAAAGGAACCTAGTGACTCCACAATGCAACTTCTATGCTAATGATATTGTAGGAATGGCAGTTTTACCAGATAGGTCCCAGTGCCTAGCAACCAGGATCTCTAATCTTAAAATGGAAAATTACTCTTAAAATGCTTCCCATGGGCTACATGTCTTTTTAGATTCCTTCCAGACTTAGGAAAAAGGGGAAACAAAGAGAGAGTGAATGGGAGACATACCATAAACATCTATAGCTAACCCTATGACCTGGATTTTATTGATGTTGGATTGCCAAGCTAAAGAGCTGCAATTTTAACAGTGTTAATGCCAGTCTTCATTTCAAAGATTGATATCAGTGTGACATTTAGAACTAAAGATTAATTTTTAGGGGTGGAGATTACATCTAGCAGTCTGTCAGCCATGAATGTGCTCTTTAAATGAAAAGATTTATTTTCATCCAGGGTTTCAAACCAGTTCTTCCCAGTTCAGACATGGTTAATGAAGCGAAACCAGAACAGAACTAAATTTGTAAAATGTGGGTGTACTGGAACAATAATCAGAATGGGAAAATTATGGGTGATATCTTGCTAAAATGTAAGCTCCCTCTAAAAAACAAGGGTAGTGTGCACAATGCATAGAAAAAAAAGTTCTTAATTAGCAGAGATGGAAACAACACTTGCCAGGCTCAAATATGGCAACTGAACACAACCTCTGAATGAATGTCACTTTCTACTGTCCTGGAAATAATTCAATCTCCCATATTAGGCTCCCCAAAAGGCTCTTAACACCTCTACCCACTCTCCCATCTCAGGGCTTCAACTGTAATTTTTCTCATTCTGGCACACCCTCATTTTACAAAATCAGGTCTGTTTAGATTTTGCTGTGTCGGCCATGAAAGAACCAGATCGAAGCCTTGTATTCATCTGCACTGGTTTTATTCAATGTAGCTTTATTATTCCGAGATTGTCTCAAAAAGTAAAAGCAGTTAAAAAGTTCTAGAATAAACCTCCCAAATGCTTATACATTAAAAATGAATTACAATTTAGATGCTTACCTACAAGTTTGCTACCAAACTCCTTCATATTGTACAAGGTCCAAAATAATCTAGCTGCAACTACATTTACAGCCATGTCCTTTGGCATATACAGTACATCTCATCACACTCTGCTTCTCACTGTTCCCCAAACCTGCCATGTCTTTTCCTTCTCCACTATGTCTGTATACTATTTCCTCCTCTTCATTGAATACCTCTCTTTCAGCTCTGTCCATCAGACTCCTCTTGACTTTAAACTATGAGCTCAAATGCAACTCTATTCTATGAAACCGTCCCTGACTTCTTCAGTCCAAATCCATCATCCTCTCAACTGTAATCTCACTGCTTTCTGGGTGCACTGACACTGTAGCACATATCACAATCAGAGTGTTGTTGTTACTGTAGTTAGGTTAAGTAGGTTCTGACTCAGAAAGACCTTGAAGTACAAAAGAATGAAACACTGCCCAGTCCTGTGCTGTCCTCAAAAATCATTCTTTTTAGTCTATTTTTGCAGAGTAGTTACCTGTTTATGTATCTACATATGCAAACACACTTAGTCACTAAAAGGACAAGAACTAGCTCTTATTCACCATCTTATTCTGAGCTTAACTGACAGAGCTCATTCTTCAAATGTAAGAATCAAAGAATTACCCTAACAACAAATGAAGTCCTAGGATTAGCCTAGATCCAGCCATAGTCCCAACCCGAAGCCTTACTCCTACCCTGAACCAAAAAAAACAATCAAAGAATTAGCAGAGATGCGTGAAAGAAAGAAAGGATTGAAAAGAGTAGGGCAAGAAACACAATGCTACTGAGGACTGAGGGTGGCGCTTCCTGGACCAGGCAGCTCAGATAGGGCTCCGGGGAAAAGGGGCAGAATCGCACATAGAAAACCTCTGTATAGCAGACAGCCTTTGAATAAACATAAGATCTTATATTTCAACATTCTGAACTCATTTTTTTAAAAGATCAAATTGCTGAGGAATTACAGGCATTTTAAGCTTTTGCCTGCCTGCCTGCAGCTCGTGCTTCTGCGCCCACGCCGGAGAGTGCCTCTGCCCCCTGCAGACCTTGGAATGCAGAGCTAGAGCAACCCCATTTAGAAGGCTGCATTTCCAGAGAAAAGGAAACATAAACTAACAAAACCGAACAAATAGAGAGGGATACCGACGCGGATATCAGGAAATTTGGGGTACCCACAGTACAGAGAGACTGAGAGAGGCATTTTTTACGTCATCAGATATGGACAATACCTCCCTACAGCCATTAGCCCCAGCCCACTACTGCTCCGGCCTAACCAGCCCTCTGTCAAGCCGCCAAGGCTCAGGAACGCCCAAGACACAGCCCCGCCCACTGAGGCCAAGGCCCTCCCAAGGCCCAGACACTCGCACTGAGGCCAAGGCCTGCCCTGAGGCCCAACCCACCCACAGACTGGTCACAAAGGCCCAGGCCCAACCAAGGCCAAAATCGCCTACTCGCGACCGCCATGTAGCCAGGTCGCTGAGGCCCAGGGCCCCTGAGACCCAACCCGCCCTCAGCCGGGTCCCTGAGGCACAGGTCCCCCGAGGCCCAATCCATCCAACCCGCACACTGAGGCCCAAGCCCCATGATGCCCAGCTGCTGATACCCAAGCCCCTGAAGGTTCAAACCACCCGCCCGAGACCCAACCCTCCTGCAGCCCGGTTGCTGACGCCAAGGCCCTCAGAGGTCCAAACCACTCGCCCTAGGCTCAACCCACCAGCCCGAGGCCCAAATGGCCCACCGCCAAGGCCCAGGCCCAACTGAGGCCCAAAAAAAGTTACTCTGAGTTAAGCAATAAGGAGTGTGAAAAGGAAGACCACAACCTGATCACACCTTCCTGTAGGTAATCAGAAAACATAAAAAATTACCAAAACACATAATTAATTACTAGAGCCACAGATAAACATTAAACATGTCCAAGAACCAAAAGCAGATTACCATATCGGCACATGTCCAGAAAAAAGATAAAATATCTGAGACAAATGAACCAGAAGTAGATGTTCTCTCCATGCTGGAAGGAGGGCAGGCCTTGGAGATACCTGAGAAAGAATTCAGAAAAATGAGTATAAAATGTCTCAAAACACTTTACAATTGGAGTTGAGAAAAATAAGGAAAAAGTCAGAAAAGCGCTACAAGAACAATCAAACAAGTAGATACAGCATTGGTAACAATCCAAAACCTACAGAAAGAGGTCCAAACAATCAACAACAAAACAGCGGATATAGAAAACTCCCTGAAAGGGCAGAGGAATAGAATAGATGAGATGGAAGGAAGAATCAGTGAGCTGGAAGACAAATCTCTCAATACCACTAAGATAGAAGAACAAACCCAAAAAAGGGTAAAAAATTCAGAGGAAGGTCTAAGATTCATGTTGGACAACATGAAGAGGAATAACCTAAGAATTATTGGCATTCCAGAACAAAATGAGTCACACAAGTCCACAGAAGAAACAGACGAAGAACTACTGAAAGAAAATTTCTCTAACATCCTCAAGGGCGAAAAGGTAGACACCCAAGAAGCCCACCGAAGTCCAGGAAGGGTGGACCCCAAAAGAAAATCACCAAGACATATCATAGTCAAGCTCTCCAAAC
>NW_006408582.1:5008656-5033827 GCF_000296735.1 Chrysochloris asiatica | reverse complement strand
TGTAACCATGGCAATGAGACGATATACGACAGAATGAATGTAAAACTAATGTTCTCCCATGTAAACTATCACATAATTCACAATAAAACATTAAAAAAAACCCACAATGCTAATGAATAAAACAGCTTATCTTGCCAGTGAATATTCTCATTTTGTATTACCCAGATCAAAAGACAAAAATAAAGTTCTCCTTAACAAGGCTATGTGACCCCCCCAAAAGAATGACTGTGAAATTTCTCATATGAAAGAGTCAGTATAAAATTCATACTTTCTAGGATGAACTCAAGATGACATGTTAGAGGCCTGAAACTAGCATGGTATGACTTTGTAGGATAATCACTGGGCTGCTAACCACAAGGAGGGTGGCTTAAGCCCATCAGTCAACCCTCAGAAATCTTATACTGGAGGGTTTCTATGAATAGGAACTGACTTAAGAGCACTTTCCTGCCCATGTGTTGGATCTATGGTTAAAGTCATTCCTTCTACCTGGATTAATGACTCACCTGCCGGCCATGAACATTGACACAAATTCGTTTTCGTAATACCAACTGCATGTCAGCGGGATGGCTGAGCTGGACTGTCACTCGCACAATGAGAAACAGTCGCTCATCTGAAGGAGTGCCTTTACTGAGTTGAGGACAATTATGTACTGCAGAGTCCCAGGAGGCTTCTGATTTCACCTGCAGAGAAAACAAAAAGATAAAAATAAAAACTCTCTCAATGAAATCATGTCACCTTGAGCTGAGGTGGTGCTAGTCAAAGGCAAGTTCTTTGAGAATTACCTTGAAAAGACTGGAATACGGGTCTTAATTACTTTTCTCTGCCAAGCACAGGGTATAATGTTTTGGTATTCCTTGCTTTTTCTTTTTAGGTTCTACTTCAGTTTTTATTTTTTTTTAATTGGGGTGGTGTGGAGTAGTGTGGGATGTGTAGGAGTACAAAGTTACGGTTAAGACTATGGTTAGGTTTAGGCAAGGTTAGTGGTAAAGTTTGGTCTAGTTCTAGGGTTACAGTTAGGTTTATTATTATGATTATGATTTTTTTTTCTTCTTGAAATTACTGATTTTCACTTCTTTGAAGTTCTATAACTACATTCTTACTTCTTTTTTCTTTATGTTTTTTGGTTGCTATTGTTGTAAACTGGTAGCTCTAGTTTCTGTTTTCAATCTTGTACATTTGCTTTACTTTGAATACTTCCATATCTGAGTCCTGAGGTGGCGCTGTAGGGTAAGCACTGGACTGTTAACCACAAGGCTGGTAGCTTAACCCAGCATTTGTGCCTCACAAACTCTACACAGGGTTACTATGATTCAGAACCAAATCGATGGCATGTAACAACAACATACTTGGGTTGAGTTCTGGGTGATATTGTCATGTATGTTAGTCTCAGGTTGTTGTCTGCTGTTGTTGGTTCTCTGGCAAAAGAGCTCCCTATAGTATTTTTTATAAGGTTAGTCTGGTTTTGCAAGTTCTTTTAATTTTTATTTATCTGGAAATGTCATTTTGCCATGATATTTATGTACAATTTTGCCAGGTATATGATTCTTGGTTGGAAATTTTTGACTTTCAGAGTTTTATATATGTCATTTCATTATCTTCTTGTCTGCACAGTTTCTGATAAAAAATCAGAGCTTAGTCTTATTAGATCTCCTTTGTAGGTAAAATTTGTTTTTCCTGAGCGCTCTCAGGATTCTTTCTTCATCTTTGTTTTTCAATACTTTATAATAATATGTCTTGGTGATTATCTTTTGGGGTCTGTCCTGTTTTGAGTTAGTTTAACTTTTTGAATGGCTATTTTCTTGTGTTTCATGCTAGGGAAGTTTTCTTCCAACAACTTTTGGACAATATTCACTATGGGTTTTTTGTTCGTTTGTTTCTTCCTGTTCTAGAATTCCAATCGTATGTAAGCTATTCTTGAAACTGTCCAACACAAATCTTAGGCTTTATTCAGATTTTTTTCATTCTTATTTCCAATTGTTCCTCTTGAAGATGAGTATTCAAAGATTCATCTTCAAGCTCAATCATTTAGCCTTACATTGATTCAATTCCACTTCTCTACCCTTTCAATGTACGATTTCTGCAGTCTCAGTATTCATCTTTTGACTTTCTAATTGCTGTTTTTGTATGGTTTCCAATTTTTCATTTATTTTGTTAGATCATTCTTGTAGTGTTTTCCTGGATTCTTCTAAAGTTTTATTTTGTGTTCTCCTTGTTTTCACCCATTTTTCTCTCAATTCACTGAAGATACCTAAATAGCATTATTTCAAATTCCTTATCAGGTAGATCAGATACTATTTCTGGTGTTGTATTTTCTGACTCTATTTTGGCCACTGTGTCTTGTTTCTTCATGTAAGCTGAAACTGTCTGTTTTCCCCAAGACATTGTGGTATCATATTTGTATGATAAATTAAAATCATTTTAATTAATGATGGCATATTGGTGTAATCTCAGCTACTCACCACCTGTCTCCTGGTGGATGTGGCAGAGACCAGAAGTGTGAACGCAATTTCACCATTTGATGTTTGTGTAGCATAGTTTAAGGTGGGTTCACATGCCTCCAGAAATAGGGGTGTTATCCGTGGCGCCAGATCCCAGGTAGAGCTGAGGCACCCCCAGGAGGGTGTATCACTGGACATGCCTCTGGCCACAAGGAGGGCAGAAGAACAAGGGGGAATTGCACTCCCTTACCTCCACCTTCCAGCTGTGTCCTGTGGCCACTACCACTATATCTGCAACCACTTACAAAAACTAAAGATGGTAGTACCACCGCACGCCAAGTGACAAGATGCCTATTTTTCTTCTCTCTCATCACTCCTGTTGAGCTTCCTCTTCCAGTCAGCACTCTATCCACCACACTCTGTTCTATCCTCTGATGCTTCACTTGCTGCTTCAAACTTATCTTTGTTGCTCAGTGCAGTTGCCTACTCTGACATCTTGCCTTAGAAGCCCCATGTCAGTTTTTAATTGTTTAGCTTCTCAAATACAAAGGAAAGCTGCAAATTTAGACAAGGGACTCCTGTATCCTTTTCTTCTAAACCCATCAACTGGAAACATTTTGCCACATTTGCTTCTCTCTCTTTCCCATTACATGTACACACACTCTCTCATCATTTTTGCTGAACCACATTAGAGTAAAGTGCAGGCATATTATTTTTCATTCCTAAATAGTTCAGCAAGTATCTTCTAAGAGCAAAAACATCCTCTCAACCAAAGACCAATGACCATACTCAGGAAATTTAACATCAATGCAACATTATTATCTAATATAGAGTCATATTCAAATCTTGCCAACTGACCCAAAATATGATCATAAATTGCATTTAGTTGTCATTTCCTTTAACCCACTGTAACCTGAAATAGTTCTTCAGTCTTTGTCATTCATGACACTGACTTTCTGAAAGAGTACAGGCCTATTGTTTCATGGAATGTTTTTAAATTGAGTTTTATTGTTGTTGTTTCCTCATTATTAGACTCAAATTTAGTCTTGTAGTCAGGAATACTGCCAACAAATGATGTGTCCTCAGTACAACACATCAGCTTTCCTTCCTTAAAATTGTGCAATATATAATGCTTTAAATGGACTGAAAACTCTAGAGAATTCATGCCCATTGTACATGCACCACTCAAACTATCAAGATTTTGTCACATTTACTTCATACATACTTTTTTCATTTTTTAATAAAAAATTCATTGAGGTCTTTCCGTCAGATGGTAAACAAGGCTGATCTAGATCCTATACAACAAAGACACAGCAAACCAAATGAAAGAGACACTGATGATAATCCTACAACCCTGAGCTTCAAAGGCAAGGATAAAGAAATGGACTGAATATCAGTCCGAAACAGAAATGGAATGAAAACAGCAAACAAGGAGATAATTGGGACAGGAACTGTTTACTGGCCTGACACAGCATGGTTATTTTGAATTTTTGCAAGCAGCATTCCAATCACATAGCAATCTGGTAATCAGCTCCACTCACACCTGTAGCTGGTGACCAGAAAGGTGCAATCTTTCCTTTATTCCCCACACCATCCAAGTGACCAAAATTGTGGCCATCCACCATCCACCCAGTGGCCAGTGAGAGTGTCCTCCTTACACAGCCCGTTTCACCTGAAGTTGGAGGTATGCCACCGTGGATCAGGTACACTCAAATTTGGAGGCACATGCTCTCCATCTCTTCAGGACAGCAGAACATGCATTGCCAGGCCAGGTTAGGTGCACTAACCTCTCTGACTCCTTAGCCATCAGAGTGAGCTGACCCACACCAGGTGCCCAGACCCTGGCTTGCCTCTTCATCCAGCAATAACAACACAAGGTGGTCTGCCCAACCAATTTTCTCCTATCTTTTTCTTTTCCTATTCTTATTTTTCTTTTCTCTTCCCTTTCTTATTTCCCCTTCCTTTTTTCCTTTACTATGCAATACTATTCTTTTCCCCATCCCTAACTTTTATCTTTCTCTACTATCTTTGCTTTTGTCACTTTCTTTTCCTTTTTAAAGATGATGTTTTATTTTGTTTTCCTTTTTTTCCCTATCCACCCAGCAGAAGACAATAATCATGCCCACATAGTCCAGCCACTCCTACACCTTCTGAAGACCACCACCCAATCTTGTGCTTTTACACCATTTAATCAATGACAGACAGCAGACAATACCAAAATCAACATGCCCTCAACTATGATACACGAACAACAAATGGAGAAATGCAAATATACTCTAATCCTCTATCATACCACGAGAGAGACAGGTGGTAAGCAATTAAATGCTGCCAAGCTAGGAAGCAGAGTAGCATACCCACCCCAAGACAGCGTACCTCAAACAAGTGGCAAAACTGCACAGACAGAAAACCTTCCTCAAGAAGAAATGGCATTGGAACTACCTAATTAGGAATTCAAAAGAATGGTATTTAAGAATTCAAGGAAAATACAGGCAAAATCAAGGAAAACACATACAAAACTCTGGAAGACTTCTACAATATTATTAAAACAAACCGACAAAATTAACAAAAACTTGCAAACCACACAAAAATGGCACACAGATATCCAGGTTGTTATTAAGATTTCAGAAATAGCTAACACATTGAAAGGGCACAGGAGTAGAATTGAATCGATAGAAAATAGAATTAGTGAAAGTGAAGACAAATTGTTCAATAAAATCAACAAAAGAAACAATCAGAAAAAAGAACAATTAAAAAAAAAAAAGAAAGAAAGAAAGCCTGAGATTATGTGGTACACCACCAAGAGAAATAACTTACATATGATCAGAATTCCAGAACAAAAAAGAGAAACAGAAAAAAACACAGAGAACATTGACAAGGATTTGTTGGAAGAAAACATCCCTAATATCATGAAAGATGAGAGGATATGCATTCAAGAAGCAGAACGACTTGCAACCTGATCGACCCTAAAAGAAAATCACCAAAATATATCATAATCAAACTTTATGAAACCAAAGGCAAGGCAAGAATCCTGAAGTCAGCTCAAGAACAATGAAACGTTCCTTACAAAGGAGAACAAGTAAGACAAAGGTCCAGCAGAAACCATGCAGACAAGCAGACAATGGGATAACATAAAAACTCTGGAATTTAAAAAACTGCCAACCTAAAATTGTATGTCCTGCAAAACTGTTTCTTAAATATGATGGCAAAATTTGGACACTTTCAGGTAAACAGAAATAAAGGGACTTTGTGAAAACTAGGCCAACCTTCTAAGAAAAACAAAAGGGATTTCTTGGGACAGAGAACCAACAGTGGTAGACAATAACCTAAGATTAATGAACATGATAACATGACCCAGAAACCAACGTGGGAAGAAAATAATAAATTACAGGATAACCTCAAAAGAAAAAAAAATTTCATCAAAATGAAAGAGGAAAATCATAAAGATTTAGTTAAAACCAACATAAAAGCAATGAAATAAACGATAAGATAATCCATGAACAAAATGAACTCAGCATAGGAACTCATATGGAACAAAGAAATCCGCAGCGCCACCAAATACATACACACACAGCAAAATGACAGCAATAAATTCATACCTATTGATGAATGTAAATTTATTAAAAGCACCAGCTTAAGAGACAGAGAGCAGCAGAATGAATAAGAAATCAGGGCCCATCAATATGTTGTCTATCAGAGAAACATGCAGGACACAAGACAAAAGGAGACTAAAACACCACAGAATGGAAAAAATTATATCAAGCAAATGGCAATCAAAACAGGAGTGGCAATATTTATTTCTGATAAGAAATTACCTTTATGGCAAAACCCAGTATAAGAGATAAGGAAGGGCATTATATAATGATTACAGGGTCAATAAAACAATAGGACATAACCATAATAAATATCTATACATCCAATGAAATATCCCCAAATTGCTTAAAGCAAATTTTAACAGAATGGAAAAAAGAAAGAGACAATTCTGCAACAACAGCAAGAGACTTTAATGTACCACTTTCAATGAAGAACTGAACAACTAGAAAGAAATTAAACAAAGGCACAGAAGAATAAACAACACAATCAACCAACTTGACCTCATATACAAAACATTCCACTCAAAAACAGCACAATATACAGTATTTTTCTGGCATACATGGAACATTTGCTGTAATACATTCTATCTATGTTAGGCCACAAAGTAATCCTTAGTAAATTTAAAAATAATGAAATACTACAAAGCATCTTCTCAGATCACAATGCTATAAAATTAGAAATCAACAACAGGAATGACAAGGAGGAAAATTCATATGCATGGAAACTGAATAACACCCTGCTTAAAAACTACTTGGTAAAAGAAGAAAGAAAAGATGAAATTTAAAAATTCCTTAAATCAAAACAGAATGAAAAACAACATATCAAAACTTTTGGCACACAGTAAAAGCAGTGCTCAGAGGGTAGTTTACAGCAATAAATACACACATCCAAAAAGAAGACAGACACAATAAAAAGTTTCAAAAAAAAAAAAAAAAAAAAGAACCAAAATCAATACCTTAACCAAAACATCTCCAACAATTAGAAAATTAGCAGAAAAATAATACTACAGCTACCAGAAGAAATGATAAAGAAAGATAAAAGCAGAAATGAAAGGAAGTGTTGGTGGTGTTAACTGCCATCTAATCGGGTCTGACTCATAGAGACCTTGAGAAGAGTTTCCAAGAAGTAACTGGTAAGTTTGAACCACAAACCTTGTGTGGTCAAGTGCTTATCCTACTGTGCCACGCTAGGATTCTTACTACCAGAAGAAATAAGTGAGATTAGAGCAGAAATAAATGGAATACAAAACAGGAAAGAAAATAAAAAGAACCAACAAGACAAGAAGTTGGTTCATCGAAAGAATTAATAAAATAGACAAACCATTGGCTAATTTAATACCCCTCAAAAGGGACAAGATACAAATAACATAAGAAATCAAGTGGATGACATCACAAGAGAACCAATGGAAATTTAAAAGAAAATAAGACAGAATACTATGAAGATCTGTACTGCAGCAAATCTGAAAACTTGGAAGAAATGGACAGTTTTCTAAAAAACATAATATTTACCTAAACTAAAACAAACTGAGGTAGAAAATTTTAACAGACTTCCAACAAAAGAAGGGAGCTCTGGTAGCATAGTGGTTACGAATCAGGCTGCTAACCTCAAGGTCAGCAGTTCGAAACTACCATCAGTTTTGTGGAAGAAAGATGAGGCTTTCTGCTCCCATAAAGATTCACAGCCTCGGAACTGACTCCGACTCCACAGCACACCACCACCACCACCACAACAACAAAAGAAGTAATTGAGCAGGTCATTAAAAAACTCCCACCAACAAAATATCCTAGGTCAGACAGCTTTACTGGCAAATTCACCACATTCAAGAAGAGTCGACACCAATTTTATTCAAACTATTACAGATTAAAGAAAAGCGGGAACTACTGAATTCATTTTATGAAGTGAGCATCACCTTGATACCAAAGGCAGGAAACGACACCACTAGTAAAGACAATTATAGACCAGTAATTTTCATGAACATAGACACAGAACTGCTCAACAAAATCCAAGCTAAGAGAATCCAATAACATACCCAAAAAGAACACATGAAGACCAAATGAGATTTATACAAGAATGGCTCAAATTATAAAATCAAAAATCAATATAATCCACAAAAATAAAACAAAGGAACAAAGGAAGAGGGACTTCTGGCAAGTTGATAGACAAGGTAAACAGACTCCTTGAACCCTCTATAACAAAGATACAGAGACAAAATAAAACAGACACAGATGAAATTTCTGGCACCCTGAACTTCAAAAAAAAGTTAGAAAGGTAGATGGAGTGCTTGCTGGAAGGAGAGATGGAGGCTGATTGGCAAACAGCTGGCCAGATGCAGCTCGACCATCTTGTAAGCAGCTTTAGCAGCAGAGTGAGGCCTGACAGCAGTTTTGCACGGGTGACAGAAAAGGGATGATTTCTTCTTTTTCCTCTCACTCCCTTGGTAACCAGAAGTGTGGCCAGCACCCATCCTCATGCACCCCCAGCACAGACTCTGCTCTCTGGAAGATTGGAGCCAGGTGGAAGCCAACTGCACCACTTGGTATACTGCTTTGGTGCCTAGATTCAGGTGGGCTAGGTTCCAGAATACAAAACCCTAAGAGTCACCAGACCAGCATTTAATCAATCACGCTTCCCCAAGCTTCCCTGCGATCCTAATAGACAGTGAAACCATCTCCATCAAAACCCCCCACAAACTACTTCTAGATTGAGTGCCCTGAACATAGATAACATCGAGGTCAACAGGAACTCCATCTAGTTCTGGAACATGGCTGTCACATCCCTTCCACAACCACCTAGTGAGCTCCTTGAATTGAAGTAGTCCACCAGAGATTTCTCCCTCCAGGTCCAACAAATACAGTATATAATAATCCCACAATGCTGTGTGGACAACAGAAAATTTTAGCCTACTCAAAGAAACAAGAGAATGGCTCACACAAATGGCCAAGATGCGGACCCAGAAAGCATTTCTGAGGAATAAAAGGTAATAGAACTAATTGAAAAAGAATTCAAAAGAATGATAATTAGGTACCTCAAAGGACTGACAGAATATCGAGGCAAGCAAGGAGAACGCAGAAAAAAAAATTTATAAGAATTCTGGAAAACCCTATTCGAAAAAAAAAAAAAAAGGACAAAATAAATGCAACTTTGTAACAATAAAAACCTGCAATTAAAAATCCAGAAGATTAATACTAAGATCTAAGGCATGGACAATACATTGACAGGGCAAAGGAACAGATGTGAAATAATGGAAGCCCGAATTAGTAAACTTGAAGATAAATCTCTCAATACAAGTATACTACAAGAATAAGCAGAAAAAAGGGGGAAAAAAATATATTCAAAGAAAGTCTAAAAGTTATGTGGGATACCAAGAAGAGGAACAACCTACAGAATCACTGAACAGAGAGACAAGCATAGAGAAAGAGTTGTTGGAAGAAAACTTCCCTAACATGAAAAATGAGAAACAGCATATAAGAAGCTGAACAAACCCCAAACAGGGCAGATCCCCCAAATCCCCAAGACATATCATAATTAAACTTTTCAAAACAAAGGCAAGGAAAGAATCCTGAGAGCAAGCAGTTCAGTAAAAATGAAACGTTACCTATAAAAGAGAACCAATAAAATTAAACTCTGAATTCTCAGTAGAATCCACACAAGCAAGAAGGCAATGGAATGACATACACAAAATTCTTAAAGAAAGTGAATGCCAACCAAGAATCATATAACCAGCAAGGCTGTCCCTCAAATATGACAGCAAAATTAGGACATTTCCTAATAAACAGAAACTAAAGGAATTTGTAATGGCCAGACCAACTTTACAAAAAATGGTAAACTGTGTTCTTTGGACTGAGAACCAACAATAGCAGACAACAACCTGAGATTACCATACCTGACAACACCATCCAGGACTCAATCCAGATATGGAAATAAAACAAACCTATAAGACCAAAAATCTAGAATTGAAGATATCAATGTATAATGAAGTCAACTACAAAGTAAAAAGAGGGAATAGTGTAGATACAGAACTTTCTAATGGCAAGGAAGTCAAGTAGATTTCAAGATAAAACAGACTGTTTTTAAGAAGGAAAAAAATTGATAAATTACGGGGTAACCTCAAAGAAAAATGATACATTTGTACATCAGAATTGAAAAAGAGGAACTTCAAAAAGATTCAGTAAATATTAACACAACAGAAATCAAAATGCAAAGAAAACCGACAAACAAAATGAACTCCAGCATAGAAAATTATGTGGCACAGAATCCAACAGCACCACAAAAAAAACACACAGAAAAATAACAGCAATCAATTCATACCTATTGATAATTATATTGGATGCAAATGGATTAAATATTTCAGTCAAGTGATAAAAAGAACAGAATGGATAAGAAAACAGGATTAAAAAGAGACAGCCTAAATGCTCAGCAACAGAAGAATGGTTTGGTACACACACACACAGTGTAATACTAAAAACATTGAACAATAATGATAGTTCAATCCATGTGTGAAACACCTCACAACATGGCTGAACCTGGAGGATATTACGCTGAGTGAAATTAGTTAATCACAAAAGGACAAACAGTGTATGAGACCAACGTTATAACAGGTTAAGAAAATGTTTTCTTGTTAAAAGAAACAATCTATAATGGTTATTGGGGGAAAGAGTGGGAGGGAAAAGTATCCATGGGCTAGAGAATAGACACATGTTAACATGGGTGACAGGGCAGGCAGTTTACAACAGGAGAGAGGTTAGCAGAGGAAAGATGAAGGAATCGGAAGACACAGGGAGGACTGCACTAGTTAAAAGTGAATAGAGATAAATGCTGTTAACTGTTAGTACATGGAGGGGATATGTAATTAAGCAAGGCATAAGATTTACTGAATGTAAAACTGATGATCTGTTCTGTAAACCTTCACTCAATTTACAATAAAAAAATAATTACATGGGGATCTATAAAAATAATCACCTGAGGATCTTGTTAAACTGTAGACTCTGATTCAGTATATCTGGGACGGAAATGCAAGTTACTGACAGAGAGTCAAACTGAAAAGAACAGGTTTGAACTCCTGGTAAATCAAGATATTCTTGTTCATGCTAGCAGAAAAAAGAATGAGAGAATTTGGCAACTCAAGATTTTTTTTTTTTAATAGGTGAATATATTTTGTTTAGGGAATTTTTTTTTTTTTTAATTACAAAGCTTAGCATTTCTTTTGTGTATATTGAACTTATGTGCTAAGCTTGAATTCCCTAAATTCTCTTCAATTCCCTTAAATATTAATAACTGAAAACTTAATGTGAATTATCCAATTGTCAAAATAAAAAATGTTATAAAAAAAAAAAAAGGAAAAGCACATGATGCAATCAATGGACGCAGAAAGGTCATTTAACACAATCCAACATCCATTTCTAATAAAAATGCTAAACAAAATAGGAATAGAAGGAAAATTTCTCAACATAACTAGAATATATGTACAAAACCACTGACTAACATTTGTCTCCACAGAGACTGAAAGCATTTCCTTTGTGAATGGGAATGAGACAAGGATGCCTTTTATCATTACTCTTATTCAATATTGTATCGGAAGCCATATCAAGAGTAATAAAACAAGAAAGGAAAATAAAAGTCCCAACATCCTTGTGTCTAAGGAGCACACTGGTTGTCCTTCTTCCAAGACAGTTTTGTTTGTTTTTCTGTCATTCTATGGTGCTTTCAATATTCTTCATGAACACCATAATTCAAATGCATCAATTTTCTACAGTTTTCCTTATTCATTTCCCAATTTTCACATGCATACGAAGTGACTGAAAATACTCTGGCTTGGGTCAGACACATTTTAGTTTTCAATATGACATCTTTGCTCTGTAGCTCTTTAAAAGAAGTCTTTTGCAACACATTTGCCTGATGCTATCTGTCTTTTGATTTCTTGATTGTTGCTTCCATGAATCAAGTAAAACAAAGTCTTTGACAACTTCAATCTTTTCCGTGTTTATCACAATGCTACTTATTGATTCAATTGTGAGGATTTTTGTTTTCCTTACACTGACGTGCAATCCATATTAAAGGCTGTAGTCCTTGATCTTCATCAGTATTTCAAGTCCTCTTTGTTTTCAGAAAGAAAAGCTGAGTTATCTGCATATCCCAGGTTACTGATGAGTCTTCCTCCAACCCTGATGCCATGTTATTCTTCATATAATTCAGTTTCTCAGATTATTTGCTCAACATACAGATTGAATAAGTATGTTGAAAGGATACAACCCTGGTGTACAGCTTTCCTGATTTTCAGCCATTCAGTAGTTATCTCCTTGTTCTCTTTTAACAACTGCCTCTTCGCCTATGTGCAGACAGGTTCCTCAAGAGCACAATTAGGTGTTCTTGAATACTCATTCTTCACAAGGCTATCTATAGTCATTATGATCCACACAGTTGAATGCCTTTGCATAGTCAATGAGGCACAAGTCTCTCTGGTATTATCTGCTTTTAGCCAATATGTCAGCAACAATATGTCAGGACATTCCACATCCTCTTCTGAATTCCGGTTGCATTTATGGCAACTCCTTGTTGACCTACTGCTGCAACCATTTTTAAATTACCTTCATCATAATCTTACCCGACACCATTTGATTATTTTTGTATTCCATTGGGTCACCCTTCTTTAGAATGGACATAAATATGGCTCTTCCAAATGGTTAGCCAGGTAGCTGTCTTTCAAATTTTTTGGCATAGATGAATGAGTGCCTCCAGAGACACATCAGTTTGTTGAAACATTTCAATTGGTATTCCATTCATTCCTGAAGCCTTGTTTTTCACCAATGCCGTAAGTGCAGCTTGGACTTTGTCCTTCAATATCACTGATTCTTCATCATATGCTGTCTATTGAAATGGTTAGACATACAACCATAGCTTTCTGGTACAGGAGCTATACAGGGATAAAATTATGAAAACTTCTTAGCCATGAACCAAATGCCTTGAGGGAATGAGTAGCTGGGAACTGTGGACTCAAGGTCATAGTCTCAGGGCACATCAAGTTCAACTGGCACAACAGAGTCCACACAAAGTTACATCCTACTTTGGTGAGGGCAGACTGAGGTCTTAAGAGCTTGTGAGTGTCTATCTAAGGTGCAACTATTGGTTTCTCTCTGTCTGAAGCCAAAAAGAGTAAAGAAAATCAGAGCCTCATGAAAACAATTAGTCCAAAGGAATAATGGATCATGTGAAGCAAATGTCCATGACTCTGAAATCAGAACTAAACGGTGCTCGGCTACCATTGCTGACCACAGTGAACAGGATCAAGATGAGGGTCCTGGATAGAGTGGGAGACAAATATTAAGTAAAACTCAAAATTATAAAAAAGACCAAGCTTACTGGTCTGATAAAGACTGTAGGAGCGTCCGAGACTATGGCTCTTAGACATTCTTAAGACGTGCAAGTAAATTCACTGTCATGGCTCTCAGCCAACAATACAGAGGTCTATAAGGTGAATGATAACTCCTTAGAATTACTAACCACTTGAGATCAAAAGGGCAGCATGTGCTGAAGTGCAAGGTTCAGAAGGCAAGAAAGATTAGGAAAGAAATAGGAATGAAAACAGGAAACATGGAGAGGAAGTGGGATGAATGGTGTTATATTGTGGGGATTGCAATCAATGACACAAAACAAAATGTGTATGAACTGGTGAACTGAAAATTGATATCTCTGTAAACCTTTACCAATTCACAGTAACAGCTTGAAAGTCACATTTTTTTCTTCAAGTCATAGTTTAAGATTTTAATTTATAATATTTTGAGAAATGTAAACAATGAAACTATTATCATGCTCCTGGGAAGGTTAATGAACTGTTTTTATATCTGATCATCTGGAGTTATGCTTTCTTTACCTCTCCATCATGTTGTTTTACAATTTGAAGTTCAAAGAACTCTTCTTCTTCTTCCCCACTAAGGGTTGCATCCCATCCACCAGCTTCTGGGTCATCAAGATTATCCTGAGAGCTGAAATCATCAGCTAAAAGCAAAAAAGCTCCATTAAACACTGAGATCATTTAAAATGATAACCTCTACCAGCTAAATTTCAATGTGATTACTAAAATTTTTGTTTTAAAATTAATTTGCTTTTTTGCTCTGAAGTCTCATGTAACCCTGATGATGACCATTAAATAGTTGAGATATCTTAAAGATAAAAATTGCCTGATGAAATGATCTTATCCAATCTCTTGCCTCTATGACTTATTTTACATGCAAGATACCCAAGAGATTTCTCAAGGTCACAGCTCATAAACGTTAATGACAGAATTAGAACCCAAATTTCCCTGCCTTTTAACGCAATGCTCTTGGTTGCTTGTTACATTTAAAAGGTATAGAAAGAAATGAGAAACAAGGGAGAGTGATTTTTGTTATCTAACAGTTAAGTTCAAGAAAAGACTAATTAATTAAATGACAACATGAGCTGAAACTAGAAGGCTGCCCCCATGGCATTCCCATTATTCAATTCCAAACTAATCTCCCAATTATCTAACCATCTGAAGCTTGTGAGTTGGTATACTAGTACCTTTTCTGGTACACCAAGAATGTTCATAATGCTAACAAAGACTTGATCATCTCTTTGAATCAGGACTTTAATTTTAGTTTACACTTATCCACTTTCTTGTTCACCTGCCCTTCTACCCCACCTTGGAATCCTATCATAAGAATTTGTTGTTGTTGTTGCTGTTAACTGCTGTCGAGTCGGTTCCGACTCATAGTGAACCCACCATATAGGGTTTCTAAGAGTGGCTTGTGGGTTTGAATAGCTGACCTGTGGCTCAAACTGAACTTGCAGTCTAGCACAAGTAAATCTCAATCTCCCACACTCAAGAGAACAACAAAGCAGGATATAATCTGTGATAAAAAGTACCTACCTTATTAAGTAGATAGAGTGTAGAAGTGGCTAAGGATTACTCTTTAATTGTGTGTATATATGTCTCCCCTATGTACAAACAAGTTAAATGGCACAAGATGCTAAACACTTATTATAACTCACTTTTAGCTCAATGGAAGATAAACACGAAGGACGTTCAGGGTTGTCTATGTAGGATAATTTTAATACATAGTTCATCTTTAAATGTTTTAGGAGTTTAACTGATGAGTTATTATATAGTCTTACCTCTTTTTTTTGTCTTTTCATTTTTACTTTCTATACTACAAGGAACTTATGCCTTGAAGTAAAGGAAGACAATATTTAACTATTGACAGCTAAAGATTACTTTTAAAATTCCTTGATATTGGATAGTAATGCAGCTGAAGATATATATTATAGTAATGAGGCAGAATGAGTCCTTTTTTGCCTAATTGGACATACCTGCTCTAGCCTTAGAGTTGATTTCTAGAAGAGGATAATAGGATTATTAGCAGTAAAAACAAGTGCAGGGATGAATGCCAGAAGAATTCACAGAAAAAGTGAGACATTTATTAGATAATGCTAACAAAACACCAAGGGAAAAAACCAAAAACATGCTATATAAGAGTTGCTAGTGATTAATCCTTTTCAGAGCGGTCTTTCCCTAAGTACTAAAGAAGAATATACTTAAAGTTGAAGGAAAACATTACTGTTGTCCTAAATTGATGGGAGAATCAAGTATATATTGTCACTGTAGCAATGAGATGTGACTAGGCAGCATGACGAAACATACCTATTACTGTTATATAAAAATATTACTCTTATAGAAAAAAGTTCATTCTTAGTTAAGCATCAGAGCACTAAGGCACACATAAAATTGACTTTAATTTTAGATTACAGAACTGCACAACTATTTACTTTGATATGAAATCTAAATGTTATTTGGACATTATTTTGTCTGAAGAGGTGAGCCTTCAGAAAAAAACCCACATAGCTTACCATTTAAGTCAAGGAATATAACAGGAATGTGTGTTTCCATTCCAGGGACTGGAATCCTTAAAAATAAACAACAAATGGCATTACCAGCATGTATGTCAGAACATCATTCCAATACACATTCAGAGCTATTGGATGTCAAGTCAATAACAGCTATTGTTTTGACTAAAACAAAGAATTTAATTGTAACTGCTTCTTTTCACCAGTGCTTTTATGTATAATTATTACAGTTAGTCTTATACAGCAACCTGTTTGTAACTGAAATCCCTTGCTTAAACTTATTTTCTAATAAAATTATATACCTGAGGGCCCCATGTAGCTTAACTTACTATTTTTAAAGTCTACAAAGTGGCAAAGAACATTTGCTGACAGTACAGTTTAAATCAGCACAAAACGCAAGAACTCCTGGAGATGTAATTTTATTGTGATAGAACAGTTTGACCCCAAGTAATTAACATATTAACTTTTTTTTTTTAATGTAAGTGCAGTGGTACTAAATATTGATTTAGATTCTCAGAAATCTTAGTAACTTTGGCCAATAACAATATTATTTAATAAACGCAGTTTTAGGCCAGTTATTCAGCTCATGAAAATAATTTAACAGTTCCTCTAATTCAAATAACTTTCCCCCCATATGCTATTATGAATCTCCCATAAGTTAAGCACAGGCAAAATTCATATTGAAGGCAGGCAATTTATTCAGAATTTCAAAAGACACATGTCAGTATTCATACCATTCTGCTGGAGCCCCTGGAATCCCACTGCCAGCAGAGGGGACCATTACTGCATTCCTTTCCTCAGTTAGAGTCAGCCTCATCTCTAGCAGTTGAGCTTCACGGTCAGCATCATCCTCTGTTTTATCTAGAACATAAGGAATGGGAATCAAGCACAGAGCTCTCACTCGCTTTTTATACTTCCATTCTTAGTAAAATCTTCCATTTTTGGTTGCTAATGGTTCACTGGAAACAATACTCCTCTATTATCAATAATAAATAAGTGACCTCTAGAGGAGAATTTCCAGCTAACTGTAAGCTAGAAAGGCTAGGTGTACTCTCTGAAGGTCGTCTTCAATTCACCAAGTAGAAGAGTGAATGAAAGATTTGCTCCAAAGTCAGAAGACTCAAGTGTTTTGACTAAGAAACATTAGCACATTTCTTAAATTACTATTGAGAAACAATGTTGTCTTTTCTTGTTCTTGGTGGGGGAGAGGGCAGGTGGGTACATGAAAATTCTAAAACAAATGGATAAATAAATATTCATATAAAAGGATATGTTACAAACAAAACAGTGAGTAGCATTTATGTGCTCTTGCCAATCCCATTATCCACATGTTCACTTGGTTCTTAATTTATGTAGCTGCAAATGGGGATTAGTTATCTACTAATTTGAAAGGGAGGAAAATACGCAACTAGCTTTTCTTACCAAGTTTGCTGACAAGCTTTTGTAGTTGTTGATCTAAGTATTCCTGACGTTTTGTTAATGCATTCAGCCATTTTCTGCGTAGTCTTTCTAAATCCCTGTCCTGGAAGTGAAAAGGTAAATCATACTAAATAGAATGCCAAAATAATATAAGTAAAACTGATGTTGTATCCTATTCTAACATGCTTCAAAAATGTAAAGTATTAAACTGGAATTTTTCATTACCATACCACCAGTTGACTCCAATCATAACTCAGAATAGATACTCTCAGAAGAGAAAGGGCATTCTCTGAACCAGTTTTATTTCTAATGGTTCCAATCACTTGCAACTAAGATCTATGTGGTATCTTTGTTGGGAGAAAAATTACAGCTAGTATACAATAATCTTCTAACTTACATTCCTCAGAACCATTATAATCATTCTTTACATTTCTTACCTACTATCTTTAAAATGTTCCACTATCCTCTTCAAATGTCATGTAAATGCTTTTCTCTCTCTCTCTTTTTTTTTTTTTAACTGTGTGTGTGTTATTGACAGTCCAACAATTCTACCAGTCAACACCTGAATGCATGCCAATCTTACCTCATTTCCTTTTTTAATTGAGTTACAAGACTGGGTAGGTCACTGGAATGCTGCAGATATAGTATATCTGGATTTCACTAAGGCATTTGATCAAATAGCTTATGACATTCTTATAGACAAGATGGAGAAAAGTATAATGGATGTACTTACATGAAATCATAGATAACTAAAAAATCACATTCAAAGAACAGTAATTAATGGGATAATATCAACTTCAAAAAAGTCTCTACTGTTGTACCATAAGACTCTATGTTTTATCCTATCGGATACGATACTTTTATCAGTTACTTATAGGAAGGCAGACATTTTATCAAATTAGGATGATTCAAAACCAGAAGAGTGACTGCACTGGATGACATAATCAGGATTCAAAGAGCTCTGACAGGCCTAAAGGATGAGCCAACACTAACAAGATAAAATTTAATACGCAGAAACAAAATCTTGCAGGAGATTAGAAAAAGGGAAAGGAAGAACAAAACCAAACAAAAAACATGTATGTTGTTCGAGAGGTGGAAAAAGGACATGTGCTTTAAAGTATGGAAAATACCAGGGGCGCTTGGCTTGCCTTAAGCACACATAGGCCAAATGAAACAGGGACAAGGAGTGGTGATTCCACTCAAGGAGAGAAAAGGTAAATGGCAGAGGCTATGGATCTTTGGGAAATCTAAATGCGAGAGCTACAAGTTCAGAAAAGATAACAATCACAGCTAATTTCTTTGGGACCGACATACTCAACTTCCTCTGCTCTAAAGATTGTACTATATTGTCTATGAGACCATATTCATTGTTCTTTACCCTGTTTTGATATAAGAAAACAAACCCCAAGCTCCCAATGTTTAAATCAAATTTAACTGTGTCATTATTAAGAAACAGTACAGCCAGATTCAGGAATATTTAAGACTTGAATCAAGCTTAGTTGATGATGCTGTTGTTAACTGCCGTAATTGGTTCTGACTCATAGTAACCCTGTAAAGGTTTTCAGAGGAGTGGCTGGTGGGTTTGAACTGCCAGCCTTGTGGTTCAAATCAATCTTTTGGTCTAGTGCTTATTGTACAGCACCACACCAGGACTCCAGTTGATAAGACTTGTTGTTGTTGTTAAGTGCCATCGAGTCAATTCCGACCAATAGCGACCTTGTATAGAGTTTCCGAGGAGCAGCTGGTGAGCTTGAACCGCTGACCTTGCAGTTCAAACAGCTTTGCAGTCTGGCGCATTAACCCACAGCACCACACCAGGACTCCGTTGATAAGACTAGTAAGTACTAAATTACCTGGTAGCTGTCCATGTCTTCCTCTTCTTCCTAAAAGAAAAGATACATTATTAAGGCCCTCAAAATCATTTGGTCTGGCCCTGACAAGGCAACCACAATTCCAGTCATCACATTGTTGTTGCTAAGTGCCATCCAGTAGTTTCTGAGTAACAGTGACCCTGTATAGGGTTTCTGAAGAGTGGTGGGTGAGCTCAAACCACTGACCTTGCAGTCCAATGCATTAACTCACAGTACCACAGTACCACACCAAGACTCCAGACATCACATTGTTATTGTTGCTAAGTGTCGTCACTCATGTCCGTTCTGATCCACAGCAACCCGGTATAGGGTTTCTGAGGAGTGACTGGTGAGCTTGAACTGCTAACTTGCAGTTCAAACATCTTTGCAGTCTGGCGCATTAACTCACAATGCCACACCAGGACTCCAGCCATCAAGCTACTGGTGGGCTGAACAGCTGACTCTGTAAGTTAGCAGTCCAGTGTTCATCCTACAGCAATCACACCAGGACTCCATATTATTATGTAGAACAAACTAAATAATTTGTCCCAAAAAAATTAGAATTAATTTTAAAGTTAGAATTAATACGCTCTTTCATCTTCTGCCAACTCTCACTCTTAGTTTCAGTTTTCAGGGATCTGGAGTAAAACCTGAGTTTCTCCTAGGAAAGTGAACTATACTCATTTGACCTTTTCAGCAACCAGAACAATACTTTCCCTGCTGGGTTCACATTCACACTCGCCAGGGAAATCAAACACCTGCTGGCAAATAGTCTTTATAAACCAGTAGGGGGTTTATACTGGGGGTGGTGTGGTGTGTGTGCATGTATGTGTGTGTGTGTGTATGTGTGTGGAGTGAAGTTAAGGAGGTTAATCACTATTAGGCACTTTTTCTGGAGGCTGAAATGTTTTAACTCTCAGTTTGCCATATAATAAAGCAAACACCAACCATGCAGTGACTTTGAGACAAAGGAAAAAAAAAAGAGAGAGACAGAAAGAGATACTAATTGTTCATGAAACGCAGTTTTCTGACAGGTTCCAAAACTCTTCTGGTTTTACCTTGCAACAAGAACATAACAGGCAGAGACACTTACATGAAAAGTCTCATGAGTTTTGGGGGATCTGAGAGGTCTAACTTTTATACATCCAATGCCAACCGACAATATACATTCTTCCATTAGTGGTAAAGTGCCAGACTCCTGTACAGACTTCACTTCAACTTGAATGCGCCGGGATTGCCCCTGTATTACAGACATTTTATGAATTTCTTAAAATTAGTTCCTTGTAAAAAAAATTGGTTTAGAGAGACCCCTACTGGCTGATTTTGTGAACACATTTAAATTTGGAGAACTCTCCCCACATCTTGAATTTGAAATACCTGAGACGCAAGTTTAAAATTCAATCATGAAAAATAATTTACCTTATAAGCAAGTTGCCAAGACACAGGAAAAAAAACATGGTTTATATATTTTTTCAGTAGGATATTAAAAACAGTATTCTAACAGAGGGGGAAAATCTAGCTAACCAATTCATTGATAATCAAAAAAAAATTCAAATAATCACGATACTTTTATTTGCATTCATTAAACTATTTTTTTTTCCAAAGGCAATTTCCAATATTGCCCAAAATTCAGGAAATAGGCAAATTCATATATTGTTAGTGGGAATATAAATTGATACAACCTATCTAGAAGGCAATTTGTCTTAAAAATATAAGCCTTCTTTGATTCAGCAATTCAATCTTAGCAACCTGCTCTAAATAAATAATCAACCATATACATAAAGATATAATGTAAGGAACTCTAAGTTCTCCTAAGAATAACAAAAATTAGATATCAATATCTAATTTTAATTTCTATCTGTATAAATGTAGTATTGATAATTGTGGAAATAAATGAATACATATAATAAATAATTAAAATATTGAAACAAAAACATATATTAAGTCAAAGTAAATATTACCAACAAAATATATGTAATATCTGTTTTAAAAACATAAACAGTAATAAGAAAGATTACTATCTTTCTATCACTGTTCTATTTTCAAAATAAAACTGTTTGTAAACCAAAATGCAAACTCAAGAACTGAACAGATGAAAATCCCATCTTTAGCACATTTTCAGAATAAATACTATGTGACATTGTATGTATTTACAATGAAATAATATTTTTAAGCGAATCCCAGATATTCCTAAATTACTGACTACACAATTGTTTTTTATAAATTTTAGGAACCTAAAACACAATTTTAATCTATCATTTCAAGTCACTCTTCCCTTCTTCTATCAGATCTTTGTTGTTGTTAATTGCCGTCGAGTAGATTCCGACCCATAGCGACCCTGTATAGGGTTTCCAAGGAGCAGCTGGTGAGCTTGAACCACTGACCTGGCAGTTCAAATGGCTTTGCAATCTGGCCCATTAACCCACAACGCCACACCTCACTCGGATCTTTAGTTCCCAAGAAAATCAACTTAGCTAGATGTGAACAGACAGACTACCATTATCTATCAATTTAGTAGTTTACACATTAGAAATTTTATGAAAAGGGTCCCTCAGAAGATATTTAAATTGCCTAATGTAGTAGTCCTGGTGTGGTGCTGTGGGTTAATGCGCCAGATTGCAAAGCAAGGTCAGTGGTTCATGCTCACCAGCTGCTCTGTGGAAACCCTATACAGGGTCGCTATGGGTCAGAACCTACTCGACGGCACTTCACAACAACAATGTGTAATATACTCACAATTAGTAACTTTTTGTCTATTTTGCCTAAGATAGAAAGTGACCTATTTTGATTACGTGTCTAAGTGTTACTGACATGTGAAGTATGAACTTTGGGGGAGATTTCAGGATAAAGAGAGGGAAAAGAAGAAAAAGAATCCTGGACTAGCTTAATTTTCAATGCTGTTGTTGAGAGCCATATAGAGTTGGTTTCAACTCATAGTGACTCTGTATAGGGTTTCTGAGGAGTGTGATTGGTGGGATTGAACCACCGACCTTACAGTTAGCAGTTTAGGGTTTATCTCACAGTGCCACATCAAGACTCCTAATAATCAACAGAAAAACTTTATAAAAGTACTCTGAAACTATTAGATTGAACTTCTTATAAATGCTAATGTTCAGCCATTTTTCACCCACAAAAATAGTAATTAATTTCATATGGTTAAACCAAATAGCAGTTATGGTCCATGGATTCTAATTCCATTTCTGTCACTAACAACTTCTGTGACCTTTGGCAAATTGCTGAAGTCATTGTTTTATCATTTCCAGATGGTAGGTCTATATGATATCTAAAAGTATACTATAGTTTTTTGAAGTATCATATATGTATATCACAGTGATGTGATAAACACTTGACTGTTTCTAACATTAAATGTATAGCTACTCAAATTTAGAAAAACAGTTATTTTTTGACTCCATCAAATACTTGGCTTCTTTGACATAAGCTGGCTTCTGATTTTCCTTTCTATCTACCTGCTTATTTGCAAGTATTCTTTGCAGGCTCAGCTAGCTCTACTCAGTAACTACTGCTGAGGTTACTCAAGGCTCAGTTCTAGGCCCTCTTTGCTTTTCATACTATGTTCTTTCTCTCAATAATCTCGCCTTTACAACTGAAGTTATATAGAAAATTCACACATTTTCATTTCCATCCCAGACCTTGTCTCTGAGGTATAGAATATAATATCCTTTTGGCTATCTCAAAGGCTTCTTAAATTCCTTGATGATTATATATGCCAGACATAACAGCAGAAAAAGATGTGGGAATCATAACCACAGGCAGATTGCTATTTTTCCATGGTCTGTGTTGCCAACTAACAGTGAGAGGGGAAAAAAAATCTTACTTAGTACTATTCAGTGGATTTTGTATATTTGATGTGGAATTACTCTTTCAGCTAGACTTGCATTATAAACCTTTAGTTGAATATTGCATCCTATGGTTGTTTTCATCTTTTAAGGAATAGTAACATAGTACAACAGCTTTAGAAAAGGAATTTTGAAGGTATTCAAAGGAATATATGAGGAAAGGTTAAAGCAAAGAGAAAATTTGCTTAAATTTTTAAGTTTCTGAAAACTTTTGGAGGAGGATAAATACATGCTCTTTACATATAAATGGAAGAAAATTAATTTTAGCAAATTCATTTGTGTACCTGGACAAGAAACTAAAAGCAAAAGGAAATTGGTTTAAATTAAAACATGAGATAAAACAGATTAAATGTGAGAACATCTTTTCTGAACATCTATTAAATTTATATATCTTCCTTGGATGACTTAGAAATCCATCAACTGGAAGACGGGACTAGAAAGTGCTCCCTGGTTTAGTGTGAAATGTAAAGTGAATATTTAAGTATTTATTTTATTATTTTATTTTCTTAAGGTTTTTATTGTGGATTGAGTGAAAGTTTACAGGGCACATCATCAGTTTCACAGTCAACCATTCATATGACTTGTTTCATTACATTGATTATAATCCCCTCCATACATCAATAGTCAACAGTGTTTCTCTCTATCCTCTTTGGCTTTTTTTGGGGGGGTGGGGGGGGAACTTTGCCTTTTTGGAATTTACAGTCTCGGCTTTTAGGGGAGGTTTTTACATTTATCTGTGGATATCCAGGGCTCATGTATGAGATTACTAACAAGCATAACTGAATAATCAGATGAGGGACAGTTTGCTATGTCTGCTAGGTGGCTAAAGTCTGATCCTCAGAGCCTATGGTTTGGACGGTCTGCAACGCTTGGGCCCACAGGGCCTTGAACTCCTGGCCGGGTCTGCAAGGTCTACATCCGTTTCCCCCTTATTTATTGTTTGTTTAAGGGACGCTGCCTGTCTTAGGCGGTCAGTGTGAATTATTATATTTTTTATAGTCTATATTCAAAGTGTTCAGGCTTAGCAGGAAAGGCTTTTATTAAAGACGGTATTCTTGACCTGGATTCGGAAAGAATCAGTTTAAGGCCTGGAAAGATATGAAGACATAGAGGCTGTTATTAGGTAAGATTAAGTAGAAAGGAACATGTAGGAAGAGCCGGAAAGCAGAGAAGCAATTGTTGTTGTTAAGTGCCCTAGAGTGGGTTCCAACCCATAGCGACCCTATATAGGCTTTCCATGGAGCAGCTGGTGAGCTTAAACCACCAACCTTGCAGTTAAAACGGCTTTGCAGTCTGGCTCATTAACCCACAACGCCACACCAGGACTCCAAAGAAGCAATGGTAACTAGTTAATGAGGGGCTTGAACACTATGCATATTTGAACTTAATGTCCTGAAAGTTAGGACCTACTTATGGAAAAGGAGTCTGGTGTGGTGCTGTGGACTAATGAGCTGGACTGCAAAATCGTTTGAACCACATGGTCAGTGGTTCAAGCTCACCAGTCGCTCCTTGGAAACCCCATACAGGGTCACTATGGGTCGGAACCTACTCGATGGCACTTAACAACAACAACATGGAAAAGTGAAAGAATAAAATGGATTTTTTTTTTTCTTGTACAAGTATTTATTGAGTCATCATATATGTGAAGGAAAAGGACTGAGAGGTTATTTAACTTGCTTTGGATATACAGCCTCTTGTTGTTAAGTGCCATGGAGTCAGTTCCAACCCACAGAAACCCCATATAGGGTTTCTGAGGAGCAGCTGGTAAGCTTGCACCACTGACCTTGAGGTTCAAACCAATTTTGCAGTCCAGTGCATCATCCCACAGCGCCACACCAGGACTCCATTGTTATGGTTATTGTTGCTGTTGAGTGCCATTGAGTCAGTCATGTTATGGTTAGGGCACTGTATTTTAACGGCTATGCTAGGCAGTAGCAAAGTCACAAATGAATCTAAGCATGTTAAATTCTAACGTCTTTTTTTCTACCAAGTCTTACTGCTTCTCTGTATCTTAATAAATGTTCTAATGCTGTATGATGTTGTTGTTGTTGTTGTTAAGTGCCATCGAGTCGGGTCCGACCCATAGCGACCCTGTACAGGGTTTCCGAGGGTGTAAATCTTTACGGGAGTACAAAGCCTCATCTTTCTCCCGCGGAGC
>NW_006408582.1:4968273-5008556 GCF_000296735.1 Chrysochloris asiatica | reverse complement strand
TGTTGTTGTTAAGTGCCATCGAGTCGGGTCCGACCCATAGCGACCCTGTACAGGGTTTCCGAGGGTGTAAATCTTTACGGGAGTAGAAAGCCTCCTCTTTCTCCCGCGGAGCGGCTGGTAGTTTCAAACCGCTGACCTTAAGGCTCGCAGCCCGATTCGTAACCACTACGCTACCAGAGCTCCTTACATGTGTTTTATTTCCTACCATTCAATTGTAAGTTGCTTTTTCAAATACCTATCTTTTTTCTCATTTAACCTTAACATGGGCTGATTTAAAAATATTACTTCAGAAAATAAATATTACAGATAGCATTACTTTGAAAACTGAAAGAAAATGAAAATGCAGTAGAAGATAATTTTAATACAAGAAATGGACTTGACCAATTTGGACTGACATTTTTCCCAAAAAGAATCCACCAATAACCTTTTTAATACAAAGGAATTAAATATACAACTGACAATATTTATGATTCTGTTACCTGCCGGAGCTGGAAAATACCTCCTGTTGGCACATCCTTGGCAGAAATCACTTCTACAGGACAATATTCACCATTCTCGTTCTGTTCCAGGATTTGAACCCAGAATTCTACTTTCCTGGTGACTTCACTCCATCTAGGAAACAGTTGAAGTTCTTGAAAAATCACATATAGTTCTATTTCATGATGTACTGTAGTCAGACAATATGTATTATTGTTTGTTCTTGTTGCTAAGTGCTGTTGAGTTGGTACAACCTGTAGAGTCCCTGTATAGGGTTTCTGAGGAGTGGCTGATGAACTTAAAGGTTCAACCTTACAGTCCAGTGTACTAACCCACAGCACCATACCAGGACTCCACATATGTATTATTAAAACACCATAATATACAAGAACTGTAACTCCAAAGATCAAAATTTCTCTAACTAAAGAAATAAAGGCAGCTTAGGACCTTACACATGAGAATAAATAATAATAAAGATTTAAACAGAATAACTCAGTACAAGCATATGTAGTTGTATGAGCAATAATCAATACATGCAAATTTAGTAAAAAAAAAAAATTAAAAACAAACTTATAATTAGAGATGACTTACATATTGTTACAAAAGGATATGATCATTATAAATCTATTTCAAAGTGGTTACTCAAAACTCAATATTTTAATTGCAAGTACAGTAAATATTAAGGAGCTCTGGTAGCGTAGTGGTTAGGAATTGGGCTGCGAACCACAAAGTCAGCAGTTCGAAACTACCAGCTGTTCCGTGGGAGAAAGATGAGGCTTTCTGCTCCTGTAAAGATTTATAGCCTAGGAAACCCTGTACAGGGTCGCTATGAGTCGGAAGCGACTCCACGGTACGTAACAACAACAGTAAATATTATGCTGTTGTTAGATGCTGTCGAGTTGGTTCCAACTCATATTGACTGTATGCAAAACAGAATGAAACACTGCTCACTCCTATACCATCCTCACAATTGCTGTTACATTTGAGTCTACTGTTACTGCCACTGTGTCAATCTATCTTGTTGGGTGTCTTCCTCTTTTTCACTGACCCTCCATTTTATCAACCATCATGTCCTTCTCCAGGGACTGATCTCTCTTGAAAACATATCCAAAATACAAAGTATATCAATGCTGCCTGCCCCTGTGCCATCTCACAGTTGCTGTTATATTTGAGTCCTCTTTTACTGCCACTGTGTTAATCCATCTTGTTGGCGGTCTTCCTCTTTTTCAGTGATCCTCTACTTTACCAAACATGATATTCTTCTCCACAGACTGATTCCCCCTGACAATATATCCAAAGTACAGTAAAACAGACAGTTTCACCATTATAGCTTATAAGGCATATTCTAGTTATATTTCTTCCAAGGCAGACTGGTTTGTTTAGGCAATCCATGGTATTTTCAGTATTCTTTACCAACACCATAATTCAAATGTATAAATTCTTCTATCGTGCTCAACTTTGACATGCTTATGAGACGACTGAAGATACCACAACTTGAGTCAGGCTCACCTTAGTCCTCAAGCTAACATCTTTGCACTTAACACTTTAAAAATGTCTTTTGCAGCAGATTTGCCTACTGCAATGCATTCAATTTCTTCACTGCTCTTTCCATAGTGTTAACTGTGGATTCAAGCAAAATGAAGTCTTTAACAACTTTCAATCTTTTTTCTCCATTTACCATGATGTGATTGACTCTAGCACAACAGAATGAAACACTACTCCCGCTCTTGTGTTATCCTCACAATTGCTGTTATATTGTTTGAGTAAGTATGGCGAAAGGATACAACCCAGGTGAACACCTTTCCTGATTTTAAACCATTCGGTATATTGTTCTGTTTTAACAGATCCACATACAGGTTCCTCATCAGCACAATGAAGTTGTTCTGCAAGAAGACCCAATCTTCGCAATGTTATCTATAGTTTGTTATGATCCTCATAGTCATATACCTTTGCATAGTCAAAAAAGCATAAACAAACATCTTTCAGGTATTCTCTGCTTTTAGCTAAGATCTATCTGATGTCAGCAATGATAACCCCCATTCCATGTCCTCTTCTGAATTTGACTTGAACCTCTGGCAGCTCCCTGTTAATGTACTGCTTCAACCATTTTTAATTATCTTCAGCAAAATTTTACTTAAATGTAATGTTAATAATTATGTTCACTGATTTTTGCATTCCATTGGGGCACTTTTCTTTGGAATGGGCACGAAGATGGATCTTTTCCAATCAGATGGCCAGGTAGATGTCTTCCAAATTCTTGACACAGATGAGTGAGTGCCTCCAGCACTGTATGTTCATTGAAGCATTTCAACTGGTGAGTCCTCAAGTCTTACTTTTCACCAACGCCTAAAGTGCAGCTTGGGCTTTTCCTTCAATGTCATCTGTTCTTGATCATCACCATTTTTTTTGGCACTGTGACTCTGTGTATTCCTTCTATCTTCTTTTGATGCTTCCTACATCATTCAATATTTTGTCCATAGAATCCTCCAATATTTCAAGTTGAGGACTGAATTTTTTTCTCAGTTCTTTCAGCTTCTAATTTTCCAGTCTTTGCAGATTTTATCATACCTGACTTTGTCTACTTCAGCTGCCCTTTGATATTTTCTGTTTAGTTCTTTGGACATCCTCATTTCTTCCAGCTGCTTTAGGTTCTCTACACTGAAGAAAAAGTTTCAGGGTCTCTTATGATATTCAATTTGGTCGTTTTTTTCTTGATAGATCCCAAAACTCTTCTGATTTGCAGTCATTAGTATCTAATGCATCAAATCTGTTCTTGAGACGATCTCTAAAGTCAGGCAAGATTCATTATTTTAGCTCTCATGGAGTTATTTTAATTTTATTCAGTTCCAGCCTGAACTTACATAATAAGCAATTGATGGTCTGTTCCACAATTGGCCCCTGGCCTTGTTTTGGCTGATAGATATTGAGTTTCTTCACAGTCAATTTTATTCCTGTGTATTCCATCTGATGAGGTCCTTTTATGTTGTTGGAAAAAGTTGTCATGTGATCCCCAGCATCGCTTCTATCACCAAAGTTATATTTTAAAGCACAAATCCTTCCTCTTTGTTTCTAACTTTCACAACCCAGTCACCAATATTTATCAATGCCTCTTAATCACATGCTTGATCAATTTCAGACTGAAGAAGTTGGAAGAATTCTTCAATTTCATCATCACTGATTTAGAGGTTGGTGCATAAATTTGAATAACAGTGGTAAACTGGTCTTCTTTGTTATTGTTGTTGTTGTTGCTACTGCTGCTGTTGAGTGCCATCAAGTCAGTTCTGACTCACACTGACCCTGTATGGGATTTCCAAGGAGTGGTTGGTGGGTTTGAACTGCTGACCCTGCAATTAGCAATACAGTGCTGATACTACCAGGTCTTCTTTATAGGCATATGAATATTATCCTAGCACAGACAGCATTGTACTTCAAGACAGATTTTGAAATGCTACTTTTTACAACGAATGTGATGCCATTACTCTTTGGTTTGTTGTTTCCAGCATAGTAAACCATGTCATTAATTCAAAATGGCCAATACCAGTCCATTTTTGCTCACTAATGCCTAGGATATTGATCTTTATGTGTTCCACTTCATTTTTGATGACTTCTAATTTTCCTAGTTCATCCTTTGTACATTCCACATTCCAATTATTCATGGATATTAGCACCTGTTTCTTCTCCATTTGAGTTACATCCCATCAGCAAATTAAAGCCCTGAAAGTTTTGCTTCATATTAAGTCAACTCTACTCTGAGGAGACTCATATTTTGAGTGCCTTCCAACTTGAAGGAATCATCTTCTGGCACTGTTATGTGGCAATGTTCTGTTACTGTTCATAAGGTTTTCAGTGGCTAACCATCCAAAAGTGATCTGCCTCTCCTCCTTTCTACTCTGAAAGCACCAATGAAGGTCTAACATGTGAGCCCCTGCTGGTATTTAAAATATTGGTGGCATAACTGCCAGCATCACAGAAATATGCAAATCATCTTTCATTAGATCAACATGAGAATCAAGCAAAAATTCTCAACTTTTTTACTAAAATACTTTCTAAATGAAAAATAACAATATCTAGTTTACTTTTATAATCAGATTAAAAAAAACACCTAAAAATAGGACATTTCTGGTTGCATTTAAATTGTAATGAAATCCTGTTTAATAAATAAATCTACCACCTTTCATCAGTGGTGCTAACTGTGAAGAGCTGTGAACTAAAGACAAAAGTCAGTAAATTTAAATATCAGGATGGAACTTGATCTACTCTATCTACAGGGGATTCAATAGAAATAATTCACAATGATAAGTTACTTATTCCCTAAAAAATTCATTTTGCATCATTTCTGGAAAGACGGTTAGAGTCCCCATGATGAGGCCTCCACTCATTTGTCCACCTGATCTAGCCACAGGTGACCTTTGCATAATTGGATAGAGTGGGAAGAGAACAACGCAGAAGGAGTCCAGCTCACTAGTGCCCATTCATTGGTTTGCCTTTGGCTATACTGCACCGGTTGCTACTGGTGGGATCACTGGCTATGCAAAAGCAGGTAACACCCAACTCTCACCGCTGGGCTCCCCCAGGGAGGGCTAGCAAGTCTGAGTGCTTATCATCTCTCTCAGAATCCCAGGAATGTTTGGGTTTTCCTAGCTACATCTGGAACCTTGACTGGCATTATGGGAATGAGATTCTACAACTCTGGAAAATGTATGCCTACGGCCTTAATTGCAGATGCCCGTTGGCTAATGGTTGCCAAGCTTGGAGTTAATATGCTTACTAGACACCAACCGTAGTCATGCCCCGGCTTGGACACAAGAAGAATTTAAGATCTCCAAACTTCCACTAGTTTTCATGTCAGAGAAATAAGCTTGAGAGTTAAGTCTCTTCACACAAGTTTTGACTCAAAAAAATTAAACAACACTGAACTTAGTAGGGAAAAATATGTTATTACAGCCTTACACAGCCATGGACTATATATTCTAAGAGTGTATTGTTATACTCTCATACAATATGATTTTTGTGTATTGATGTGATTTCTTCTTTCTGTAACTATAGATAAATTCTGATAAATTCTCAGTGGGCAAAATGGTGGGTGTCAACATTTGGAGTGTGAAGAAGAGGAAAAGTGTGAAGAAAATCTCCTAGGAGATTCCAGACAGCCTTCCATTCCTCCTGTTAGCGCACAGACATCATCTGAAATGATGTCACATGAAATGGAAATAAATTTTTACTGTAAAAAAATTTATTTTTCTGTGTTTTCTAAGCTTCTTCTCATCACTCTTTAAAGTCCACCTCCCTAAATAAGTTTAACCATGCTATTCATACCCTAGAGAAACACCACTTATGTCTGGAATACTTGTAATGTCCAGGAGATAGTAATCTTTATAAAATGGTAATATTCAGTATTTTTTAAAAATCATAAATGGAATCATATAGATATCTAAAAGTTACCTGTCCCGGAGACTACGTGTTTTTGCTTGTATAATGCCCAAATCCCACAGGGCTGGGTTTTTCCGAGGATCTGTCATCCTATGGCCATATACTTCAATTGCCAATGCCCCGTCTGAAAGATGCTCAATAAAATCTTCAGTAATGTTAACAGAAAACTCCTGAAAGAAAGTAGTTCATTACAAAAAACACGTTCTGGAAATGTTCTGAGTAGTTTATTCCTGTCCTTATATACTTACTTAATCATGATGGAAGAAATAGCAACCAGAAATCTTTAGCTGTCTACTATCTAGCATCCATAATGAATATTAAGATACTCTGAGGTTCTGAGTTTAAAAATAGCTTTTTACTATAAAAATCTATTATGTAAGGTCAGCATTACATTCTGTTTTGTCAGTAATGATTTAGGAGCTATTTTTTAATAAGTACAGATAACCAAACTAAGTATGACATCAATGATGTACACAAAGTTATTACATGTACCAATGTAGCAGTTTTGGAAAAAACACTTTTTTCAGTTTTAAGAAGCTATCTAGCTACAATAATAGGAGAGAAAGAAAACAATGATTATCACTGTAACAAAAATCATAACAATAAGAAATTTCTCCGAATCTGTCCATATTCACAAAACAAAAAGTTAGAAAAAATGAACTTGTGCTGATATATTTAAAACTGGATTTTGAATTTTTTTTACTAATAAGAATTAAATTCTTAAATAGTTTCTTAAAGAAAATCACTGAATCTTCTTTCTCTGTGTCGCTCTGTCTTTCTCTAAAGCATTCTTTTAAATGCTTTAACTCTTGAAAAAATGAGATGAATCAAATGTGGTCTAATAGAAAGGAAAAAAAAAAAAAAAAAAAAAGAAACCTGAGACTCTTGACTCTGCTAATTCCAAGTTATATAACTTTAGGAAATCTGACCTCTTTGAACTAATTTCTTCAGCAGAAAACATAAGAACTACCATCAAATACAACTGTGATACAGATTAAATTCAAGAATAACTAACACATTTATCATAGTTTGTTGTTTGTTATTAAGTACTGTTGAGTCAATTCTGACTCATAGCAACCCTGTATAGGGTTTCGAAGAGCAGTTGGTGGATCTGAACTACCAATCTGTGGTGAAGCAGTCTAGTACCTGTCCTACAGAGTCACACCAGGACTCCAGCATAGTGTGAGGTGCTCAGTAATATTAGTATTTCTCTGTTTTCTACTATCCTTGATTCCTCTAAAACACTAATTTCTTGTTCTTTTTAGGTTACAATTCTCCAGTAATGTAATACAAAATACGGATTCTCTTTGGAAGTGAGCACACATATATAAATATACATATACTCACAGAAGAGTTCACTTTTGATTTTGAAGGAGTGGAATATATTAACATGTTAGTTACTGTCTCTAACCCTATTTTAATAAATTCTTCTCCAAGACTTAATTGTTGTTAAAGTGCCATAAAATCAGTTCTGACTCATAGTGACCCTGTATAGGTTTTCCTAGACAGTCATTCTTCAGGGGAGCAGAAGGCCTCATCTTTCTCCCATGGAGTGCCTGGTGGATTCAAAGCACCAACCTTGCAGTCCACAGTCCAGTGTTTATCCTACAAAGCCACTGTCTCCCAAGACATTACTATTGTTAGTAAGAGCCACTGAGTTGATTCCAACTCATAGTGACCCTGTATAGGGTTTCCAAGGAGTAGCTGGTGGGTTTGAACTACCAACCTTAGGGCTAGTTGTTGTTGTTAAGTGCCACTGAGTCATTTTCAATGCATAGCTACCCTGTATGGGGTTTCCAAGGAGCAGCTGGTGAGCTTTAACCCCTGACCTTGCAGTTCAAACCAACCTTGTGGTCCAGTGCATTATCCTACAGTGCCACACCAGGACATTATTATTACCAGATTACTGAAAGAAATGATTCTTTTTGCATTTTGTTTTGTTGGTTTTTTTTAAGTTTTTATTGTGAACTATGTGTGTTAACATGGGAGAACACCAGCTTTACATTCATCCTATCATGTTTTGTTTCATTGCAATAATTACAATCTCCTCCATGCATCATCATTGTTTTGTACTTTTGTAAGTAACTTAAGCATTTTTGTAATTTTGTAAGTAATTTAAAATCTGATGAAGGCAAACTTACATTACAATGATCAAAGACCACCATGCACTGAGGTTCCTTACTGACAGGGGAAGATGAGGTATCTACTTCAGGTGCAACTCTGACTGGTTCCTGTTGATCCCAGAAGTTATATTTGCAGGATACAAAGTGGGACAGATGCTGTGGCAACCCAGTAGCTTGTAATATTTTAACCTGAGGGGAGAAAAAGGCTTTGTTGTTGTTTCCTAATCAGAAAGTTCCAAGATACACTTTGACTCAAGAGGTGCTACTCCTGACTCTGTAACTGTTCATTTATGTTTGACAAATCACATACACTCTGGGACTGTAGTTCTTCCACTGGTAACTGGATATAAAAACTGGCATATTTACTAAGAGGCTTGACACAGGGCAATAAACCACTTAGACTATAAGGTGGATATTTATAAGCAGTAAAGAAGCTGATGAAGAACATTTAAATTATAATAATAGACAGAAGAATAAACTTCTCAGACATCAACACCACTTAAATATATGAATTTGACTAACATCAGAAGAACAGACCAAGACGGTTAAAAGCATGCTGAACAAAAGTGAAAATCAACTATTTGTTAATAAACCACCAAATATTCAGAAAAGAGCAAAACACTGATAATTTTAAGTATAAAAGTGAGCAAGGTTCTCGTTGGCCAGTGGTGTGGCGAGACCTGGGGACTCTTAGGCCCAGAGTCAGTGACATATCCACAGAGGACTAGGTGGAGAGTGAAGCGTCCAGCTGATAAGAAGAGAGGGCATATGTACAAGAACACCCACACTTGCAGATAATACCCATTTGACCTGGCTTCAAAGACTGGATGATCAGAGCTCAACCAGAAGAAGAAACAAGAGGAAAAAAAGAGTAATCTGATACAATTTGATGAACTTGACCTTCACCTATGGATGCAGTGGCTCAAAAGAGGGAACAAATCTTTACAGCAAGGATCATTTCCAACCCCTCCATACACAGAGTAGACAGGGATGGGCAACTTGGACATTGGCTACCCAAAATGGGGGCCTACAAAGGCAAGAAGTGACTGGCTTACAAGCTTTTAAGAAGGAGCCTAGATCCAGAGGGCACGGAGGAAGGTAGAATCTCCACTGAGTAGTGTCCAATCTGTCAGGCAGGGCTGATGAAAAGAGATGCGGATAGGTCTCTCGTGATACAATAGTGAATAATTGTTATCAGGACTGACTGTGAGGGTCAGAAATGTAAAGGTAGATGTTTTGTAGCCAAAGGAGGGGAGTGACTGACTTTGCAGTCTAGGAGCAGAGGTCCTTGGGACCATCTAGGGAGAAGAGTAGAGAGTGGGACCCTACTCAGAGAAGCAGTGATGCCAGAGATGGAGGCAGAGACGATGACGTGGAGAGATGGAGCAGCTGGGGACTTTAGACTCAGAGAGGGAGAGGGACTGTGTGCTGCTGACTGGGGGGCCAAGCTTGCAGGGTATACCCTTTGGTTGGATGATGATGCATGGAAGGGATTTTAACCATGGCAGTGAAACGATATACGACAGGATGAATGTAAAGCTAATGTTCTCCCATGTAAACTATCACATAATTCACAATAAAACATTTTTAAAAATAAATAAATAAATAAACCCAAAAACTGATAATCTACTCTGTAAACTTTCACTCAGTTCCCAATAAAAAAGTTAAGAAAAAAAAGTGAGCAAGGTTCTCAATAAGATATATTACATGCTAATAAGGCAATTTTGGAGGGAACTTTAAAGGCATTGAGAATGTATTATTTAAAGATCTGGTATAAGCCTATCCACATACTGTAGCAACAGCAAAATTAATTAAAGGTGGTGAATGTTTATCACTCCGTGCCCTCTGGATCTAGGCTCCTTCTTAAAAGCTTGTAAGCCAGTCACTTCTTGCCTTCTGGATGTGGTCTCTATTTAGAGAAGAGAGGCATACCAAAGAAATGTGCTCTAGACATGGAGCATAGGGTTTTGTGATAACAAAGTGAGTGCATATATATTTGATCAAATCAGAAGTCTCCAGAAGAAATGCCTATCACAGGTTTCAAGGACGTGAAATATTCTTAATATTTCTTTTGGCCAGAGAATCAAGTTGATATTTTAGTTGGAGTTTTTGCTGTTGTCATATTCTAAAACTCCTTCAACAACTATGCAGTTAAATGTAATTAGGATCTTTTAACTGATTAAGCTAGTTTACATGATCAAGCTTTAATCATTAATTATATTCTTAACTTAGTCGTTTCTTGCATGCTGTATGATTTACTCTACCTCCAGTGCATAAATAAACTTGAATATATGGCAAATATTGATATAGTTCAGCAACCACAAGGAATTATCAGAAGCCTTGTTCTACTGAAATAGATTTATAAATATCTACTGACACACTGAAAAATAAAATAGCTTAGTATTTCAAGAAACGTTAATAATGACAAAAACATAAAATCAAATGGTTTTATTTTCACCCATGCTGTTGTTGTTGTTGTTGTTGTTGTTAGGTACCACAGAGTCAGTTCAGACTCATAGTAACCCAATGCACAACAGAACAAACACTGCTTGGTCCTGTGCCATCCTCATAATCATAAGCAACAAATGAGAATTCCAATCAGTATTCATTTTTTGCTTTGATTTCAACATGAGTTCAAAGCATCAATATAGTAATTCCCAGATATATTGTGAAAGACAGTATGATTGACCCAATGCATTCCTCCAAACCAAATGGAGCAATCAGAATTCTGATGTTAATTTTTCATTAAATTTGGAAAACCATCACTTTTTCATTCAAGTGTTTAAGAATATTTTACAATTTTGGAGTATACATATCTAAATTAAAATATCTGCCACATACTAGCTTATATCCGTTCACGAATTACTTAAATTCTGTGAAGTTAGTTTTCTTTGTTCTAGCAGTGTATCCAGATTAAGACGGACTAGGATGAAAATATTGCCAAGCTAATTTTGAAAATCAACCAATAAACACTATGGATCACAAGGGTCTGATCCACAACCATGCAGAAGGATGGTGATGACTGGACAGCAATTTCATTTCAGTGTACAAGGGGTTGTCTTGAGTTGGGGCCCAACTTGATAGCAGCTTACAACAAGTTTTCTCCTAAGCAAAACAGTAATATTAATAATGACTTTATATTACTGGTGTGACAATAGACCACACTAATGAAATGAAATGAATAACAGTGGTACAAGGCATTGAGAGGAAGTTTAATATACAACAATTTTTTTCCTGCAGTAATTAATCTCAATCCTATGGTTAAAATGCACAAGAAAGCAAGATTTCCTACGATTAACTCTCTTCTACAAGAAACTCCTCAGGAATGAGGAATACCTAGTTATCTACAATATAGGTGGTGGTTGTTATTGTTAAGTACCTTTGAGTTGTTTCTGCTTTATAGCAGCCCTATATGTGGGTTCTGCGGCCATAAATCTTTTCAGGAGCATAAAGCCTCAGACTATAGATGGCAGATGTATTTTGTTTTATTTTTCTCTAAAAAGCCTTTGCATACAGAAACTTATATCACCACCAGGTGTCAGAATATCACAAGATGTTAATTTCGAGCTGTGCCAAGATAAAAGATCCCAGAAATAGTAGTAAACATTAAAATTGCTTTGGGGTTTTAAAATATACTAATCATAGTATATTTAGTAATATACTAATTATTTTTAGGAGTTCTAGTGTGGTGCTGTAGGTTAAGCACTGGTAGCCACAAGGTTGGCGGTTCAAACCCACCAGATGCTCCTCAGAAATCTTATAGTCGCTGTGAGAACTGACTTGACAGCATTTAACAACAGCAATTACACTTAATATAATTTAAAATACTAATTTGCTAATATATGCATTTCTCATTAAAGATAAATAAATCTAGATTTCTTTTATGGGCCTAAGATACTCATCATCTATGACACTTAAGTATCTGGCGACAGGTTTCTATTTTCATGAATAATTTGTTTACTGTAATATAGTTCATTTGTGCTCCTTTGGTTTACACAAAAGCTATCACATGCACAGACTGTTTTCTCTAAACACTATTTCCCATTAAAGGAATCAGGGTTACTTGGAGAAATGGCTCATTCCAGGTCTGGGTCAAGAAATGTACACAATGAGATTAGAATCACATTTAGAACAAATCATCCAAACTCAATGCCATCAAGTCAAATATTACTTATAGAAACCCTATGTTGGTCCTAGCCTCATAGGGCTCCAAGACTATAATCTTTACAGATAAAGATGCACATCTTTCTCCCACAGAGTGACTAGTGGCTTCAAACCACTGACCTTTTCTTGGCTAGCAGCCATGTCCTTAACTACTAGGGATCCTTAGAATCATACAAGAAAGAACAACCCATCAAAGTCTATGAGGGTTGTTGTTATTAAGTGCCATTTAATTGGCTCTCACAGCCACCCTGTATAAGGTTTTCAATGCTTCAGATACTTGCAGGAGCAGAAAGCCTCATTGTGCTTCCGCAGAGTGACTGGTGGACTTGAACTACTAACCTTGTATTTCAATCTAGTGCTTATCGTATGGCTGTTGTTTTTAAGTGCCATTGAGTCAGTTCCAACTTATTTGTTGTTGTTATAGTGTTCCTGTATAGGGTTTCCAAGGAGCGGCTGATGAGTCTGAACCGCCAACCCAGTCAGTTCAAACCGACTTTACAGTCGAGCGCTTACCCTACAGCGCCACAGGTTGTTGTTGTTCAGTGCTGTAGGTCGATTCCGACCCATAGCAACTCTTATAAGATTTTCAAGGAGCATCTGGTGAGCATGAACCACTGACCCTGCAGTTCAAATGACTTTGCAGTCTGACACATTAGCCCACAGTGCCACACCAGGTTAGCATTACTCCTTGCCACAGGTTAGAGTTACATAAAAAGAACTCAACAGGCAACTAAGGAAGCTCTCATAGGCCAAAGGTGGTATTATTTGTGCTTCAGTATACCCAACAAATGCAAAACATACATTGTTTAAAACGTATTTAAATCCACATGTTTACAGTCATATTTAGACCCCAAAACCCCACCTCATTGGCTACTTTTGGGTACTATTAGAAAAATCAATTCATTATTTTGAAAATTGGTAAAAAGAGGACATGAATCAAACTTTTATCCTGCCTTTCCCATACAAAACATTTATCTAAATAGCAAAACAGTTGAAACTGGGATAACTCTGGGTATACTCTAGCTAATAAATGAAGAAATGATAGAATTGTAGCACTATTCTTTTGTAACTCTTTATAATCTTCAATGGTTACTAATATCTTCATAAAGAAAAACAACCAGATATAATGTCTCTCCTGATGAACAACATATGTAGCATCCTTGCTACTCCTGTCCTCTATATACCTAACTACTAATTCACAGCAAATACATGTCAGCATGTTGTGCAACATCAATCAGCAAACTCTATACTCTAGGAAACTACAGGGTAACAGCCCATTTTCTACAATAAATAACTTGCAAGGCAAATGAGAATGAGAAGCAAAGAGAAAGTGTATGGACTTGTGAGAGAGTGCCTACAGATTAAAAGGGATTTAAGAGATATTATCAACCAAGACAATAATGGAAATAGAATGGATAGTTCATGATATTGAGAAGTTATTAATTCTTACATGTGGTAATATTCTAGTTATTTTTAAAATGTACTTATCATTTGGAAATACTTACTGATGAAATAAAATGATATCTGGAACTTGCTTCAAAATAAATAATCCACGGAGAAGATGTGACACAGAAGTAGGTGGGTGTATGAACATAAGAAGGAACATCACTTGAAGACTGTAAAGACTATGTGACTGGAGATCACTAAGATGACTTTCACTACTTTGAAGTGTACGTTTAATACCTTTACCCCAATATTCTTAAGATACTTTAACTTGGTTTAAAAAAAAAAAAGTTCGATTTATTCAGGACATAGACTTATTTTCTGTGACAAAGACAAACATTTCAAATGATAGTGCCCTGCATGTTATTTGACTCCAATGGCAAAAGTTGACCTTTCACAGGTCTTCATCTTTAAAAGGGACCACTATAGAGTTATCAAGCCTATGTCTTCACCTTGTCAATAATATAATCTCACAAGAAAATTCTTAAATTGAGTATAATAAAATTAACCCTTAATAAATTTAGCTATTTTTCTCTCAAACTGGAGTAAATGAACTAAGCATCTGAGGTATTCTTACTATATACAAGATCTCCACAAAGCAGCCCAAATCTTAATAGCTTTAGCGTCCTTGTAGTTAATGCATAATACGCCTACCCCTTTCAACATCAACTCCAATTCTACAAATATATACTAAAAAATACAGGACTGCTTTAGGGTGGATTATAAAATAAGAGTTAAGTTTAGACATCCTTTACTTGGCCTCTTGGTGGCCTCCTTTCATTTGTACTATGGTCCCTAAGCCCCTTGCTGATTCCTCTCCCTCTAAAGTCTTCCTTTCAACTGGTTCCTAGAGTGATCCTCAACCAGAGGCAGTACTGCTCCAACAAGGGACATTTGGAAATGTACAAGAGCACTTTTTTCAATGCGACAATGAATTGGGGAGGTATGGACTAGCTACATTTATTGGGAAGGAGTCTAGGAATGGAATGACCTATCTAACATCTTTTTAGCTAGTAATTACCCATGACAATAACAAAAGCACCCTATGGAGAAATAGTCTGAGATAACACCCTCTCCATGTTCAGTCCAAGTCTTAGTTTCTAGAAATTTTCCTTAGACCCTGCTTTCTGAATTAATTACCTTTCCTCAGTGTCCCAAAGACTCTGATAACTATCTCCCTCAGAATACCTGACTTACACAATATTGAAATCTTTTGTTCACTTGTAAGCCTTCCCCCTCCTCCACAAACACACATTATACAGTGAACACCTTGCCTTATTCACCTCTATATTCCCAACACTTGACACATATATGACAGACAACACCCAACACATTTCATAAATGCAAGCAAGAGAAGAGAATGAAGAAAAGGATTTGGGATTGGAGTATGCTTGAATAGCATAAACAAAGGCATACGGTGAAGAGAAACATGGAACATTTGGAAGTCGGTAAAGAATGACTTGTGGCAGGTAACAAACCAGGGCTGGGTAAATCTCCACTATCAGCAGCTATTAAAAGACCTAATTACAGGATAAAACTTATGTGAAAAACTTGGATTTCCCTACAGGGAAGTCCAGACAACTTTATTGTTGTTGCTGTTAGTGCCCTCCAGTCAGTTCTGACTTATTGGGACCTTGCAGGAGTGGCTGCTGGGTTTGACCTGTCGACCTTGTGGTTAGCAGTCCAGTGCTTTTCCTACAGCATCACACTAGGACTCACTATTGAGTCAAACAATTTTGAAGCTCAATAGTCTAGAGAAAACAGGTGACTCATTCAAGATTCAGAGTAAATTATTAGACGAAGCCTGGCTAACTCATACTTCAGGATATATGGAAATACGGTCTCTAAAGTACTAATAAATTTTCTTAGAGATAAATATTTTGAAAATTCAAAACAGAAAACGGTATTCATCATCTAAATATTCACAATCTTCCAACTGGGACTTACCATACATACAAGTTTGTTCTCCTGGGTTTCTTTATCACAGGGAATGTCTGCAGTATCATCACCGCCTGCAATTCTTTCCCCAATTGCACCACTGATGCGCATCACCTCCACATGCAGCCGACCTGCCACCTGTAATAATAGGGTGGGGCGCATAAACTTTTTAGTAAGGTTCTGTTTCTTCCTTGAGATTATCTGCCTTCTGCTTTAGAGTCAAGTCATTAGGTTAATGGGATATGACAATTTAGGCACACCTACGTCTAACCATTATTTTCTCTCACATTTTTTTTGATAACTACCATAAAACACTAGAAAAACACAATGTATTAATAATGCATATAAATATCATTTATCATTAGTAATAAAAATAGCAACAATAGTAATACAATCACTACCCTATTGTTTCTTGGACTTTCCTCTGCAGGAAACATTGGTTGAAGAATAAACCAACCTCTCCTTTCTGATTGACAATTGGAACAGCATACTGTAACTTCACATCGTAGAAAAGGGACTCAAGGAAGACATTGGCCACCCCAATGAGACTGTGATTTTCCTGTTCATCATAGAATGGATCAGCACGCTTGAAGTAAGACCGTATGACCTTTGAAGAAATTCAAAAGCAATTCAGAAAATCACTTAAAATGAATGTATCCAACCTAACACTTTTTGACGTGTTCCAATTTGAGCTGTTAAACATAACTTTGATTACTACATACTGATCTTTATACTCTTTAAAGTAAAAAAAACGTTCTTGCTGATGTGCAGAATTTTTTATCTCCATACACTCAACCTCTCTCTCTCCCTACTTCTAATTTAGAATTGTGGTCAGGATCCTTTAGCCAAAAGGGAGAATCAAAATAATGTCATTTACTTTTATAATTTGTTCTCCTTATGTAGTAGTCTTGCCAAAAACCAAACAAACAAGAAACAACATACACTGACGCGATAAAAAGTGAAGTGCACTAAAGTACTCTTCATTTTCCTTTTAGGAAAGAGAGTCATTCATATCTATTCAATTTATTCTTAAATTAGTAGGTATTTTATTACTAATAAGAGGAAACCCTTTTACAAGACAGTGATTTACTTTTCCTGCACTTACTGTTATTGTTGCTTTATGAGAGTGATACAGAGGAGAATGGAGAAAAAAAAAACAAGAGAAAAAATGTTATCTAATTGTAAGAATTAGATATCTTTTTTAATGACACTCTGGAAAAATAAACAGTTTTTACAAAACAAGAGGCTAAGGAAATAAAACAGCTATATTAGTCAACAGAACTAGCAGTATTGAAAATATGTAAAAATATGCTTAATACATAAATCTATTTTTAAATATGTACAAGTGCATACTGGATTTAAGTTGAGAAATCTGCTTCATGAAAAGGAAATACCACCAATGTTCAAATCTATCGTTGAAAAACAATCCACAAAGGTTCCTAGCAGTGTAAATATTAAAGTGCCATTGACTTCCAATTCAAAAATATATCTACTGTAGTAAGCTTATTATTTACAAAGTTATATGTGTTGAGCAGTGGGAAAAATATTTTTAAAATGTGTTGAGAAACAAGAAAAGAGATAATATCCTATAGAAATTCACAGTCCAATACAAAGACAACAGAAGCCAAAATAGGATGAAAACAATTTGTTTAAATATCTTAAAGTGGAATATTCTGCTAGAAGTTCAGATGACTCAAAATCAGAAGAAAAAAGAAGATGCTGTAGATTCTTAAAATTCTTTTAGCTAGATTATTCAGAGATTTAAAATAAATTTTATTCCAGAAACATGATTACTATTTTAGAAAAATAAACCATTCCCTTGACATGGGTAGGCTCATTCTTACTTAATTCCTTTCATGACTACTAGTTAAGCCATTTTTTTCTCAAATAACTTACTGGGGAATCTTCTTCACACTCTTTCCATTCCTGATAAAGGTCTCTCATGTCCAACAACCTGTTATCCAGTTTTTCCAAAGACCAAATCTGCTTTCCTTTTCCTTTTCTTCTCACTTGGATTGCAGGTTCACTAAGAAGAGAGCCTCTCTGCAAAGACACAGTGAGAAGGAGCAGGTGAAGCAGCAAACATAGCCACCATGAAGTCAAACCTGAACATTCTTATACCTTCCAGTCAAGTGACACTGTCATCTTTTATTTGTTCATTAAAAAGCTTACCAAAAAGGTTACAAACTTAAATATAATGTCTTTATAGACACCTGCAATCAAAATTTAAATGTCAGTTTAAATAGAAAACCCAAAATACTAGACCATACTTAAGGAGAAGTTAAAATGAAAACATTTTATTTAAGGCTCCATCTGACCATACAATTTCAACAAGCAGTCATCTGGATTGAATGGCAAGGGAAAGTTTTTTGGTAGAGATGGTTAAGAAATTATCTTTTACCTTTCAAAAGTCAAAGTTTCAATTTTTTTCTGAATGGCTTGTATCCTAATGTGGTATAAAAAAACAAAAGGTTTAAAAAATTAAATTGTGAGAAATCTCCAACTCACCCATTTGGAGGCAACAAAGGATAACAGTTTCCAAACTTGTCTATACACACAGAATTTATTATTAAAACAGTATGGAATTAGATAGAGGTTGTTGTTGCACAAGATTGTGAACATACTAAATGCCAATGAACTGTTCATTTTAGATCTCCCCCAGAGAGATGTATCTAATCAGTTATTTAATCTATTTTATTTACTGTTTTGATATGCCTACTTAGATTTCTGGAGAAGTGTGAAATACACTGATTCTTTCATTAGCATTTTATCCAAATCATTCCCAAAGAAACAAAATTTACATAACTTAATGAAGATCTGAGAACTGATCTGGTCAAAATTACAAAATTTCAAACGTCAGCTCGAGAAGATAAAGTCAAGTACTACAACAAAATGTGCAAAGATCTGTAGTCAGAAAACCAAAAAGGAAGAACATGCTCAGCATTTCTCAAGCTGGAGGAACCGAAGAAAAAAATTCAAGCCTCAACTTTCGATATTGAAGGATCCTCTGGGCAAATTATTGAATGATGAAGAAAGAATCAAAGACAACTATCTGGCTGACTGATTGGAAGTGATCCGTATCTGTGCCCATTCCAAAGAGAGGTGACCCAACGGAATGCAGAACTCATCAGACAATCTCTTTGATAGCCCATGCGAGTAAAGTACAGAAACAGCTGCAAGCATACATTGACAGAGAACTTCCAGAGGTTCAAGCCAGATTCAGAAGAGGCAGTGGAATGAGGGCTATCACTGCTGATATCCAGTGGATCTTGGCTAAAAGCAGAGACTAACAGAAAGATGTTTACCTGTTCTTTATTGACTATGCAAAGGCTTTCGACTGTGTGGATCATGACAAGCTACAGAAAACACTGCGAAGTATGAGTATTCTGGAACACTTAATTGTGCTCATGAGGAATCTGTACATGGACCAAGAGGCGGTTGTTCGACAGAACATGGGTACGCTGAATGTTTTAAAATTAAGAAAGGTGTGCGACAAGGTTGTATTCTTTCACCATACTTACTCAATCTGTACGCTGAGCAAATAATACAAGAAACTGAGTTATATGAAGAAAAACGTGGCATCAGGATTGGAGTAAGACTCATTAACAACCTGCGATATGCAGATGATACAACCTTGCTTGATTAAAGTGAAGAGGACTTAAAATATTTACTGATGAAGATCAAAGAGCACAGCCTTCGGTACAGATTACATTTCAATGTAGAGAAAACAAAAATTCTCACCACTGGACCAATAAACAACATTCTTATCAATGGAGTAAAGACTGACGTTGTCAAGGACTTCATTCTTCTTGGATCAACTATCAACACTCATGGAAGCAGCAGTCAAGAAATCAGATGACGTATTGCATTAGGCAAATCTGGTGCACAAGACCTTTTGAAAGTGTTGAAGAGCAAAGATGTCAGCTTGAGGACTAAGGTGTGCCTGACCCAAGCCATGGTGTTTTCAACAACTTCATATGCATACGAAACTGTAGTGAATAAGGAAGACCATAGAAGCATTGATGCTTTTGAATTATGGTATTGGAGGAGAATATCAAAAGTACCATGGGCTGCCAAAAGAACAAACAGATCTGTGTTGGAAGAAGTGCAGCCAGAGTGCTCCTTGGATGCCAGGATGAACAAACTTCGTCTCTCATACTTCGGACATATTGTCAGGAGGGACCAGTTGCTGGAAAAGGATATCATGTTTGGTAAGGTGGAGGGTCAGAGAAAAAAAGGAAGAACCCCAGCAAGATGGATTGGCAAAGTGACAGCATCGATGAACTCAAGCATGGCAACAATTGTCAAGTTGGCCCAGGATCAGTCAGTGTTTCGTTCTGTTGAGTATAAGGTCATTGTGAGTCCGGCATTGACTCAATTGCACCTAACAACAATATATACATATATATACATATATGAGAAAGACAGAGAGAGAGAGAGAGAGAGAGAGAGAGAGAGAGACCTGCTGTGGCGCTGGGGGATAGAGCACTGGTCCATAAGGTCGGTTTGAACCACAAGTTCAGTGGTTCAAACTCAGCAGCCACTCCTTTGAAACCCTAATCAAAGTTGGAGTCAGAACTGACTCAACATCATATATCAGCAACATCATATATCAATTCAGACAGCTAGTGAATAAATATGAAAATTACATCATTAATTTGTGAGTAATGGATTTTCCTGGGTAGAATGCTAGGACTGGGTCTGAAGAGTAATGAGCAATATGATGTAACTACCATTCAGACCCAGAAGAGTAATGAGCAATATGATGTAACTACCATTATTTGGCCTGCTTGTAAATAGCTCCAACAGTGAATGCAAAAAGAAAGTAATAAATTTTTTCCCTTGCCAAAAATATCCAAACACAGAAGCTAAGAGCAGAATGAAAGGCTGTCACATGAAGTAAGACTTTTCAAATACTAAGAAGAAAGTCTTAATTTGATTCAAAACTGGACTATGGAGAATATCTCCTTAGAAAATACTTTCGTGTGCAGTTTCTCTCTGGCAGAAATATGAAGACATTTATCTATGAGGGTAATTCAAAAGCATTGTTTTAAAATCATAGAAACCTTTGTTAAGCAAAGATATCAAAATATGTAGCTATTGTTTCTTAACATATCTTCCATCTAGGTCTATGCATTTCTGAAGGTCCTGTTTGCATCTTTCTTATCCTTCCCTGAAAAAATTCTGTGCTTTTTGATTTACACCTTGTCAAAACAGCAGTTTTGGCATCCTGTTGCTGTTGTTGTTAAGTGCCATGGAGTCAGTTCCAACTCCTAGCAACCCTGTAGAGGGTTTCCAAGGAGTGGCTGGTGAGTTAGAACTGCTGACCTTGTAGTTCAAACTGACCTTGAGGTAGAGTGCTTATCCTAAGGCGCCACATAAAGACTCCTTTGGTATCCTGGAGGGACTCAAATCATGTTCCTTTTAAATGTTCTTGAGTTTGGAAACAAAAAGAAGTTTGAAGGGACAAGATCAGGGCTGTACGGTGAATGGGGTACAATTTCCCAACAAAATTCTCCTAGGACTTGCAACCCTTAAAGAATGAGCAGTCTTCATAAAAGGGAAAAAAAAAAACCCCACAAAAAACCCTATCCAGCCTTCTTGGCTTTTTTCTCACCAATGCAGCTTTCCATTTTCTTAAAGGTTCTTCACTATAAGCCTCCATGGTTGTCCTATGACCTTTTAAAAACTCTATGAAGATTACCCCTTCGGAGTCCAAAAAAACAGTCACCACACCCTTCTGAGCCCAGCAGAAACTCTCAGAAGCCAGTTTTAATTTTAACCTTTTTTTTGAGGGCACCCTAGCAAGGCTCAAACAAGTGTATTACTGAGAGAACTGGGCAGCAGCCATCAACTAACTAATCACAGAGATATGTGTAAACACACTTTGTCCAGATTAAAACTGTGCATGCATGAACTAGAAGCTTAGTAGCAATATTTTTTGACTTACCTCATATTTAAAGCTGAATAAGCACAGTGAATTAATAGCTGCCTGGTAAAAATGTGTATTTCAACTCCACCAATGTTAGTTACCTCTAACAGCAATAGGAACAACTCCAATGAGCACACATTTGGGAGCACAGGAGGAGAGAGATGCCCAGAGTGACCTGAACCACTTCTAGTTGTTGGCTTGGCTGCACTAAGTCAGAGTTGCTTCTTCCCAACAAACACCAAAACAGGATACAGAGAAAAGGGCTACAATCATGCTTAATGGGAAAAAGATGTCAAGTTTCTATTTTTTTTTTCACCACAAACATTACAAAGTGAAAGAAGACTTTCTCTTCTCAGTTCCCTAAAAACAGCTGAGGCCTAACGAACACCTGGGGCAATCTCTAAAATTGCAACCCTCCAGTTTCCAGATGAATGCACATGATAGCAGTGGAGTCAGCAGAAATGCCTTCCCCTTCTTGTCCGGCTGTCAGATACCTTTCATATTTGTGGCACCTCAAAATGTCATTCATTATACCTCTGAATGTCATTCTGAGCTCCATCTGATACCCCCTTGGACTTGCATTCTGGAGCAAATGTCCCCCCTTTTATCTCCTTTGTCCTATCAACCCCATCTCATTTTACCTTTTGATATCTACTGTACTTGAGGGAAGACTCTGGGCAGTACCAGAGTCTTAAAAACTGCTCATTGGCGTACTACTTCAAGTGGTGCCCAGTAATCATAACCTTCTGAGATAGACCCTCTGGCCATGCCATACTTTAGATATGCTCTCTGGCCATGTACCTTCTGCATCGCTTTTAAACTTTCTTCCACTGTTTTTGTCTATAAGTCCCACCCAGAATGTTATCTACAAATACCATAAGCAAATGAATACATTCCTAAGTAGGTAAAATCTTTCAAATTATACAGTATGCATCAAAAGACATTTTCCCATAACATAATGATTATGTCATTTCACAATCCCTTTATTGCACAATTTAACTATCATATTCAGAAACATCTACTTTGGGCAAAGCCTTGGCCTGGGTGCAGTGATGTCATTAACAGAAAAAAAGATGTGATCCTTACTCTCAAAGAACACCCTAGAAAGATGGATGAAACTCTTGCCATATCCAGTATTGCAGGAGAAACAGAAAACATGGCCTTTTAAAAACTTTGTCATCTGAATGCAAAATTCTACCTAATTCATAAAATAAATAAATAAATAAAAATGCATGAGCATTATGAAGAGCTAGAAAAGAACCTCAAAACAAATAACTAACTGGTACAGATGGCAAGATTTCATGGGGCTTTCCTTCTACATTTTATTATGCTTACTGCATTATACAAAAAACAGATTTGTGATCTTGAATACACACATGAAATGATAAACAGCTTTAGAGAGCACTCTCATAGAAAGTAGACAGCAACAGCAGTATAATTAAAACGAGCACCTAACTTATCAAGTGGCAGAACTACTATAAAGTAATTACAGACTGAAGATGAAAAAGAAAATAACAAAAAACTTGGGAAAGATTAATCAGGAAAGACTTCTTAGAAATCATTTCAACATATCTGAAGACAGAGTTGAGAGAACACACTGGCAAAGTGAGAGAGGGTAAGAAAGGTATAGAGTACATTCCCAGTGAGTAAAGGGTTGTTGTTGTTGTTAGGTGCCATGGAGTCTGTGCACAAACGAGTCCTGGTATGGTGCTGAGGGTTAATGCGCTGGACTGCAAGGTTGTTTGAACCGTAAGGTGGGTGGTTCAAACTCACCAGTCACGCCTCGGAAACCCTCTATAAAGGGTCGCAACCGATTCGACAGCAGTTAACAATAACAACAACAACAACATATGCACAAAGGAACTAAATAAAAGAAACTAAATTCTATTTCAGAGTCTAGATTGAGGAGCACAGAGATAGTGGAATTATGGCAAAGTCACTGATATTAAATAACATCAATTATTTAATAAAATAAAGCAATTTTATTGAAGGACAGTCACTTTCTCTTCTCCCAATTAATGGCAACCTCACCTTTCTATTAGCATCGAGGCTGGAGGCTGGAATCTGTAGGGTAACTTTATATTCTGTTTTTTTATCCAGTTCTTCTGCAATGTAACTAGCTTCTCTCACCAAGAGATTGGCCTTAACAATCTGTTCCCTCAACCTCATCAGGCTATTGTTCAGTGTTGCTTCTCTGTTTTAAAAAAGAGAAGATGGGAGTGGAGAAGAGACAACATTTACAGCAGCAAATAAGAATACTATATAACACATATTATGATAATGCCAAAATGCAAACCAAGCTTTAAAATTTCATTGTCTACATAGAGAATAATACATTACTGACACCAACCCATGCACACACTTGTATCTGGGCTACATTATAAACACTGGTATATATCTGTGTACCAAAGCCACCTTCTATTAGGGCAGTGCTTGTCAAACTTGACTGTGAATACAAATCACATGGAGATTTTGACTCAGTGGGTCTTTGGTGCAGGCAGGTAAAGGGATGAGTGTCAGAGATTCTGCATTTTCTATCAATCTCCAGGTGAGAGAGATGCTACCTGTCTTCAGAAATTCGGAATAGCAAGGGGTTAGTTAAATACAGTCAGTAGCCATGGAATAAAAAATTTAGATGCAGTGCTAATTAGCCCATAAAGAGATCAAACTTGCAATCGGAAACTCATTAGAACCATGCTTTACCTGCCTAAGCTAATCAGTCCAGATATCCAACTTTCTTTCATTTTTCATCCCCTTTTTCACAAAAGGATCTACTAAGCTTCAGAACCTACAGTATAATACAGGCAGTCCTCAGATTATGAATGTCCAACTTATACACAATCCTTAGTTATTAATCAACATCCTCAAGTCCTATCATATTAAAAATGTAAGGTACATACAATGGTTCCTAATAACAAATGAATGCTACTTGGTGACATGTATGAAAACATGGGATAAAGCACTGCATTGCAAGGTCAGTGTGAACCACAAGGTTGGCGGTTCAAACCCATCAGCCGCTCCATGGAAACCCTGTACAGGGTACCCTCTCTATGAGTTGGAACCCATTCAACAGCACTTAACAGTTAACATTATTATGTTAAAGATGTTTTAGTTATTTGAAAGTGTTGCTTTAATGATTTTTATGTGTAGTAAGGTACACTACACAATATATATTAAAACAAACATTTAACTTACTGATGTTAGACATGAATCATATCTGTTACAACTTAGATATAAATTCCAGCTTAAAGACAGACTTAAAAATGGAACTTGTTCATAATAAGGGGAATGACTGTACAATGATAAAATAAAACTTCTGTGTATAAATACTTATTTAAATTCAAAAGCTTTATATACTGAAAATGGTCTTGCTCCAAACATAAGCAATATAAATGGATAGAAATGGCAATAGAAATGGATAGATAAAGCAAGAATGCCATGTAGCTTTTCACTGTAACACTCCTTTTTAATATATTTAGTTTCCAAAGTAAGATCTCAATTTTTCCATTCTATATCTTATCAAGGTGGGTTACAGATAATGTGGATATCCTATACATGCAATCGGCCCCCATATACCACCTACCTCTCCTCAGCCCACTGTCTTAAACGTTGCTGAGCACTGGGAGAGTGGACAGAGAACCTGTCCATGCTACTACGATAGTTTTGTTTCTCAGGAGATAGCCTTCTTCGTAGCTGCTCCAATTCATGTTCATACATTATCCTCTGGCGCTCTAATGCAGATCGCTTTTCTTCTTCATGCTGTTGCTCCAGGCTGGTCAATATTGACTGCATTGGATCTAAAAGAGTTTTTTGGTTTAAAAAAAGGTAAACACTAAAGCATAACATACTTCAATGTTACTCTACTATGTTGGTTAAAATGCTGGGAAAAAATTCTTGCTTCTAAAATTGTAATAAAAAATTGGAGAAATTTAATATGGATTGAATAGTAGAGAATGATGTTGTTAAATGTCGTTGAGTAATTTCCAATATATAGTGACTTAGTACAGGATTTCTGAGGAACGGCTAATGGGTATGAACAGCCAATCTCTGGTTCAAACCAACGTTTCAGTCCAATGCTTAACCTACCACATAATAAGAAATGATTACTAACTTTATTAGGTGTGATAATGCTTGTGTAGAAGAATGTCCTTATTCTTATGAGACGCATGTTAACTTATTTAGAGGCTAAGGATAGTATATCTGCAACTTGGTGTGTTACTACAGGATAAAGCACTGGACCACAAGGTCAGTTTGAACCTCAAGGTCTGCTGTTCGAACTCACTAGTTGCTCCTCGGAAACCCTTTACAGGGTTCCCTGTGAGTCAGAACCAACTCAACAGCCCGTAACAATATTTTCAAATAATTCCACAAAAAACAAACACACAGAACAGAAATATGCCAACAATTGTTGAATGTAAGTGGTGAACACATAAGTATTAACAGTTTTGTATGCTTAAAAATTTTCATATTAAAGTTAGAATAAAATAACAGAACATAAAAACTACATACTATATCATATGAGTTTAATGTATTAAAATTTGTAGGCAGCTTTTACTTTTCATAATGACAAGAGCTTAAATTTTACAGTCATTTTTTTTTTGGAGAAAGTAGTTGGGGTCCTGGTGTGTGACACTGTAGGATAAGTACTGGACTGCTAACTTCAAGGTCAGCGATTCAAAGCCACCAGCCATTCCTCAGAAAACTTATATATGGTTGCTATGTCAGAATTGACTCGATGACACTTGAAAACAACAAGAAACTGGGTTAATAGCCACATAAAAAATAGATAGAAAATAAAATTGAACTAGATTACACTAAGGTCATAAACAATCATTTCTTTTATTAATTGTACAAACACTTACTAAGGACCTAGCATGTTTAACACATCATTCTAGATGCTGAGTAAACAATGAAGAGTAAGATATTCTCTCAGTCTTTAAAAACTTAGAGTCCAGTTCCAAGGGAATTACTTGGTTAGTTATAAAATACACATGCATGAAATATGGAGAAAATCAGGGAACAAGCTTCAGTCTAGTAATCCATATCTTATTTCAAGCATTTTTACATGAGTAGAACTTAACTAAATGTTGTTTACCAAGAGATAAAAAGATAATAATGTTGTCCAAACCCCAATTTAAAGAAAAGGATACTCATATCAGAGTAAATAACAAAATACATGGCTAATATCCTATGAAATCTGTTTGGAAATTAGTCAAATGGCTTTAACCATAGATTTTTAAATTACAGTACTACTCTAATTAATATCACAAAATTCTTAAAAACAGTTTGGAATAAAAACTCTCAAGTTCCTATCATGTTTTTATCTATTCTAATTTGGACTCAGTTGTTTCTGAGGAGTGGCTGGTGGGTCTGAACCACTGACCTTGTGGTTAGCAACACAGTGCTTATCCTACAGTGACACATCAGGTCTCCTAATGGAGTTGTTGTTGTTGTTAAGTGCCGTCAAGTCACTTCCGACCCACAGCAACCCTGAACAGGGCTTCTGAGGCTGCAAATCTTTACGAGAGCAGAAAGCCTCATCTTTCTTCCGCGGAACTGCTGGTCGTTTCAAACTGCTGACCTTTAGATTAGCAGCCGATTCGTAACCAATAGAGTATGTTTTGTCAAGTGCCAATGAGTCGATTCCGACCCATAGCGATCCTGTACAGGGTTTATGAGAAGCACCTCGTGGGTTTGAATCACTGATCTCACGTCTTGTATTCCAGTGCTTATCCTACAGCATCACATCAGGAGTCCAAGGGAGTATAGTGAACAGAAATATAAAGACTTCCTTTCCTACTAACATTTAAAAGGATTCTATCCTTCAACATTTTAACACAACCAATTTTAAACGATCCTAAAATGTCAATAGATTTGCTCACCATTATTCCCAAGCGCCTTCATGGTGACTTCCATCTGGGCATATTCATAATTAAAGTTAATTTCACTGGACACCTCACTGGAGGAATCTCCATCTACATCCAGCTGCTCAGAGCTGCTATCATTCTTCATAGAGTTTTCATGTTCCTCATCCTCTTTTTCTGCTTTCTTTTTCTTTTTAGGCAAATTGAGTCTTGAGGGGTGGAGAGAGAAACAAGAAGATTTAAAAAATAAAGGTATATTTATTCATTCTATTCAAGAAATATTGGTATCTGCTAGGAGCCAAGGCAGAAACCACATTAAGTATAAGGCAATTAACATCAACTAGGAAGTTTTATATTTTAGAAATAAAATACATGCAAATACAAGGTCACATACATGACTGTTAACAAGCTAGTTCTAAAGAAAAGCTGAGGACCAATCAAACTTACTGGTGTGAGAGAGACTGGTAGAGCCCCAAAGATTATGGCCCTTAATCACCCTTTAAGTGTGAACTGAGCACACACCCCTTTATTCCTGGCCCTCCAAAGCTCAACTCTCAACCAAACAATAGACAGACCTCTAAGATGGACAATAACAACAAGGAGGTGGTATGCACCCGTTAGAACAATCAATCATATGAGATCAAAAGGGCAGCATTTAGCCAGTGATAAAGCTCAGAAGGTAAAAAGGGATAAGAAATAATAAAAAAGGGAAGAAAAGCTGAGGACCACTTCTGATTAACATAATAAAGGAAGGGACCCTAGGGAAGGAAAACAATTGATTGGGAGACTTAAAAGAAGTGCAGAAATTAGGGTCTTAGGGTAGTGGGACAGCATGAAGGAATTAAGCGTAGAACAAATGGAGAGCACGCAGCACTTGGGTATTAATGATTGTTAGTGGGAACGTTGACAAGACCAACTTAGGAAGGTTTTGAATACTAAGGAAAGAAATTTACACTTGATTCAGTTTGGGAAGGGGGGGTGGGGGGACTCTCCACACACTTTAATCCTTCTATCTTATAAATCAAAATATCAATTGATCTACAAGTAAAGGATTTTTATAAGTTATGCAAAAAAGTCAGTTTGATATCTGAAGTAGAGTGACCAGGATTTTCATTTCATACAGTAGCCAGTCCAACTTTCTTGGTCAACACACCCAACAATTTTGTTTGGAAAAAATGTACATAGTCCCTAGTAAGTCAGCCTACCTTGCAACTAAGGAAAATTCTAGCAAATGAGACACAAGTTGAACTCTACCGAAGTTTCTGGGAAGACTTTGAATTTTTTAATCAGAAGGATAGTCTGGACTAGTGTTGCCACCTTTTCGCTTTTTTCCCCCTATTTACCCGAATGTGGTTTTGATGGCTGGACTAAAGTAGCCATCTTTAGACCATAAAGGAAATACCAAAAAAATCACAAGAGTTTAGCAATGAAACCTAACCAATGCCAGAAACCATCTGCTCTTCAGATTTCTTATTTCATAAAACATACTATTTATTTAAGCTATTATAGTCAAACTTGTCATTACTTGTATCTAAGAGCAATCATAAATGAAATAGACTAGGAATAGACTTTATTTTGTGGATAAGTCAAAGTGACTACTACTTTTCAATAAAATACATAAATGAAAAGATTATTATGTCATAAAATAATTAATAGAGAAAGATTAATTAGGATTGATGAAAGATACTTATATCACATGATGAAACATATTACTAACACTAATCTTCTTTTGGGAGGGAAAAAAAAAATAAAAGCAAATTCATTATGTATCCTGAGTGTACCATTCATATATTTCTAGAGTTCAAATCATTTACATTAGCTATATAAATCAAATATATATAAAAAGTCTCTCCCTCTCTGTCATATATATATATATATATATATATATATATATCACACATACACACACACATATATATACATACATACACATATATACACACACATATATATACATACATACACATATATACACACACACACACACACACACACACATATATATATATGTTGTTATTACATGCAATCGAGTCAGTTCTGACCCATAGCGACCCTGTACAGGGTTTCTGAGGCTATAACTCTTTACGGGAGCAGAAAACTTTATCTTTCTCCTGCGTAACTGCTGGTAGTTTCGAACTGCTGACCGTGAGGTTAGCAGCCCAACTCGTAACCACTACACTAACAGAGCTCCATATATATACACACAACATATATATATACACACACAAGAACAAACAGTATGTATAATAAGTAAATACAGATTTACCAAATAATGTATACTTTTTATGAAGCTAACTTTAGTTTTTAATATTCTACCTCAGAGCATAATCTTCAATATTCCCTTTCTTTAGGGGCTATGAACAATGTCATACCTGAAGAAGTGGTTGTTTCCCCATAATATCCTGTCTCCATGGTGTAGTTGTATAGGACTGGAGACACAAGAGCCATTCACAAATGTTCTGTGGGGAGAAGAGGTCAAGCACATGTAAATAATGAGTATCTTGCTTTTGCATTAACTGTCTAATACTACAGAGGTCATGTTACTGGGGAAAACAAAATGATCAATTCCTCAAAATCAAACCTGTTCTTGATGTTTTTAAAAATATATATTTGCTTCTTTTTTGACTTACCTAAAATGCTCATAAGAATAAAAGATAATAGATTATTATCCTCTATGCTTTTAAAGTTCTCAATTTGTAGACAAGCAGTTCCCAACTTATAATGGGATTTCATTCTGACAATTCCATTTGAAGTTAGTTCTGACATAAATGGACTATCTAATTTTTTTTTTAAAGCTTTCATTATTATTGTCTGTTATTATCAGTTTCTTTATAAATCTTATCTTTATTTGTCTTTGGGGGTTGGAAAAATTACTTTAAACTTACAAATATATTTTAACATTATATTAGTACACATTACTAACAATGTTGTTGTTGTTAATTGCCGTCGAGTCGGTTCTGACCCATAGTGACCCTGTATAGGGTTTCCGAGGAGTGACTGGTGAGCTTGAAACGGATTTGCAGTTCAAATGGATTTGCAGTCTGACGCATTAACCCACAGTGCCACACCAGGACTCCAACTAACAACGAGATGTACAAAAAAATTTTAAAAGACAGTGTAGTGTTTTGCAACTCAAATATATTATAAAGCCGGAGACAACATTTATAGTGTATGGAATACAATGGCCAATAAAAAGATAGCAGAATTATATACTGTAAGTGAAACAAGTGTGTCCAATCAACCAAATAGACTCTTGAAATATGTACAGATACCAGTAATCAGAAATGAGGCCTCTATTGAATTTTCTTGTAGTTTACTATATACAGTGTGTTGTTCTTCTTAAGTGGCATAGAGTCGGTTCTGACTCATAACAACCCTATGTAGGGTTTCCAAGGAGCAGCTAGTGGGTTTGAACTGCCAACTTTGCAGTTCATAGTCCAGTGCTGATACTATAGCACCAAACCAGGAGTCTATATGCAGTATAGTATACAAAAATGCTCATTTCCTAGCAATGTAGAGACTTATGAGTTCTACTTTAATGCTTATCTTTTAAAATGGAGTTAAATAGTAGAAACAATGAGCAGAAAGACACTAAAAAGGGGAAGAATTTTTTTTTTAAATATACATATCGCCGTAAGACTAATGGAGTCCTGGTGTGGTGCTATAGGATGAGCACTAGACCACAAGGTTCAAACTCACCAGCTGCTCATTGGTAACCCTATACACAGTATCGCTGTAAGTCAGAACCAATTTGATGGAACTTAATAACAAGGACAAAGAGACATATATTCCTGGACTACCAGGGCCATCTAAAGTTAAATTCTTTAAGTTGCTATTAAAGACCCTGTACAAGGAAGCTCCCTTCTATCACCTAATTTTCCTCCTCCACTCTACAGTTTTCTTCAGTTCCCCCAGCTTGAGAAATGCTGAGATTGAGGACTAAGGTGAGCCTGACCCAAGCCACGGTATTTCCAATAACCTCATATGCATGTGAAAGCTGTCAGTGAATAAGTAAGACTGTAGAAGAATTGATCCTTTTGAGCTATGGTGTTGGAGGAGACTATTGAAAGTGCCATGGGCTGCCAAAAGAACAAACAGATCTGTGTTGGAAGAAGTGCAGCCAGAGTGCTCCTTGGATGCCAGGATGACCAAACTTTGTCTCTCATGCTTCGGACATATTGTCAGGAGGGACCAATCACTGGAGAAGAATATCATGTTTGGCAAGGTGGAGGGTCAGAGAAAAAGAGGAAGACCCCCCCAGAGAGATGGATTGGCAAAGTGGCAACATCAATGGGCTCAAGTGTGGCAACAATTGTGAGATTGGTCCAGGACTGGGCAGTGTTTCGTTCTGTTGTGCATTGGATCGCTATGAGTTGGCTGACTCGATGGCACCTAACAGCAACAACACTCTACCAAACTATCAACTCCTGGGAATAAAAAGTTTTTTTTGGTACACATGAATGACTTTTTCTCCAAACCCAAATAAGTATCAGTTCTACAACCCAGAATAAAGTTCTCATGCCTCACCACCATCCTGCCCTGAGCCCCAGCTTCTACTTCCTCTGTAAAGCCTACTAGTTACTACAGCTGACACTATCTACATCTTATTTTCTTTAATCTCCTAAAGCACTTACCTGACTTTATAGCGTTCACTATTTTTCATTTACATATAGTGTGTGTATGTGTGTGTGTGTATGTATATATATATATATATATATATATATATATATATATAGTATATATATATATATATACATACACACACACACATACACACACTAGATATATGTGTGTGTGTGAAAAATCCTTATATTTCACTTGCCATGTAGGTTTTCTAACACTGAAACAATCTTTATATTCCTATAGCTTGGTAAGTTAAACCGCAAGCTCAAATAACAGTTATGATTAATATGTGACGACAGGGGACAAACTAATATTAGCAGATTTTAGCCTTTATGATCATAAATTCCTTAAATATAGAGAGGAGTTTAAAGGATTGTACAGATGTGATCAATAGTGGTTATTAATGATTTTTTTTATCATATAATGAAATGTATCAACACTTGAAAGATCAACTCAGTTAACCTCTGTTTGTAAACTGGGCAATAATAGTATTTTTACAGTGTAAAGAAACAAACTAAAATTCATTTAATTTTTATAATGCTTTATTTATTCTTTATTTATTCCTTCATTGAACACTTATTGAATAGGAAGTCCTGGTGTGGTGCTGCAGAATAATGCACTGGACTGTAAGGTTGGTTTAAACTACAAGGTCGGTTTAAACTACAAGGTCGGTGGTTCAAACTCACCAGTGACTCCTTGGAAACCTTATACAAAGCCACTATGAGTTGTAACCGATTCAGCAGCACTTAACAATAACATTACATGCTACGGATAGAAAGGCAAACATGAAGATTGTGTCCTCAGAAGTTTAACATCCAGTGGGATGACGAAGGCTAACAGTCCACAAGAATACAATACAATCTTGGGAAACAATGTGCAATCATTGTTGTTGTTGTTAAATGCCCCGTTCAGTCAGTTTCAACTTATAGAGACATTGTATAGGGTTTCTGAGACTTTTTAAATCTTTATGGGAGCAGAAAACTTCTTCTTTCTACCATGGTGGAGCGACTGGTGTGCTGCGACCTGTAGTTCACTATCCAGTGCTTATCCTATGGAGCCACTGTACTCTCATAGTACATACTTGTTGTTGTTTTTAAGTGCTGTCGAGTTAGTTCCGACTCATCACGACCCCATGTAGGGTTTCTAAGAAGCAGCTAGTGAATTTGATCCACCAACCTTGTGGTTCAAACTGACCTTGGGGTCCAGTGTTTTTTCCCACAGCACCATACCAGGATTCCATAGTGCAAACTGTTGTTGTTGCTGTTAAGTGTTGTTGAGTCATTCCTGACTCAAAGTGGCCCTGTATAATATTTCCAAGGACTGGCTGGTGAGCTTGATATGCCTGCCATGAGGTTCATACCAACCTTGCAGTCCAACACATTAACCACAACACCACACCAGGACTCCATAGTACAAATTTTGTTGTTGTTATTGTTAAGTGCTGCCGAGTCAGTTCCGGCTCAGACTGGTCCTGTATAGGGTTTCCAGGAGTGGCTGGTGAGCTTGAACCACTGACCCTGTAGTTCAAACCAACCTTGCTGTCCAGCGCATTAGCCTGCAGTGCCACACCAGGACTCCATAGTATAAACTAGGAGCACTTTATTTATACCAAACAAGGAACTCCCCAAAGTACATAATTCCAAAGCTAAACCTTGAAACTCAAACAATCTCAAAGGACTAGTAGCAGCAGAGACACGGGAGAAGTTTGACAACAGAAGACTACAGTGCTGATGAGAGATTTGATGAGAGACTAAATAAAGCTATGGGTGTGGTTACAGAGAGAAAGGGATGAGTTTATATTAAAAAAGTTAAGTAGAAAGGGCTTGGTAACTAATTAAATATTGTAATTATGGGAATGTAAACATAAAAGACAACAAAAGTCAAATGTCCCATATACCACTCACCACTAGTAAGTATACTTTCTTCTTTGTAAAATTATCAAGGCATTAACACTATTTAAAGTACATTACCACCACTTGACTGTCAGTGTGTCATATGGTGGTGGCTATATATTGCAAGACTTTTTTCAAATGTTAAAAAGCAAAGATGTCACCTTGAGGACTTGAGTGTACCTGACCCAAGCCAGGGTATTTTCAATTATGTCATATGCATGTGAAAGCTGGACAATGAATAAGGAAGACCAAAGAAGAAGTGATGGATGTGAATTATGGTGTTGGCAAAGGATACTGAAAGTACCACAGACTACCCAAAGAACAAACAAATCTGTCTTGGAAGAAGTACAGCCAGAATTGCTCTTTAGAAGTGAGGATGGAAAGACTGTTTCACATACTTTGGGCATGTTATTGAGATGGGCCAGTTCTTGGAAAATGACATCATTAATGCATTGTAAAGTACAAAATCATCACACACAAAAAAGAGTAAGACCCTCAAAGAGATGGACTGACACAGTGTCTGCAACAATGAACTCAAACATAACAACAATTGTGAGAAGGGCGCAGGACCCAGCTGTGCATCACTTTGTTGTGCACAGGGTTGCTATGAGTCGGAACTGACCAGATGGCACCTAACAATAATGACAAAATACATTACCTGGTGTTCTTTTGAGGTGTAAGCACAACCTGGCCTTCTGATGTGATGTCTATAATGCAATGTTCAGGAAGAATTCCCATTCCACATAGTTGGATATCCTGGGAATTTGCTGATCCTATCAATGTATGTTCCTAAGAAAGAATCAAATTCACTGATTAATATCATATTCCGACATATACAAAAACTGAAATAATCAATCCCGAGTCCTCTGTCGTTGAGCCAATAACTTAACTAAAATATTTTTAAAGCAAATGGAGTGACTGGGAAGAGGAATCCCTGGGTTTACTCTGAAATTCATTCTGTAAGTTATGCTTTCTTTATAGGAATAATCCATTGGGTTGAGCATTTACCTCTGAACTTAAAACTTTAATTTTAGATTCATGTGTATACTATGATATTATTTTTCATGGCACTCTTGTATCCAAATAATATAAATTATTTTTTAGAGTATGAGCCATGTTTCAGTGATGTACCAAAATATTAGTGTGCAATTGCAATTGCTGAAATTGTATATCACTTAACTGGTCTCAGCCAAGATGCACCAACTACAAAAATAAAGACTATTTATATGAATATGAGTTTTAAAAAGTCTAAAGTTGCATTATAAATATTCTTTAAAATGCCTCATAAAAAATATATTGATATAGTTTTACTTTACATTCCCAACTATTCAGTTCCCTAAATTCCAATCATCCCCCTCACTCTTGGGGAAAACAAAAGTCCATAAAAATTGAGCTCACTCTTATGAACTTCAATATTTAACTGCCTATATATGCACAGGTTTTTAAATGTTAATATGATCTCAAATGTGTTCCTAAGCTACCTTCTTTTTATACATATCAGGGGTTGTATATTAAATATTTTAGGGTCAGCTACTACTTCTCAACTCTGCCATTGTAACAAGAAAGTAGACAGACAATACATAAATGAATGAATGTTGAAATATGAAATTTCAAGGAATTTTCACGTCTAAAATATTCTGCTTTTGATTACTTTTTCTTTGCAACCACTGAAAAATAGAGACCTTCAACATGGTTTTCAAGAAGTAACTGGTGTGTTTGAACTGCCGACCTTGTGGTTCAAACCAACCTCGCGGTCAAGTGCTTATCCTACAGCAGCACACCAAGATTCCTATAATGGCACTACTAGCATAGAAGTTACGAGTTGAGCTGCTAACCTCAAGGTTAGTAGCTTGAAACTACCAGATGTTCCATGGAAGAAAGATGAGGCTTTCTGCTCCTGTAAAGATTTACAGCCTTGGAAACCCTATACAGGGTTGCTATGAATTAGAACTGACTGTATGGCACATAACCAACCAACCAAAACCACAGATTTAAAAGCTTCCGAAGCTCTATACAGGGTCACTATGTGTAGGAACCGACTCAATAGTACTTAACAACAAACAACAAAACGCACCATTCAGTTACTCAACTAAAAATCAGAAAATAATTACAACCACCAAAGTATTTCAAAAATTGGCTCATATTCCCCTATCTCCACTACTGCACCATTATGTCTTGCCTGGGTGAATGCAGAAGCCTCCTACTATCTCTCCACTTTCATCCCTCAAGATGCTCAATATTCCTCAAGACCTATTCCGACCACAGCATTCAGTGATCTTTAAAAAACAAACAACCCAGGTCATGATCCTCTATTTAAATTCTCTAGTGGCTTACCTATGCATTTCTAATACAATCCAAATTCCTACCCAGGCTTATAAAACCATTTGGGATCTAGCTACTGCTTACTATTTTTATCTTAGTGGTTATGTGCCATGAAGTCAGTTCCAACTCATAGAGACCCAGTACAGGGTTTCTGAGGCTGTAAATCTTTTTTTTTTTCTTAAATGTTTTATTGTGAATTATGTGATAGTTTACATGGGAGAACATTAGTTTTACATTCATTCTATCATATATCGTTTTATTGCCACAGTTACAATCCCCTCCATGCATCATACAGATAACCTTTTAACAGTATTCTGGGTTCTAAATCCTTTTATTATATCCAATGCCATAAAAAGGCGTCTTCCTTTCTAGCATTTTCATTTCCCCTTTTCTGAGATTTTTTTTTTTCTCTTCTGTCTTTAGGCATGCTATATAACAGGGCTTCAAAAAGCTCATGGAAAAAATGGAATTAAAAGATAATGGCTTAAGAAAGACCTACAAGAAAAATACAAAACAATATAGGCAGACCGACTGTTACTACAAGAAGAAGCAAGTTGCTTGCACAGGAGACATCAAGGCAAGTGGTCGGGTCTCCTCAGTGCAAACCCCCTTCCAAGACTAAGACTCAATGGGAATACATATTCTGATTGTTGACCACATTCATCACCAATAAGGGGAAGTGAGGAAAAAAACAGCAATGAAGCTACAAGCTAAGCCCTACAAAGTTCAATAGACTCCTGTGAATCTGGTTGGCCAGTAGTGTGGCAAGACCTAGGAACTCTTAGGCCCAGAGTCAGTGACATAGCCATAGAAGACTAGAGTGGAGAGTGAAGCATCCAGCTGATAAGAAGAGACGGCACATGCATAAGAATACCCACACTTGCAGATAATACCCACTTGACCTGACTTCAATGACTTGATGATCAGAGCTCAACTAGAAGATGAAAGAAGAGGGAAAAAAAAAGAGTAATTTGATAAAATTTGATGAACTTGACCTACACCTATGGATGCAGTAGCTCAAAAGAGGGTACAAATCTTTACAGCAAGGATCATTTCCACCCCCTTCATACACAGAGTGGACAGGGATGGGCAACTTGGACATTGGCTACTCAAAAAGGAGGGGCTACAAAGGCAAGAAGTGACTGGCTTACAAGCTTTCAAGAGGGAACCTAAATCTAGAGGGTGTGAAGGAAGGTAGAATCTCCACTAAGTATTATACAATCTGTCTAGGCGGGGCTGATGAAATGAAATGCGGGTGGGTATCTTGTGTTACAATAGTGAATAGTTGTTATCAGGACTGCTTGTGAGGGTTGGAGATGTAAAGGTAGACATTTTGTAGCAAGGAGGGGAGTGATTAACTTTTCAGTCTAGGAGCAGAGGTCCCTGGGACTATCAAGGGAGAAGAGTGGAGAGCAGGACCCTACCCAGAGAAGCAGTGATGCCAGAGATGGAGGCAGAGATGATGACGTGGAGAGATGGAGCAGTTGGGGACTTTAAACACAGAGAGGGAGAGGGGCTGTGTGCTGACGACCGGGGGGCAGGCTTGTATTATATAGACCTTTTGGTTGGTTGATGATGCTGGAGGGGATTGTAACCATGCCAATGAAACGTTATACGATAGGATGAATGTAAAACTAATGTTCTCCCATGTAAACTATCACATAATTCACAATAAAACATTGAAAGAAATAATAATGGCTTTTTTCCATTAACTTTTTGAAGCCTCCTCTTAAATTATAGTGCAACGGTTGTTTCCAAAGACAAAAAGAGCTAGGACTCAAAACTCATCCATGGTAGCCTGTTAGGTCTTCAAGGAATATATTTAATACAGAAGACAGTTCTGCTTCTCACTATTAGCTGAGGCTTCCTGACCAATCCTATAAAGTTTCTTTAATATGAAGACCATGTTGGTTCCCCAACTGTCTTATAGAACCAAGAATAAGGTGGAGGAAAGTTCCAAGGGGCATGGGGACAGACAGGAGGGAGGAAGAGTTCAAAGAGAAAAAGAGGTCTAAGATCACTTAAAGAAGATGAAAAATAATCCCAAAAGCGCTTACGTAACCCATCCGATGAGACATTTCAGCACTGAGTCTTAAAACTCCTGAGCTATACCTTAAAACTCCTGAGCTATATCTTAGTCTGGAGTTTGACTGTGGAACAAACTCAGACTATTACACCTCTAGATTACATACAACTTCATTTCCACATCTTTGTCCTTGTTATTGTTCTCTTTACCTGACATATTCTCTCTTCTCTTCATCGAAATTCAGAGATTCTTTCAAGACCTATCATCTTCTACATGAAGCTTTCTCTAAAAGCCTACAGTGATATCTCCCTTCTCTGAACCCTGACTATACTTAAGGGTTAGTACCACAACTTACTATTTCATGAAAGCGTTGTTTTCCTTCCTTAGTTTGACAGCAACCTATGCAGTACTTTTTTGTGTGTGTGTGTGAACTGAGTGAAAGTTTACATGGGAAAACATCAGCTTTACACCATCCTTTCATTGCAATGATTACAATTTTCACAATGCATCATCATTCAACAATATTTGCTTACATTCCCTCTGTTGTTTTTTTGTTTGTTTGTTTGTTTGTTTTTTTGGGGGGTGGATGTACACGAAATCACTCAGGAATATAAAATAATTTCAATAACCAAGGGGCACACTCTGCAAGCCTGCCTCCTGGCCCCTATGCAGTACTTCTGCATCTCCTACAACAACCAGCAAAGTACAAGATACGTGGTGCATGCTAAATAGCTATTGACAGACTGAGTTATAATTTATCAGAGACATTAGCTCAAATACAGAAAGGTGTAGTCCAAGTTCTAGAAGAAAAATGCCATTTGTTAAACAAGTATTACAGTGAGTATCTATCATGGACTTGACAACACTAGAGACACAACAGTACCAGAGATAGTACTAGAAACACAACAGATGGAGACGTTTCAATTCATTGGGAATATATTATAAATAACAATTTAAGTCACCCACATTTTAAGTTATAATCTACTGTGATTTGGATTCAAATTCACTGGAATCTCTAATACTGAGTTCTAAAAGTTCAGTTCTGCCACAGTCTTCCTTTTTGATGTTTTAACAAGATAGTCAATAAATCTTTGATGCATTTTTCCTATTGTGCTCTAAAACTGCAATAAAAATATCAAAAAGGGAAAGAAAAGAAAAAAAAAAAAAAAAGGAAATGTATCATAAGTTGGTGGAAGATTTTCTAAGTACCTACATGCTATAATATGGAGCTCTAGTAGCGTAGTGGTTACAAATCGGGCTGCGAACCACAAGGTCAGCAGTTCGAAACTACCAGCTGTTCCACGGGAAAAAGACAAGGCTGTCTGGTCCCATAAAGATTTACAGTCTTGGAAACCCTGTACAGGGTCGCTATGAGTTGTAACCGACTCCACGGCATATACAAACAACAACAACACATGCTATAACAGCACAAAGTAATCAAAAGAAGATAAAAGTTAGTCAGAGATAGTATCTCAGTCCCTTTATTTGATAAATGGGTACAATGCTCCTGAAATATATTCATTTTAGAGGGAAAGTAACCAAATATAAAATACTATATAAAAATATCAGAATTAACCAAAGGATCAGAGGAATGACTCTTTCACCTTTCTTTCATCTGTTTAGATTTCATTTCACTGCAGATCATTAGTTAACTATTTTAGGATTTACTATACCTTGCCTCCTTTAAACTCAATTACTTATGTAGTTCTTTTAAGAACCTCTCTTCAATCAGCTAAGCCTTTAGAGAGAGAGAAAGGAAAGGAAAGGAGATGGAAAAGGCAACGTATTCACCAGTTTATATGATTCATAGGTGTCCTTTCTTAACATATTAGTGCAGCCTATGCAATTCCTCTGTGTAGTTGTACTCTCAGACATTTAATATCTGAGGGGAAAGGGAGGCAAGTACTAGGAGCAATAACCACAAAAGTATTGCTACTTTTTACATTTCTAAATAGTAACAGAACTAAAACTCTGAAGATAGTATTTCAGAAATGGAGGTGAAAAGAGAAGTAATTATATATATATCAGAAGTAATTGTATGTGTATATA
>NW_006408582.1:4966851-4968173 GCF_000296735.1 Chrysochloris asiatica | reverse complement strand
TATATCTATATATGTGTATATAGATATATCATATATGTATATATAGAGAGAAACGGTGGTGTGCCATGGAGTCAGTTCCGTATGGGGTATGGGGTTTCCAAGGCTGTAAATCTTTACAGGAGCAGAAAGTCTCATCTTTCTCCCGGGGAACAGCTGGTAGCTTCAAACTTCTGACCTTGAGGTTAGCAGCCCAATTTGTAACCACTACACTAACAGAGCTCATATATGTGTGTGTGTGTTTTAATTCAACCAACTATATGATGTGAACCAAATTGATGCCAATAAACAATTTCTATCAAATCTTTACAGCGAGGATCATTCCCACCCCCTCAATACATAGGGTAGACAGGGATGGGCAACTTGGACATTGGCTACCCAAAATGGGGGGCAGGGAGGCTACAAAGGCAAGAAGTGACTGGCTTACAAGCTTTCAAGAGGGAGCCTAGATCCAGAGGGCGCGGAGGAAGGTAGAATCTCCACTGAGTAGTAACCAGTCTGTCTGGGCAGGACTGATGAAAAGAGATGGGGATAGCAGCACTCATGTGGCACAACAGTGAATAATTAACATCAAGACTCACTGTGATGGTTGGAAATGTAAAGGTGGACGTTTTGTAGCAAAAGGAGGGGAGTGACTGACTTTGCAATCTAGGAGCTGAGGTCCCTAGGACCATCACGGGAGAAGAACGGAGTGCAAGACCCTACCCAGAGAAACACTGACGCCAGAGATGGAGGCAGAGATGATGACATGGAGAAATGGAGCGGTTGGGGATTACAGACCCAGAGAGGGAGAGGGCTGTGTGCTGATGACTGGGGAGCAGGCTTGCAGGGTATACCCTTTGGTTGTTCGATGATGCATGGAGGGGATTGTAACCATGGCAATGTAACAATATATGACAGGATGAATGTAAAGCTAATGTTCTCTCCCATGTAAACTATCACATAATCATAATCAAAGAGTTAAAAAATAATTTCTATCGAGCTACAACGAAATCTTATTCATCATTGGTTTCTTGCAGTGTTCCATAAATATTGAGTGGCAGTAGCCCCTGATGTTCAAATCCACTTCGCTCAGTGATTGTGAATCTTCGCAACAACTCAAAAGCCATTTACTTGCAATTGGAGATATGCTAAAGGCTAGACATGTGCTTTAAAGTTCCTGCTGAATCACTGGTACAAATCTTTCTAAGTATGCTGTTGTTGTGAAGTGCCGTCGAGTCAATTCCGACCCATAGCAACCTGTATAGGGTTTCCAAGGAGCAGCTGGTGAGCTTGAACCACTGACCTTGCAGTTCAAATGACTTTGCAGTCTGACGCATTAGTCC
>NW_006408582.1:4922414-4965670 GCF_000296735.1 Chrysochloris asiatica | reverse complement strand
GAATAAGTATGGTGAAAGAACACAACCTTGTCGAACACCTTTCCCAATTATAAAACATTCAGTGTTCCCATGCTCTGTTCGAACAACTGCTTCTTGGTCTAGGCACAGATTTCTCAGAAGTACAATTAAGTGTTCTGGAATACTCATAATTCTCAATGTTGTCCATAGCTTGTCATGATCCACACAATCGAAAGGAGCTCTGGTAGCATAGTGGTTACGAATCGGGCTGCGAACCAGAAGGTCAGCAGTTTGAAACTACCAGCTGCTCCACGGGAGAAAGATGACTCTTTCTACCCCCGTAAAGATTTACAGCCTCAGAAACCCTCTTCAGGGTCGCTATAGGTCGGAACCGACTTGACAGCACTCAACAACAACAAAGATATAAATCTATACACACACAAACATATATAAATAGATCCAGAGGATATAGATTAAAAATATTAATGGTGGTCATCTCTAAGTATTGGAATGATGGGCAAATACCTCATTCTTTTTCTTATCTATATTTTACAGGAAAAAAAAATTTTTTAACAAAAGTACATTATTATTATCTTAATGTTTTTAAGTCAACTTAAAACATAGCTAACTTAGCTCTTGCTAGTATAAATTTCCACAACTGCCTCAGAACTAAAGGCAGTCGTTACTTTGTAAGAGAGAATGGGACTATAAAAATGACTGGGCAAGCTGAAACCAGGCAAAGCTATCATAATACTCAATGGGGGAAAGTCTAATTACTCTGTGAATTCTAAAAATGTCTGTCAAAACATTAAGAATTCTTATAATGTTATACATTTACAGAGAAATGAAGACAATAGTAAAACTAATAGTTATTGGGTATACTGTAATTTAGAACACAAGATATACAGAGATTTGAAGTGTTTGGGTTTTGTTTTATTTGTTTAAAAAAGAAAAACTATCAAAAGTAATTTAACTGCTTTTCTTCTTATTAATGTTTAACAATATACTTTGCTGAACTGTCATGCTTTCTAAAATTCTACCATTTTTTCCTTCCTACTTTCAATGTTGTAAAGTATCTCTGAGAGTCACTTAAAGTGTTTTCCATCAGATGCTTGCGTTAAATATCTTCATCCTTATCATCACAATCACTCTCCTTATTTATGGTGATAAGCTCATCTTCACTAAGTTCCTCGAGCTACATATCCAGGAATCTCATCAATGGCCAGCCTGTTCATCCTAATTCCATATGTACTCTATTCAAATTTCACTTTCAGTATTATCACTTTTTGTTGCTTTACTAAATTTTCATTTTTGTTGGCCAAATCATTCTTTCTGTTATCTATACAATGTCACACAGGTTTCACTAGGAGACACTATAATAATTTACAGTAAAAACATTTTTTTTCTTAAATGTTTTATTGCGAATTATGTGATAGTTTACATGGGAGAACATTAGCTTTAGATTCATCCTATCATAAATCACTAACTTTTTACAGAGCTGGAACTTGGAACTTGATGGGACTGCCTTGTTTTTCCAGGTCTCACAAGTTTTCCACTCTTGACAGGGCGCAATCTTAACCACTTTTTCTATCACTTCTTTTAGTGGAAAATACTTAAAATTTTCTCTCTGTGAAAAGCTTCCAACTTACACAGGCTCCAGCTTTCTCATATTTACTGTAATTTATCTACAGTAAATCATTTAATAATAGGTATATCATTGACAGGTTTTGAAAGAAATGGTGTGATTGGTCAGCAGTCATAATGAACGTCTGTTACTTATGCTGCAAACTTAAGTGGAATGAAGGTCTAGCAACAAAGTTGGTACTTTATGCTCTGTAGCGTAGTGGTTACAAATCAGGTTGCTAATCTCACGGTCAGCAGTTCGAAACTACCAGCTGTTCCATGGGACAAAGATGAGGCTTTCTGCTCCCGTAAAGATTTACAGCCTCGGAAACCCTGTACAGGGTCACTATGAGTCAGAACCGATTCCAAGGCATATAACAACAACAATATGCCCTACTGGACTCCTGGTATAGCACTACCAGATCAGCACTGGACTTTGAACCACAAGACCACTAGCCCCTCCTTGGAAACCCTATACTATACAAGGTCGCTATGAGTTAGAACTGACTTGATGGCAATTTAATGACAATATGACCTACTAACTGAAATCTGTAGCGTAGTGGTTACGAATCGGGCTGCGAACCTTAAGGTCAGCGATTCGAAACTACCAGCCGCTCCGCGGGAGAAAGATGAGGCTTTCTACTCCCGTAAAGATTTACACCCTCGGAAACCCTGTACAGGGTCACTATGGGTCGGACCCGACTCGATGGCACTTAACAACAACAACTGAAATCTGTAAAGAACTGTCTTTATGTATAAATATGATACAAAGTTATTTTATGACTTATATTTCAAATGTTTGGCCATCCTACCTTGCCGCTCCCAGTTCTAGACAGAATAAGCAAATGGAAGATTGCTTTCTAGACAAGTCATGTTGTTGTTAAGTTTCACTGAGTTGGTTCTGACTCATAGAGACCCTGCAAAGGGTTTCTGAGGCTGTAAATCTTTGTAGGAGTAGAAAGCCTAATCTTTTCCTCAAGATGAATAATAGAAACATATAATCTGGAGCTAGTAAAAACTTCCAAAATACTTTAATCCAGTGCCCCGATTTTATAAGGACATCTAGACATGTTACTCTATCTGCCTAGCTTCTAAATTGACTTGAGAATTTGAAGGCAAAGAAATAAAAAACGCTGTGCCTCCAAATTCCTCCATCCCACATCATGGTATCATTTTACTGAAGCAAAATCTGTTCTTGGACTGAGATCATCCTTTTGAATGTGCTTTGTCATGAATATACTCTTGTCATGGGTTAGCTTAGGCAGTCAAGAAATTAACTCTGCCTCAAACACTGCCAAAATAGGGTTGACCACACAGTCTGGAACAAAATCCAAACACATCCACACAAAGGGACCAGAAATATTTTGATTACCCTCCAAAAGTATTTAAACAGTTTCTTTGTTTAATTTTTATGTTAAGGAACAGATATGAATCACAGTTTTTCTTGTTTCTGTGTGTGTTTGCATTCAGATTTGAACTACATGACATCAAGAGGAAAAAAAAAAAATCATACTTCTGAGAAATGAAAAGGGCAAAATATTGAATCATATTCTAAAACTGCACCTCTCCTAAAACATGAATATCTACAGCTGATATTATAATATAAAATACTCCCCATTATTTTCACAAACAGCAAGTTATATATCATTTTTAATAGAAAGAGATTATATATGTTACCACATTGAGTATCAAATAAGAGAGAGGCATATGAAAATTTTTATACTGATAAAGTGTTTCTGTTCATAAAGTATCTATAACCAATTTCATTGAATCCTCACAGGAGCCCTAAAGGATACACAGACAGAGATACTTTCCAATTATAGCAGAAGGATCTGTAGATTAGAAAGAGAAAAGGACTTCACCAAGATCAAACATCTGTCAAGTAGTGGTACTGGTCTAAGAACACAGGTCATCTCCCTTCCAATTCAGGTATTGTGGAAGAGTGTTATTGTCATTCTGCCACACTACCTGAAATATACACACATCACGGTATGTATCACAGACATGATTTAACCCATAATAAAGTGAAGGGTAATATAAGATAATTATTAATAAAGGGGCTTATATTTTAAAAATAAATGCACACAGAGCAACTACAACAGGGTATCTTTGTATTTGGGAGACTAACTAATATGCTATGAATTCTTCATTCTTTTTTAGAAATGAAACACAATTTTCTAATCTTAAAGCTGGTTCCAGTTTAACCAGCTTATTATTTTTACTGTCCTTTGTTCTCTCAGTTGGGGAGCACAATGTCTTCATAAGGTAAGCACTGGACTGTGAACCACAAAGCTGGTGGTTCATGCCCACTAGCCACTCCAAGGGAGAAAGATGAGGCTTTCTGCTCCTGCAAAGATTTACAGCTTCGGAAACCCCTCCTGCAAAGATTTACAGCTTTGGATATCCCCACACTTAATGTGGCATATATAGTTCCTCTTACTATGAATAAACAAACAAAACAAAAAACAAAAAACTCCTAATATTTATTAAGCCAATTTTAGAGCCATTGTAGTCCATTATATAATTAATTTATATTCTAGAGGTTTGTCAAATTGGAGCACTCCTCATACTTTATGTAAGGACACAGAATTCACGCACATTCTAATGTGGTCTCTTGTATTCCAGTGGTTTACATATTTTTAAAAACAATTCCGTATTCAGATCCTCTCAGTCTCTAAGTGATCCAAACTCCCCTATTTACAGGTTGATAATGTGGTGCTGTAGGATCAGCACTGGACCAGGAACCACACGGTCAGCAGTTCACACTCACCAGCTGTTGCTCGGAAACCGTGTACAGGGGTCACAATGAGTCAGAATTGTGAAGGCATTTGACAACAACAATAATCCTTATATGTTTTGTTTTGTTTTTTTACCTAAAGTCACCGGAAATAAAAAATTCCTATCAAGTGTTTCCAAGAACTTTACTTTCTTTAACATCTTTTCATTTGGGCTAGCAAACCCCTCACAAAAACATATGCTTCATAAACTAAGCAGTGAGTTCATATTAATGGTAGAGAAAAAAAATTGTAAAAGGAGGGTGAGAATGGTTGCACAGCTTACAAAATGTGGTGTCACTGAATTTAACATATAGAAATTGTTGAATTGACATACAATTTGCTATGCACATTTTCAAAAACAAATTATTGCTTAAAATAAAAGATGCTTCCTATAAGCCACAAAAACTTTAGTCTACTGACTAAAAAAATCATTTAGTTTTTAAAAGCCATTCATTAAATCTTGAAGTTTCCAATTTCCCTTATACGTTAAGTACTGTTAAGTCAGGTTTCAATTCATAACAATCCCATATAGGGTTTCCAAGGAGTAACTGGTGAGTTTGAACCACTGACCCTGGGGTTCAAATCAGCCTATGCTAATTAACTTTTGAAAATACCACATTGTCAATTTTTATATCATTAGGCTTAAAGACATCACTTATAGACTAAAAAAAAAGAAGACATTCTATCCCAGAAACCCAAGATTTTCTACGTACCAGTTTATTCAATGAAAACAATGTGCTATCTCTGTTTTGTGAATAAGCAGGTTTAAAACAATACTGCATAATATTTTCCTGTTTCATGGAAGGCAACTAGTAACAAAGCATATTACTTCACCTTTAAATAGTAAACCAGGAGTTCATTGAGGGCAGGATCAGCATTCAAATTAACAAGGAAACATTTATCATCCCCAACTTTGATTCCTGAAGACTGAAGAGATATCCCCAGGCTCTCAAGCTGTTTCTGTCGCTCCTGTAAGTATTAGAGAAGTATTAATGCTGCATCAATTGAGATGCTCAGGTAGAAAAGATCTTACAACATTAAAACAATGATTAAATTATTCTATGTTATCTTAGTGTTATGGAATTGCAGATAACTGTATTTTTCTTTTTTTCCAAATTAATTCTCTAGTATAACTTTTATTTTAAAAAATAAAGCACAGTACACATAGTCATTAAGTATACTATTGAGTTCTCAAATTTCATTTTAAAAATATTTATCAACTTAAATTTATCTTTCTCATTCAATTCAGGATATACAGGTAAATGAGGATACATGTTACTCAACTGTGATCTTTCTGAAAAGCAAAGTTATTAAGATATTCTCTTGCTAAGTATCTTCAGTGACTTTCCAAAGTTTCTTTAACGAAATTGACAAAATACTTAGATCTGACCCATTTGTTCTCCTCTTCATATTCATTTCTTTTTCTTTTACTTTTAGCTTAATTTACTCCTGAGCCATAAAAGTTTTTGTTTCCTCAGTTTCTTCTGGGAAATCTTTTTCTTCTGTGCAACCTCCTCTTCTAGTTTAGGAACAACTTGTTCCTTTTTCAGTGAGGATCATCTCAACATGGTAGGGGGTGCTTATGTAGGGGTTGATCCAACCACGAGCTCTGTAAGTTCAGCAGCTCATTTTGGGGGTTTTGTTGACCTGAACGTGCTCAATGACCAGAGAATCCACATCTAAACCCTTAAGTTCAGCATTGCTCTTTTCATTTTTAAGCATGTGCAGCAAAAATTCAGTACTCTTTTTGGGCCACTGTGTCTAACCCCACTGCTTGGCCTAGGCACACCTACTAATGTCACTATTGTAACATCGGAATGGTACACATTACTCCTGCAAAGTGACATCTTTCTGGTACTTGATGACTTGTCAGATATACATACCCTTGATGGCCTGGGCAGTTTCATGGGTGTTCTTAAAATGGACACAAAGATATGAACCTCTTGATTTGCATGATTTTGTGGGGGTTTCTGGGTCATGTGAGTAGAGAACCATTTTATAAGATTACTTCACGCCACTTACAGGAAGAGCTCCATCTTCATTTCTTGCTACTTCTACTTTCAAACTCTGTGCTGCAGTTATATAGAGAATCCTCTTAGCCACTTAAGTTGTTAAGAATGTTTTCCTTAGCTTGAGGAATTTTACATCTATTCCTTCTATGTGGAGCATACATGTTATCATGCTTGGTGTAGTCATCTGTTTCTTAAACCATTTCCCCACACCAGACTATAAGCTCTTTGAAGATATGGAATGTATGTTATGTTAAATTCCTAGCACATACCATAGCACATGCCATGGAGTGAGCACTCAAAGAATTAGGTAATGTGAATTTACAAAATGAAAACTTGCAAATGTATTCAACAATTCTTTTCATAACAGCAAAGATCAAAAAAGTAGAGGATAATAAATGCTGGCGAGGATGCGGAGAGACTGGGACCCTCCTACATTGCTGGTGGGATTGCAAAATGGTCCAACCACTCTGGAAAACAATATGGCGCTTCCTCAGAAGGGTGGAAATAGAGATACCTTATGATCCAGCAATTCTTCTACTTGGTATTTATCCACAAGAAATACAAGCCATAATACAAGTAGATATATGCACACCAATGTTCATAGCAGCACTATTCGCAATAGCAAAAGGATGGAGACAGTCTAAGTGCCCATTAATGGAAGAATGGATAAACAAACTTTGGTATATACACACAATGGAATATTATGCTACCTTGAAGAATAACAAGGAAGCTGCAAGCTACCACATAACATGGATGAACCTTGAGGACATTATGCTGCGTGAAATTAGTCAGTTATAAAGGAGAAATATTACTACATAGGCCCATTATTGTAAAACACTAAGAAAAAGTTGTTGTCATGTGCCATGGAGTCAGTTCCGACTCATAGAGACCCTCTATAGGGTTTCCGAGGCTATAAATCTTTAGGGGAGCAGAAAGCCTCATCTTTCTCCTATGGAAGAGCTGGTAATTTTGAACTGTTGATCGGATTTGCTACCCGATTCATAACCACTACCCACAGTAAAAGGAGGGGGAAAAATTATTTGCTGGTTACTGGGATGTAAGGAGTTGGGGAAGGAGGGGAAGGTGGAGTACAGGGTAGGGAATAGTCATAGGATAGTTTGGGCGCTGGGGGGGAAGGGAGTCAATACACAAGAAGGGGTAGGAGAATGAAAGAACAGTTAGGGAGGTTTGCATGGACTTAGTGGGACAGAGGTAAATAATGATGTATGCACAACCTTGGAACAATAGGGCTCTGGGATACAGTGATTGAGGCATGGTTTGAATGGGTGAAAGAAGGGAAATAATGTTAAGATGCTTGGCTGTCCCTTACCTACCATTGTAAAATAGACAACTGAGATGGAGAGAAAGGAATAGCTAGAAACATCACCATAGAAGCTTGTAAGTCCGTCTTCAGCCTATAACTAATTGGGATACCTAAAATGGGGCTAGAACTTGCCCAGGAAAGAAGGCTTCCTGTGGAGCCTTTGCACTGCGTAAGGCCATAGGGTGGAATCCTGATCCTCATCCTGAATCTTTTTAGGTGAGAAATTTCCACTGAAAGGACAAGCAGACCAGCCTGGAACAGCTAGAAGAACAGAAGATACTTTGTGTAAGAAAGACCAGCAGGAAACATCAGAAACAGTAATGACAGTCTGATTGACTTCTACAAGAAAAAGCAAGTCATTCGTGGGGGAGTCATCAAGGCAAATGGTCAGGTCCCCTCAGGGTAAACCCCCTTCCAAGACTAAGACTCAAGGGGAATACATGAGCAGGCATGTGGTCTTGCTGCTGACCACGCTGGTCACCGATAAGGGGAAGTGGGGGGAAATACAGCTATGAACTTGTGAGCTAAGTCCGACCACGTTCAACAGACTCCTGTCAACCTGGGTTGAGACCTGGTTGACCAGCAGTATGGCAAGACCTGGGGATTCCTGGGCCCAAGGACAGGGACATGGCCACAGAGGACTAAAGCAGAGAGTGAAACATCTGGCTGATATGAAGAGAAGAGAGACGCACAAGAACACCCACACTTGCAGATAGTAGCCATTTGACCTGGCTTCAAAGACTGGATGATCAGAACTCAACTAGAGGAAGAAAGAAGAGGGGAAAAAAAAGAGTAATCTGCTACAATTTGACGAACTTGCCCTATGCTTGTGGATGTAGTATCTCAAAGGAGGGAACAAATCTTTACAGCGAGGATCATTTCCACCCCCTCAGTACACAGGGTCAACATGGATAGACAACTTAGACATCTGCTACCCAAAATGGGGGTGACTGGCTTACAAGCTTTCAAGAGGGAGCCTAGTTCCAGAGGGTGCGGGGGAAGGTAGAATCTCCACTGAGTGGTTTCCACCCTGTCTGGACTGGGCTGATGAAAGGATATGGGTGATAAGACTCTTGTGGTGAATGATTGCTATCCGGTCTGACTGTGAGTGTTGAAAAGGTAAAAGTAGATGTTTTTGTAACATAAGGAGGGGAGTGGTTGATTTTGCAGTCAAGGAGCAGAGGTCCCTTGGACCATCAAGGTAGAAGAGCAGAGTGTGGGATCCTATCCAGAGAGGCAGCACCACCAGTGATGGAGGCAGAGACAATGACATGGAGAGATGGAACGAGTGGGGACTCTGGACTCTGGGAGGGAGAGTATTTGTGTGTTGATGGCCAGGGGGTGGGCCTGTGGGGTGTACCCTTTGTTTGATGAGGCATGCAGGGAATTGTAATCATTGCAATGAAACGAAGTAAGATAGGATGAATGTAAAGCTAATGTTCTCCCATGTAAACTACCACATAATTCACAATAAAAACTTTAAAACAAAAGAATTCTTTTCATAAGCATGCAATCCTTGATGCCTACCTGCCTCTGACCCATATAATATAGGAATGAATATATAAATCCTACACCCTAATACTCTATGATTAATGTGAATCAGGGCAATGTCAGGAGTCTGAATATTTATAAACAGCAAGTAGTGATGAGTCACGGGCACAAAGGCCTTTTGATTCTGGGGACAGACAACAGATTATGAAGTAATTTAGCTAGGGCTACTGAGTCAGTTTGCAGTATAATTAAAATAAACCCTCAGAATTCTGGTGTTTCTAGGCATACCATCCTAATTTATACGGGTACTACAACTCAGTCAATATATGTTACATTCAAAGATACTATAATCAAAAGGAACAAAGGGATATTATGATCCTGGGACTTTGAATCAAGTGTCTCTTCTAACAAAAAGAATTAAAGGATTCTTTCAGAAATTTTGAGCATCTTAGCAAGAGATATTAGGCATTTTCAACACTCAATTTCAAGAAATTACTGTCTTTGATACAGAAACCATGCTGATAAAAATGAAGAAAGCCAGTCTAACTTATCTTCTGTGGTTCCTTCTGAGAAGCAGGAATCATTCTCATAATGAGAAGTAACATATCTTTACAAATAATATGGGAAAATGTCCATGAATAATAATAAATGAAAAATGTAGGTATAAATTAGTATAGAATTTGCTTTAAAATAACCCAATTTAGGGATATTAAAAAATGAGATTGTCCATATGCTAATATGTAATAAAATTGGGTGATAGGTGCATGTGGTTTTATTATACTCTTCTGTTACCTTTATTTGCATTTGAAAATTGTTGATAAAAAAAAAAAACTCAAATAAAATCCTATTGTGTATTGCTACAAATATAATACCCAGATTATGCTTAGTAAAAATAAAATTCTCCAACAACATCTCAAGTTTGATTCCCAACAAGACATTTAAAGATGGACTCTACTGAGTGATGAAATCAGTACAGGCAGTCCTCAACTTATGATGTGCTCAAGGTAAGACAAACCACAGTCATGACAGTCTGTTTGAGGTTTTTTGTACATCTTATCATTAGTAATCCATAACATACACTGTGCTTTAGCATAATTCAATGATGTTATCCTTCTAGATGTTCACTCACAGATGTTCAATATTATTCGACCTACATCAAACCAACATAAGACAGTTGTAGGAGCAGAACCCCCTCATAAATCAAGGACTATCTGTAGTAAGTGCTACATATTCTCTGTTATAAGAAATAGCTGTAAACACCAGGGACTTTTAATTTTAAAAAACGAAGAGGCAGAGAGGTAATTTAAAAAACTGAAGAAGTGAATTAGGTAAAAATTGTCCTCTTTCTCACAGGGCTTTTGAAAGGATTGAAAAAAATACTATCTTATGTTATGATATAAAATTAGAAAACAGAGGTCAAGTTCATTCTGCACCTAATGGGACACAGTAAGGGGAATGAATTTCACAGTTAATCAACGTACTGACACACATGTAATATTAAATCCAAAACCCAAAATAATCTTCAATAAAGCAAAACACAGAACCAATACACAGAACAAGTGCTTAGCATAGAGTTCAACACATAAGTATATGCAAGTATGAAAATAGGATACTTCTTATTCTCTTAGCTTTAGAGGAATGAATTAGAGCCAAAGAATATAGAGAAACAATAAAATATTTATATTAAAAAGCTACTTTAATGTTATCCAACAATGAAAAAACTGCTAGATGCAGTACTGAGCTCCTCATTACCATATACATTTCTAACACAGAAGATAAATAACTTATCTAATAGTATTTTAGTAAGGAGACAGTTAGACTTCTAAGGATTTTCTCCCAATGTTAACATTTCTGACTCTTAGATTACATCTATAGCAAGTTTTCTAGTAATGAGAAACAGTCACTGTAGATTTATCTTACATTATTCTTGCTGAGTTGTCAAAACACACATCCTACTATATACTACTAATAATTTTGTAGTTTGAGTAAATTCTTGTAGAGCACTTAATAGAACTAGTTGTTCTGAGCCAGAGGGACAAAATGGTTGTTTCATTTTAAAAATGTTTTAAAAATTACTCTGGCACTAAAAAAATTATTTCTTACATAATGAAGCATCAATTATTAGTTTATTCATGGCTTCCTTAGTTTTCAAGTTAATTTTGTACACAAGTGACTCTTAGCTCTGTTGTTGACGTTGTTAGTTGCCATCAAGTAGATTTCTGACTCATGGTGACTCCATTTGTGCAGAGTAGAACTGTTCCATAGGGTTTTCAAGAAGACTGGCAGGTCTGTTTTTCATGGTGCTTCTGAGTGGGTTCAAACTGACTACTGTTTGCACCACCCAAGGACTTCCTCTTGGATCCAGAGTACTATTAACAGTGCTAGATTTACCATCTGCCAAACTAAGATTTAAAAAGGAACCAGAAACGTCATCTGAGTTCCATTGTACAAACTACCACAAGTGTTATATCTCTTAAATCAGGAAACACAAACCTGTGCAATCTCCTCAGTTTTCCTTAATTTCTCCTCCCAGGTCACAGTCATTTCCTGGATTAGCTTCTCAGATTCTTCCAGTCGGTCTTTTAACTCTGGAGACTTCATTGCCTACAAGCAAAAATATTCACTTCATGAAATGTCTGTATGATACCCTAAAAAAAACAGAATTAGGTAAAACGAAAGGGATATAAGTAACAACCTGCCTCACATGAGTTCTACAGCACACTGACATCTTTGTTCTACCTAAGACATAAAAATTGGTTGTCACTAATTAATAGCATCTAAAACTGTTATGAGGAGTCCTGGTGTGGCACTGTGGGTTAATGCGCCAGACTGCAAAGCCATTTGAACTGCAAGGTTGGCGGTTCAAGCTCACCAGCTGCTCCTTGGAAACTCTATACAGGGTCGCTATGGAATCGATTTGACGGCACTAGACAACAACAACAGACTGTTATGAGAGCCTTAAACTCAACCTAAGCAATTTAACATATGCATAAAAAGAAGATTAAAGTTTTTCCTTTTCCTCCAATTTATTATACATATCAAATTATAATTATGGAGATAAAAACAAAAAAGCCATTTAAAAATTTTCAATAGCTCATAAATATAACTATTGGAATACACATTATTTAATTCTAGTTTTTACTAGTGACTTAAGATATTCAACTATACAGGCAAAATTTACACATGATAGCAAATTGAAAAGTGTTGTTAGCAACAGGAAGACAGGCAAAGAATATCAGAGAACCTCAAATGAACTACAATGATTCCTATAAAACAGGATAAAGAGTAAGTCAACAGACAAAAGTAAGTCAATGCTTCAAATAGAATACAAGAAAAAATGTAATTAAGTACATGTGAGCAACTTGAGTTTCTTATATTAACAAAAACTTTGATTGCATTTAAGAAATATTCTTGTAGGGGGCATGAAAAGGTTATGTTCAGTAGCACTTCAAAAGAGACTATGAATGAAAATAATTTGACAGCTACAGTTGCTGTCATAAGAAGAAGACATACTGTTAAACATAGGAAGTTAAAGAAAGAAAAGGGAAGGAAAAGGGGTCTGGGAGCAAACAGTGATCCAAGGTCACTGAGACAGAAACAACACTCTTCCTGCACAGCTCCCTCAAATTAAACGACAAAAAACGTCAAAACATCACAGTTAAGAAGAAGAAAAATTAATAGAGTAAATACATTTACTAAACTTAAGCATCATCTTTTTGGAATAGCAGAAATTTAAAAATCAGGATAACTTTGGAAAAATTACTCATTTCTCTGGATCTCAATATTTTCTCTGTAAAATAAAGGCAATACAAATTATTTCACTGAATTAGATATGAGGATGAAATTATATAATAGACATGAAACTAATTTTATTTACTTTAGAAAGTTAATTCAAATTTTAATCATCATAATCACATCCAACAATCATTATTTTGAGAGCATTTATCAAACGTGACTAATCAGGGCACTGATTAAAAGTACAAGAAATCAGAAAAACCGATGATTAATATGGACCAGGTAACTGAGAATAGCTCCATTAAGGATGCAAGATTTCAGCATGACTCTAGTGAGAGACAGAATTTAGATAGAGAAAGACATAAAGTACACTAATAGGTCACTGATGAGTAATGCCCAGAGGGAACATGGAGAATTAAGTGCTGGTCAGAGAATTTTGAAAACAGGCAATGAAGTCACATAGTAGACCTATGTACAGAAAAATAATGAAAATGGTATTTCATGAATATTTGATATCAGAATGGAAGTTAGAATAGTTTTAAAAGTTGTATACACAAGGCAAAGAGCAAATATTACATTCCTAGAACTCTCATGCAATTTATTTGAGAGGCTGATAGATTAAGACAGTGTTAAATGGAACAAAAGGCAGTCTAAGAAACTTTACTTCTGGGAACAGAATGAACTAGGACAAAAACTAAATGTTTTATATAATCAAACTATACAGAACTGAATTTCAATAAAGATCTAAGGTTGTCAAAAACTGGAAGCAACAAAGATCTCCTATAGATGAAAAAACTGTGTAACATCCATACAATGAAATAGTATTCAGAATTTTTTTTTAAAGCTATTAACGCGTGAAAAGATATGTTGTTATTGTTAAGTGCCACTGAATCAGTTTCAACTTATAGTGACCCTGTGTATAGGGTTTCCAAGGAACAGCTGATGGGTTTGAACCGCCAACCTTGGGGCTAGCAGTCCAGTGCTTATCCTACAGGGTCAAACCAGGACTCTAAAAGTTATGGAGCAAACTTAAATATAATTGCTATGTGAAAGAAGTCAGTCTGAAAACACTATATACTGGAACTACGTGACATTTTGAAAAGGAAAAACAGAGAGAAAGTAAAAACATTAGTGGCTGCCAGGGTTTCATGGAAAAGGAAGGAGGGAAAGAGGGAAGAATTAAGTAGAAAACATTGGGATATTTAGGGTAGTGAAGGTCTCCTTCATGATAATGGAATTGTAAACACAAGGTATCATGCATTTCTTAAAATTCATGGAACTCTGTAAGACAAAGAAAAAAAAAGCCTTTATATAAACTACGTACTTTAGCAAATTTTAATACATCAATATGCATTCTTCAGTTGCAACATATATATTTACTGCACACTAATGCAAGATTTTAATAATAGTGGAAAGTGGGTGTGCAGGTGGGGGGGAGGTGGATACATGGGAACTCTTTGTACTCTCTGCTTAATATTTCTATAACACTGATGTAAAAACAGCACATACTAATAAAGATACATATTGTTTTAAATCCACTGCAGTAGAGTCAATTATGACTCAAAGCAATCCTATGAGTAAGAATAAAGACTTATGTATTCTTTATTATGACATATATTTTTCTTCTGTTAATGAAAAAGAAAAAACAAACTCTTCACAAGTCTAATTTTGGTGTTTCTGAAGCTGAATACTTAATTCAGATACACACAAGAAGATCCAAAGAGAAGAACAAATTTTTTGCCACTAAACAGACATGTAAGTCCTACTATAATTTATTTCCATAAGGATAATTACACATACAATGAAAAAGCTGAAATAATAGGTCTCTGGCTGCCTAACCAGAGTTGAGTGGTTCAAACCCACAATAGGTTCCATGTAAGAAAGATGAGACTGTCTCCTCCTGTAAACAGTTACAGTCTGTGGAACTCTATGAGTCTAAATACATCACTTCTCTGTCAGTTTCTCACACTGTGGTGGCTTGTGTGTTGCTGTGATGCTGGAAGCTATGCTGCGGGTATTTTGAATGTCAGGAGGATCACCCATGGTGGACAGGTATCAGCTGAGCTTTCAAACTACGACAAGACTCGTAAGAAGGAGATGCAGACTACATCTGAAAATGTAACCACTGAAATCCTTATGAATAGTGTGAAACATGGTTAGCACCAGAATATTCAATATTGAAGCATGATGGATAGCAACAGAATATTGTCAAACGTAGTAACAAAAGAGAAGCCCCTCAGGCTAGAAGGCACTCAGAATTCAACTGGGGAAGAGCTGCCTCCTCAAAGTAGACCTGATCATGATGATGTGAATGGACTAAAGCTTTTAGCACCTTCATTTGCTGATGGGTCACAACTCAAAATGAGGAGAAACAGCTGCAAACATCATTAACAAATGGAACATGGAATGTACAAAGTATGAACCTAAGAAAATTCAAAATTGTAAAACATGAAATGGAATTCATAAACATCAAGATCCTAGGCATTAGTCAGCTGACATGGATTGGTACTAGTCATTTTGAACCTGACAATTACACAATTTATTATGCCAGGAATGACAAATTGAAGAGGAATGGTGTCACCTTCATCACAAAAAGAACATTTTAAGATCTATCTTGAAGTATAAAACTGTGATAGGAAAATATCCATATGCCTATAATACCACTATTACTCAATTTTATGAACCAACTGCTAGAGCAACCAACTTCTTCAATCTGAAATTGCTCAAACATGCCATCAAGATGTATTGAGGGGGCTACAGCCAGACTGGTATAGTGACACAGTGCTAAAAACTGCAGAGCTTCTGGAAAAAGACATGTGACAGACTTTATACTTTACTATCCTCCTCTCCCCTGACGCACCTTCACTGCCCAGCCCAGACACCTTCAGGTGGGTGGGAGTGCACCCCCAAAAGTGTCCAGTGTTGCGCCCATGGTTTTCCCATGGCACAGTGGGGAGGCCCCTGAGAGGAGCCCCAGTGGTCCCACAGACTGATCGTTTGGCTACTTCTTATGATGTCTGACTCTGGGACCCAGCCCTAAAGTTGACCTGGGTGGGAACCTTTATGCCTGACTTACTTAGCAAGAAAAAAGGCGGCCTGTCCACACAGCCAAAATGTATGTAAACCTTGTAAAGCCTCAATATAAAAGGCAAGAAACAACACCAACTATTACATACAAGGATGCAGCTATTTTGAGAATTATGCTGTGCAGATACAGATACTGAACTGGCCTTCAGAGATAAAAACAGTGGACAATCTTTCTTCCATTAATTTCTCAATCTCTCTTTGTGCACCTCCACTGTGGTGACTAGAGTATGGGCCTGAGTGAGTGGACACCCCCACCCACCGCTGGAGGTTCCAACAGTGCACACACACTGACCTGCACAGCAAAGGCTACTGGGCAGTCAGCTACGATTTTATTCTTGGTTTTTGAGTGGTGGTTTTCTTCTCTGATTTTATAATTGTTAGTGTTTCTGGTCCTTTTGGTCTCAATTTTTCCTGTGAGTGGGAGCTTTCTCCCCCTATCTTATCCAAGAAGAGACAGCAGTCGTGCCCATATAGTCAGTCCACAAGCATACCCCATGATATGCCACCATCTAGACAGAAGCCAATACCAGCTGCTAGGCATTACAGGTGAAAAGGGAAGCTTATCTCTAGATCACATCCATCAGAAGACACTCAGTAAGGTTAAAAACACAGCAACATACATTCATTTAATCATGAAAAACCCAATTAACTACTGAAAGTGTCCAAGAAAAAAAAAAAAAAAAATCTCAGCACATGTCCAAAATCAGAAAAGAGTAACTCAGACAAATGAGGTAGAGGCAGACATAGACTTCCCACTAGAACAAGAGCAGGCTTTGGATCTGCTTGAGAAGGAACTCAGAAGAAAGATATAGACACAAATTCAAATGTTCCACAGAGGGGTCAAGGAAAATAAGGAAGAAGTCAGGAAAGTGCTACAGAAGCAATCAAACAAGATAGATACAGCATTGGAAACAATTCAAAGCCTGCAAAAAGAGGTCCAGATGATTAACAATAAAATATCAGAAATGGACAAAACACTGAAAGGGCAAAGGAGTAGAACTGAAGAGATATAAGCCAGAACCAGTGAACTGGAAGGCAAGTCTCTCAATACTGCTAAGATAGAAGAGAAAGGAGAAAAAAAATCAGTAGAGAGTCTAAAATTCATGCTGAATAACATGAAGAGAAATAACTTAAGAATTACTGGCATTCCAGAACAGGATAAATAACAGAAGTCCAAAGACGAGACAGTTGAGGAGTATCTGGAAGAAAACTTCCCTAACATCTTGAAGGATGAAAAGATAAGCATTCAAGAAGCTGAACGAACCCCAGGAAGGATAGACCCGAAAAGAAAAACACCAAGACATATCATAATCAAGCTCTCCAAAATCAAAGACCAGGAGAGAATGCTAAAAGCAGCTAGGGAAAAGAGAAGTGTTACCTGCAAAGGCAAGCAAATCAGATTAAAAGCTGACTTCTCTGCAGAAACTATGCAGGCAAGAAGGCAATGAGGAGACATATATAAAATCATGAAAGAAAAAAACTGCCAACCATGAATCATTTATCCAGCAAAACTGCCAAATCAAATATGATGTTAAGATGCTTGGCTGTCATTTGAATCTTGGTTTCCCTTACCTACTATTGTACAATAGACAACTGAGGCGGAGAGACAGGAATAGCCAGAAACATCACCATAGAAGGCATGTAAGTCTGTCTTCAACCTATAACTGATTGTTGTTGTTGTTGTTAAGTGCTGTCGAGTCCATTCCGACCCATAGTGACCCTGTATAGGGTTTCCGAGGAGCAGCTGGTGAGCTTGAACCACCGACCTTACAGTTCAAACAACTTGCAGTCTGGCGCATTAACCCACAGCACAACACTACGACTCCTATAACTGACTGGGATACCTAAAATGGGGCTAGCACTTGCCCAGGGAAGGAGGTTTCCTGTGGAGACTTTGCACTGCATAAGAACATAGATCGAATCCTGATCCTCATCCAGAACATTTTTAAGTGAGAAATTTCCACTGAAAGGACAAGTAGACCAGCATGGAACAGCTAGAACATGAGATATTTCTTGAAAGAAAGACCAGCAGGAAAAATCAAATACAATAACAGCAGTCTGATTGACTACTACAAGAACAAGCAAGTGGTTTGCCGGGGAGCCATGAAGGCAAGTGGTCAGGTCCCCTCAGGATAAACCCCCTTCCAAGACTAAGACTCAAGGGGGAATACATGAGCATACATGTGCTCTGACTGGTGACCACACTGGTCACTGATAAGGGGAAGTGAGGGAAAACAGCTATGAAGTTGTGAGCTAAATCTTACTATGTTCAACAGACTCTTGTCATCCTGGGTTCAGACATGGTTGGTTGACCAGCAGTATGACAAGACCTGGAAACTCCTGGGCCCAGGGACAGGGACATGGCCACAGAGGACTAGAGCAGAGTAAAGGGTCTGGCTGATATGAAGTGAGGGGAGATGCACAAGTACACCCAAACTTGCAGATAGTAGCCATTTGACCTGGCTTCCAACTTCTGGATGACCAGAACTCAACTAGAGGAAGAAAGAAGAGGAAAATAAGAGTAATTCTCTAAAATTTGATGAAGTTGACCTATGCTTGTGGATGTAGTAGTTTAAAAAAAAAGGAATAAATCTTGACAGCGAGGATCATTCCCACCTCCCTGGTACAAAGGGTTGACAGGGACGGATAACTCAAGACATAGGCCAACCAAAATGGATGGGCTACAAAGGCAAGAAACTGAGTGGTTTACAAGCTTTCAAGAGGGCGCCTAGTTTCAGAGGGTACGGGGGAAGATAGAATCTTCACTGAATGGTTTCCAACTTGTCTGGATGGGGCTGGTGAAAGGAGATAGGGATAAGACTCTTGTGGTTCAGTAGTGAATAATTGTTATCAGGACTGATTGTGAGTGTTGCAAATGTAAAGGTAGACATTTTGTAACAAAAGGAAGAGCAGAGTGCGGGACCCTATCCAGAGAAGCAGCAACACTAGAGATGGAGGCAGAGACAATGACATAGAGAGATGGAACAACTGGAGACTCTGGACTTTGGGAGTAACAGTGTTTGTGTGTTGACAGCCATGGGACAGGCTGTTTGCAGGGAATTGTAATCATTGCAATGAAATGAAATAAGATAGGATGAATGTAAAGCCTATGTTCTCCCATGTAAACAATCACATAATTCACAATAAAAACTTTTAAAAAAATGTATTTATGATTAATGGTGATTGGAATGCTAACAATGGAAACCAAAAAGGAAGGGTGGATAGCTGGAAAATATGGCACTGGTGATAGAAATGATGCTGGAGAACTCTTTATAGAGTTTTACAAGAACAATGACTTCTTCATTGCAAACACCTTTTTAAACAACATAAAAAGAGATGACTATATTCATGGACTTCACCAGATGAAATACACAGAAATTAAATTAACTGCATCTGTGGAAAGGTAAGGTGTAAAAGCTCTGTATCATCAGCCAAAACAAGGATAGGGGTAGAATGTGGTACAAACTATCAATTGCTCATATGCAAGTTCAGACTGAAGCTGAGGAAAATTAAAACAAGTCCATGAGAGCAAAAACATGACCTTAAACATATGCCACCTGAATTTAGAGACCATCTGAAGAACAGATTTGATGCATTAGACATCAATGACCAAAAACCAAGAGTTGTGGGTGATATTGATCTTACCAAACTGGAAGAAAGCAAAAGGTCATTAAGAAGACAAGAAAAGATGGGGCGATAAAGGCATGAAGTGACTGGCTTACAACAAGGTTTCAAGGGAGTTTAGTTTAAGAGTTTGTGGGGGAAGAAAGTGTCCCTGCTGAATAGTTTCCATCTTGTCTAGATGGGTCTGGTAAAAAGAGATGGGGAGAAGATTCTTATGATTCAATAGGGAGTAAATGTTATCGTGACTAATTACAACTGTCACAACTGTAAAGGTAAAAGTTTTGTAACAAAAACAGGGGAGTAGTTAATCTTATAGTCCAGAAACAGAGGACCCTAGGATGGCCAAGGGAGAAGAGCACAAGAGGAATGTGAGACCTTATTCAGATAAGCAGTGACATCAGAGGTGGAGACAGAGATGGGGACATGGTAAGAGGGATTGGCTGAGGACTTTAGATTCATGAGAAGAGAGGGACTAAGAGATGGCAGCCAGGAGGCAGACTTGTAGAATGTGCCCTTTGGTGGTATAAATAATTATATATGCCTGAGTGTTTAAAAAAAAAAAAAAGAGCTAAAGTGAATAGAGAGAAATACTGTTAACTGATGGTACATGGAGGGGATTACAATCTTTGTAATGAAACAAGGTGTATGATTTTCTAAATGTGAAGCTGATGATCTGCCCTGTAAACTTTCACTCAATCCACATTAAAAACCTTAAAAAAAAAAAAAAAAAAGGAAAAGACCAAAATGGATGTCTGAAAAGACTCTGAAACTTGCTCTCCAGTTTAGAAGATGCTAAAGCACATGAAAGAAATGAGGAGGTAAAAGAACTGAACAGAAAATTTCAAAGGGCAGCTTGAGAAGACAAAGCCAAATATTATAATGAAATGTGCAAAGATCTGGAGTTAAGGAACCAAAAGGGAAGAATACACATAGCATTTCTCAAGCTAAGGGAACTGAAAAAAAAATTCACGCCTTGACTTGAAATACTGAAGGATTCTTTAGGCAAAATATTGAATGGTGCAGAAAGCATCAAAAGAAGATAGAAGGCATACACAGAATCACTAACAAAAGGAAATAGTTGATGTTCAACCATTTCAAGAAGTACAGTATGATCAAGAGAAACTGGTACTGAAGAAAGGCATCTCGTGCACTGAAGGCATTGTCAAAGAACAATCCTTTGGGAACTGATCAAATACAAATTGAAATCTTTCAAAACTGAGGCAACACGTGAGGCACTCACTCAATTATGCCAAGAAATTTGGAGGACAGCTACCTGGCCAATTGATTGGAAGAGATCCATATATGTGCCCATTCCAGGGAGAGGTGACTTAGCAGAATGCAGAAATCATCAAACAATCATTAATACCACATGCAAGTAAAATTTTTCTAAAGATAATTTTAAAATGGCTGTAATAGTACACTGACAGGGAATGACAGAGGTTCATGCTGGATTCAGATGAGGATGTGGAACGAGGAATATCACTGCTGAGATTAGATGGATCTTGGCTGAAAGTAGAAAATACCAGAAAGATATTTTCTTATGATACAGCAATTCCTCTACTTGGTAGTTACCCACAAGAAATATGAGCCATAACACGAGTAGATATATGCACATCATGTTCAGAGCAGCACTAGTCACAATAGCAAAAAGATGGAGATAGCCTAAGATCCCATCAACTGAAGAATGGATAAACAAACTTTGGTATACTTGTGCTTTATTGACTAGGAAAGGGCTTTCGAGTGTGTGCATCATGACAAGCTATGGACAACATTGCAGAGAACGAGTATTCCAGAACACTTAACTGAACTCATGAGGAACCTATACATAGACCAAGAGGCATTTGTTAGAACTGGTTTAAAATCAGGCAAGTTGTGACCCAAGGTTGTATTCTTTCACCATACTTATTCAGTCTGTATGCTGAGCAAATAATCTGAAGAATGTGACATCAGGTTTGAAGGAAGATTCATTAACAACTTGCAATATGCAGATGATACAATCTTGCTTGCTGAAAACAAAGAAGATTTAAAATATTTACTGATGATCAAAGACCACAGTCTTATATATGGGTTGCACTCAATGTAAAGAAAACAAAAATTCTCACCAATGGAGCAATAAATAACATCATGATAAATGGAGAAAAGATTGAAGTTGACAAAGACTTTGTTTTGTTTCGATCAACCACCAATACTCATGGGAGCAGTAGTCAAGAAATCAAACGATGTATTCCATTGGGCAGATCTGATGCAAAAGACCTCTCTTAAAGTATTCAAGAGCAAAGATGTCAGTTTGAGTACTGACCTGCACCTTATCCAAGTCATGGTATTTTTGATAGCCTCATATGCATGTGAAAGCTGGACAATGAGTAAAGGAAACCATAGAAGAATTTATTTATTTGATTTATGGTGTTGGAGAACAATACTAAAGGTATCATGGAATGCCAGAAGAACAAACAAATTTGTGTTGGAAAAAGTACAATCAGAAAGAATGCTCCTTAAGCCAATATGGCCAGACTTCATCTCTCATACTTCAGACATATTATCAGGAAGGAACAGTCTCTGAAGAAGGCACCATGCTTGGTAAAATGGGCAATCAGCAAAAAAGAGGGAGACCCCCAACGAGATGAACTGGCACAGTGGCAGTATCAATAGGCTTAAGCATAGCAATAATTGTGAGGATAGCCCAGGATTGGGCAGTGTTTCATTCTGTTGAACGTTTTAAGATCGCTATGAGTCAGAACCGACTCAGTGGCACCTAACAACAACAAATGAGTTTAAATCAACTCAGTGGCAGTGGGTTTGGATTTTTAGGTAAGACCTCTGGTAGCGTAGTAGTTATGAATCGGGCTGCTAACCTCAAGGTCAGCAGTTCAAAACTACTAAGCCGTTCCGCAGGAGAAAGATGAGGCTTTCTGCTCCGGTAAAGATTTACCGCCTCAGAAACCCTGTGCAGGGTCACTATGAGTCAGAATCGACTCCATGGTACTTAACTACAGCTAACTCCTTGAAGATTTCCTTTGTGATGTCTATAAATTAAGAAATTAGAAATAAAGCACAAACCTGTTTGATTCCTGTTCCAATTATTCCATGCCCAGTATCCTCTATTTTCTGTACTAAAATAAAATTATATACACTTTGTTTCAAGCTTCTCTCCCTTCTTAAACCTCTTCTCTCTTGCCTGTTTCCTATATTGTGGACTAAAATATTCTCTCCATTCTCTTTCATCTTTCCTTTAACACCTGTAAAACTCCCTAAATTTCAATTATGACAGCTCATCTACCTCCCTTTATTTATTATTACTATGAAGTGCTATCAAGTCGGCTCTGACCCATAGCAACCCTGTAGAGAGTTTCCAAGGAGCAGCTGGTGAGCTTGAACCGCCGACCTTGTGGTTCAAACCAACTTTGTTAACCCACAGCACCATACTAGGACTCTCCCTTTATTTATTACTCATCTCAAATTACTCTTACTACAGGAAATTTAAAAAGCCTACAAGGAGTACTCATTATCACTAAGGCTAAGAAGAGGCTTTACTGGATTTTTCCAGAATCATAATTCATTGCCAGCTGTTTCTTATACCTCTGCCTTGGTTAGCTGCTCTCGGAGTTTTTCTACTTCTTCTCGAAGATCCCGGATAATGCGTGCATTGGGGTCCTCATTCACCACAGCATGGTTAACAATGTTCTTGGCTCGATCGGCATACCGCAGAGTTGAAAGAGTTTCATCATAGTTATCAGCTGCAGGACTCACAGTTGCTACCATAGCTGTCTTGCTGTTACCCCCAAGACTGTCCTAGATGGGTGGGTGGGGGGGTGGAAATAAAGTAGCATTTTAGAGTTGCAAGGAAACCTCAAATGAGAAAATTGAACTCAGAAATGGTATAAGAGCTTCCCAAACTCAAATCATATTTAATGACAAATCTAGGACTAAAATGGGTGGTACACTGACTCTCAGTCCTGTGCTCTTTCCTCTATGCCAAGTTACTTTTCTTTAAAAAAAAAAAAAAAGTGCTCTGAAGTTTTGAGAAGGGGGGGTGGGAATTAAGCCTATTTTTATTTCAGTTTCATAACATTAATTCTAAGTCAACCTGTTCCCCTTCTAATAGGCTACATGATACCATTAGTCAGTAGACTACTCAGAATAAAAAAGGATATCTTAAGTACTTACAAATTCTTTCTAAGAGGAACTGAACAATCATAGTATTACTTAATATCTGACCAAGGGGAGATTACCTATGATTTCTTTTTAAAGTCTCTGAAAACTAAATAATGGTACAGAAAGTGTGATCAATATTTGGGTCCATGTTTTCAAGCAACTAAAGCCCCTGATTTAGTTTAGAAAATGAAATCTATAAGGCAGTGTTTAGAACTGTAAGTCATAAAACTGAGTATCTGTGAGTGAGCGTCCAAGAATGGCAATGTCAGCAAATTAAGTAGTACAGCATTGCATGCAGTACATATTACTAATGATATCCATTATCACTACATTCATATTACTAATGATAAAGGGCATCTAACTATTAATGTGGGGTGTGGGGGGTTTGGTCCTAAATTCAGTTTGTCGTAACTAGAATATTTTGAAAGCTTGGTAAAACTTGCATCTTCAATGTATCTTTTGTTTTATAAGATTATAATTATACCTTAGGCTTCAAAATGCTAAAAGATGCCTGATAATTTTGTAACAGCAGCCCATTTCAGGTCACTAATGCCTAAGATATTGTTGATCTTTATGCATTCCATTTCATTTTTGACAACTTCCAATTTTCTTAGACTCATACTTCATACATTCTTCTTTCCAGTTAGTAATGGATCTTTGCACTTGTTTATTCTCATTTTGAGTAGTGCCAACATCATCAAATGAAGGTTCTGAAAGCTTTGCTCCATTCACATCATTGGCTTGACTTACTTTAAGAGTTTTCCCCAGTCATATTTTGAGTGCCTTCCAACCGTAATAGCTCATCTTCTGATACTGTATCAGTTTTTTGCTGTTGGTCATAGGCTTTCAGGGGAGAATCCTTCAGAAATAAATCACCTATTCCTTCTTTCTAGTATGTTCTTAATCTGGAAGCTCTGCTGAAACCTGTCCACTATGTGACCCTGCTGGTATTTGAAACTCCAGTGGCATAGCTTCCAGCATCATAGGAACTTGCAAGTCACCACAGCACAATCAACTGACAGATGTGTGGGGTGGACAGCACTAACCTTTACAAAATTCTTCCTGTACAGGATATAGCTAAAACGTGTTGGAGCAATCAGTGATTTATACAACCTTTGCACACATACTTTATTTAGTCCTCAGCCTTTCTGAATTATTAGTATCTATTTTCCAATGAGATAACAGGTTTGTTCTGACAAATGGGGTTAAAATATTTAAATCTAGGGTGTTCTGCCTTCAAGTCCAATATATTTCCACTCCTTCATAATAGCATACTTGGTAACTCAGAGAAAGTCCAGACCTCAGTTATAAGTTAGGTGTCCTGACACTTTCCCAAATTATTTTGTGCTAGGTTACAGAAACAAAATAACTCCCTAGGTATTGCTAACAGTTTAGTATAATCAGACACAGTATGTCCACAAATTTATCCATTACTGAATCTTGGCTTTCTACAGAAAACACTGCTGTATACAATTGAGTTGATCCTAATTCATAGCAAACTATAAGCTCTATGTCACAGTAAAACTGCTTCATAGGGTTTCCTAGGCTGTAATCTTCACAAAAAGGAGTACTAGTGGTATAGTGGGGTTACACAGTGGGCTGCTAACCTCAAGGTCAGTAGTTCGAACCCACCAGTTGCTCCCTGGGAAAAAGATGAGGCTGTCTGCTCCCATAAAGATTTACAGTCTCAGAAACCCTATGCAGGGTCACTAGGAGTAGGAACCCACTTTACAGCAAACAATAAATGAATCAGTCTTTACAAGAAGGAGCCCTAGTGGCACCGTGATTTAAACATTGTGCTGTTAACCCCAAGGTCAGTGGTTCAAACCCACCAGCTGCTCCAAGGGAGAAAGATGAGAGATGAGGCTGTCTATTCCCATAAAAATTTATAGTCTCAGAAGTCCTATGGAGTAGTTCAGCTCTATTCTACAGGGTCACTGTCAGTCAGAGTCGCCTCAATGGCAGGGTTTTTTAAAATTTTTCCTTTTTCAAACTTTACAGCAGATCACCAGGTCTTTTCTCCTGTGGAACTGCTGGTGTGTTGGAACCTACAACGTTTTCGTTAGTAGCCAACTGCTTAACCATTGTGCCACCAAGTCTCCTAGCTAACATAATTATATCTGTAGAAAATATACTTTAATACATAAAACAGGAAAGAAATATAACTAATTTGGACTTTAACAAACAAAAGCAACTTCTGTGCAGCTTTTATGATTGCTGATTTCGCTACTTCCAGAAACTGATCTCACATTGTTGGTACCCTGGCCTTGGCAACATCCAGGAAAATGTCAAGAAAAGTCCCACACACATTAATGAAATTCAAATGTTATTTATAAAGATCTCAGGAATTAAATCAACTCAGATTGTACCGATGTTCAGTAATGGCACCATGGAGGAGTGCTACCCTTCAAAGAACTACAGCATTCTGTTAGCCCACATTAACAGCAAATGCTATTGGGTAAAAGGGGATTTGTAACAACAACTACCAAAGAAGAAATGGAAACCTGGCCAACAACAAATACTTGATATTTTAAAAGCCCTTGTTCATAGAACAACAACATGCTAATATTAAAAAATGGCTTCAAGCCATTAACAAAAAGGAAATGGCAACAAAAGAACTGGCACTCAGTCAAGGAGAAAATATAGAGCTTCTTGCTTACTGTTTAATTGTTTAATTAAACAAATTAAATACATTTTATTCAAACAAAACTGCAAATTAAATGGACATAGGAAAGAAATTTAATTTTGGAAGTCAGAATCTTTTAAAACTAAAAGAACTCTTTCATCTAATCAAATTATTTCATTTTACAGATAAGAAACTATGACTCAAGAAATCTGACAGACTTATCAAAGGTCATAATGCTAGTTCAAAGCAGAGCTGAAATTATTCACTCATTTATTCAACTCTTCATTGAGTTTACCATCTGATGGGAGATGCTAGTGAGTCAATAAGAAATTATAATACTACAATACTAAAAGAAACATTCTTTGATGGTTATCACGGGTGGGGGGGGAAGAAGGTAAGTTATTGGCTAGAGAGAAAGCACTTGTTAGCTTGGGTGAAAGGGAAGGCAATATATAGCAAGAGGGAGGTTAGAAAAACGATGGGAGGCAGGGGATGGAAGTATCCAGGATAACCATAAAAGACTGTTTCTTTTAGGGTGAAAACCTTTTCATAACTTTTTACAATATATTGTATGCAACCACTATTAGCCCCTTTAATCTGATATTTCTTTACTTCTCATTGTTCATTTTTGCTTCCTAGTATCAGAAATTCTAGCTAAGTGATGAGTGCCGTATTACATCTAGGACTTTACTTTTATTCTATTTAGAACAGGGGTGGGGAACAGCTGGTTCATGGGCCACAATAGGGCCTGCGAAATCATTTGGTCTGGCCCTATCAAGGCAACTGCAATTTCAGCCATCACATTAGGGGTGAGTGCAAGAGTTGGACAACAGAGGTAAATACTGTATATACACATTCTCTTGCAATAGCAGTGATCTACACATAGATGTAAGGATAGACACTCAGGTTGAACGGATGTTGGAAAATATCCACAAGTATATATATGCTTGACAGAGGATATATGTACATGGGTATTTACCTGGTATGATGCTGTAGGATAAACACTGGACTACTAACCATAAGGTCAGTGGTTCAAACCCACCAGCTGCTCCTAGGAAACCCTAACAAGGGTCACTAAGAGTCAGAAGCAACTCAATGGCACTTGACAACAGCAACATTTACCTTTGCTGAAAATATACCAGTGAGTATCACGGATGTGATGCTGTTGTTGTTATTAAGTATCATTGAGTCAGTTCTGACTTACAGTGACACTGTACAGGGTTTTGAGGAGTGGCTGGAGGGTTTGAAACACTGACCTTGCGGTTAGCAGTCCAATACTTACCCTACTGTCACATAGGATTCTGTGGTGGAGCATAAAGGGGTAAAATTATGGAAACATCTTAAACATAACCAAACACCCTGAGGGAATAAGTTGCTGGGTCTGGGGGGTTCAGGACTATAGTCTCAGGGGAAACCAAAGTCAACTGGTATAAAGAGGTCCACAAAGACAATGTTTACATTCTTCTTTAGTAAGTAGCAGCTAGGGTCTTAAAAGCTCTGTGAATGGCCTTCTCCCTAAGAAAGAGTGATGAAAATTGAAGACACATAGAAACAGTTAGTCCAATGGACTAATGAACCACACAAATACCAGTCTCCACAACCTTGAGACCAGAAGGACTAGATGGTGCCTGGGTACCACTACATTGAAAGGTCCTGGATAAAGGAGGAGACAAATGTGGACTAAAACCCAAAATCATAAAAATCCTATTGTTCAGATAGACACTAGTAGAACCCTATGGCCCTTAGTCACCCTTCAAGTTTGGAAATGAACTCACCCCCATGGCTCAATTTTCAGCTAAGCAACAGACATGTCTACAATGAGAACAACAGCACTAGATTTAAAATAGCTAACCATTTGAGATAAAAAAGGGTAGCATTTACCCAAGGGCAATGTTCAAAAGGGTATGACAGCAGGAAACACAAGAAGGAAGTGGTATAAGTGATGCTTCATTGTGGGGATTGCAAACAATGAGAAGAAACAAAATGTGTATGAATTGTTGAATGGAAAGCTGATCTGCTCTGTAAACCTTCACCCGAGCCACAATAAAAAAACTAAAATAAAATAAAAGGGCTTGTACATCACAAGTCACTAAATCATTTGGATTTTGTCCTAAGAACTAATAGCGAGGTACTGAAGAAATGTAAGCTTAAGATGTTGCAATCTTACTGTGGAGAATGGATTGATTGGACTATGAAAAGTAGAGGGAGGTATGGTTTCAGACATTTAGGACAGAGGTAAGATTCAAAGTAGAAAAAAAAAGTATTTCACTTCTCTTGTTCATACTGAATAAATTAATTGACAAATGACTATGTGCTCAACTCTATCTTTAGGCAACAGCTTTATGAAGCTCAAAGCAAATCAAAACTGAAATTATATCACGAGTAACATTAAAGTTGAATAGAAAACAAGGTACATACAAAATGTCAGTCAAACAAAAGGAGTCTGTGAGAAGGGTTGAAAAATCCAGCTTAGTTTGCAAGACAATGTAAATTCCTTTCCTATGACTCAGCTGTCAGATTAATATTAGGTCCTTTTGCTGTTGTTATTATGTGCCAGGGAGTCAGTTCCGACTCACAGCAACCCTGTACAGGGTTTCTGAGGCTGTAAATCTTTACGGGGGCAGAAAACCTCATCTTTGTCCCATGGAACAGCTGGTAGTTTTGAACTGCTGACCTTGAGGTTCACAGCCTGATTCATAACCACTACACTACCAGAGCTCTTTAGGTCTTTTTAGCTAGTCCCTAAAATAGTGACCCTGTACAGGGTTTCCAAGAGTGGCTAGTAGGTTTGAACTACTGACCTTGAGGTTACCAATCCAGTGCTTATACTACAGCTCCACAACAAGGCTCCAAAAATACCCACAGGCAATTTTGTGATTCAATGTGCCCAAGAACCCCTTTACTTACAGGTTCTGATGAATCAGGATGTTAATCACCAGGAAGAAACTTTTGCTTAATCCACAAAGATTGTGATTATCATCATATAACCTAGTGATTATAAATCTGGACACTGATGGAGGATATGACAGCCTTTATTTTTCCTTTTTTACCAACCATTAAAAATATGGGGGTGGGGATGGAGGAGATATACTTACTTTGAGCAGCCAGGTGAGAACAGAGTCACGATATGGAACAAATTTATTCTTATTTTTGCCAGCACCCTGATCTGCAAGGGCCGAGATAACTAAACCAAGAGTTGTGAGAGACCTGCATGGTACAACAAACCACAATCATCATAAAACAGTTAATATATCAAATATCCCACTTCAGCACAAAGACTGAACAAGATGTCTTTGTACCTGCATAGGAGCAGCACTGCTGTCAGCATTTTACTGCTCCATTTAAAACCATAAACACCAAGTAGCTGTTATCTTGCTAATACTACTTTAAGCAATAAAACTGCTTAGCTCAGGTTTTTTTTCCCCATTTTTTTGTAGATAAAAATATAAGCTGTAAATCTTTAGGTCAAGATAACTATACAAACAGACCATGTATCTTTAAGAAAGGAAGTACAATGGATTAAAACAATACAAAGCAACAAAAAAAAAGCACAGAGCAACATATAGGAGTATGCTTTTTTTTGTTTTGTTTTCACTTTGTACTTTGTGTATGCACATATGTATTTATTTAACAGTAGCATTGTAGCTGGATGATAGTGTTCTATAATCTTATAATCTATAAATTGGCATGTTTTGTGTCTTTCTGGAAGCCATGAGGACAGCAAAGATTCCTACCCACAAAGAGCTAACAACTGAGTCAGAGGGAGAAAACATAAACATAAGAAGAAACTGGTGAACAAAAGAGAATACTCTAGTTTCTTGGTATAGATTAGCAGTTAAAGAAAAACAGGCAAGTCAATGTGGGCTGTAAGCATGTTGTTTGTTCAAATAATCACACACAAGTCAAGATCAACAGCTAGACTCTGACAGATGAATCATTTTTGTTACTTTTTACAGCTTAGACCAGTTCTCAACAGAAGGGGCATTGTGTCTCATAGGGAACATGTGGCAATGTCTGGAGATACTTTAGGTTTTCACAACTTGGATGGGGCAGTTGTGCTGGCTACTATTGATTGGCATCTAATGGCTAGATACCAGGATGTTTCTAAAACTTAAACATCCCACAGTGTATAAGAGAGCCACCCCTACCCTTCATCTCCCTCAACCCCCACCAATAGGACAAAGAATTATCTGTCTTAAATCTCAAAAACATGGCTATTGAGAAAACTTGAACTGACTTTGCTCCACAGCTCCATCAGATTCCTCAACAAACCAAAATGGGCCTCCAAAAAAATACTAGAAAAAAAATAAATATGAAACTATTTATTCCTCATAAACTTTATTTTTCTAGAATCTTGTTAAATATTTTTAAAACATGAGACCGTTTCCAATTTATTATTAAATCAATTAATAAAAGAATGCTTCTGAAAAACTTACTTGTTAATGTTGCTCCCTTCTTTCAGCCTGTCACCTGCAGCTCCGGTTTTTGTTGCTCTTTCACTGCCAGCTAAATCAACCAAGCTCAGTTTGCCCACTTTCTCTCCAGATGTCTAGAAAGCAAATTGATAAACACTTTTAGTGTGGCACTGCAGGATTAATGCTGGACTGCGAACCACAGGCTGGCAGTTCAAACCCACTAGCTGTTCCTTGGAAGAAACCCAATCAGGGTTGCTATGAGTCGGAACTGACTCTATGATGCTTAACAACAACAATAATGAACAGTTAAAGAATAGACAAAGTGATACTATGTCAACTAAATGAGTTTATTATCTCAACCATTTATTAAAAAGCTATTTACCTTATTTCTAAATTGTTTTGTACTGTTGTAAAACAGTGTTTAAGAAAATTGTAAAGTCTACTTTGGTGACGGTGGTTATGTACTGAGGAGTCAGTTCCGACTCATAGTGACGCTGTGTAGGGTTTCCGGGGCTGTAAATCTTTACAAGAGCAGAAAACCTCATCTTTCTCCTGTGGGACAGCTGGTTAATTTCAAACTGCTGATTGTGAAGATTAGCAGCCCGACTCGTAACCACCACGCTACCAGCACTAGTAATGGATACACATAAAATTATACAGGACTATACTAATCTAAACAGAGCGAAAATTTGTCTCAAAAAAGGTGGTGTTCAGGCTGATGAAGGAGATGCGGATAGGTCTCTTGTGATACAATAGTGAATAACTGTTATCAGGACTGCTTGTGAGGGTTAGAAATGTAAAGGTAGACATTTTGCAGCAAGGAGGGGAGTGATTAACTTTGCAGTCTAGGAGTGGAGGTCCCTGGACCACGAAGGGAGAAGAGCAGAGAGCGGGATCCTACCAGAGAAGCAGTGATGCCTGCGATGGAGGCAGAGATGATGACGTAGAGAGATGATGCAGCTGCGGACTTTAGACCCAGAGAGGGAGAGGAGCTGTATGATGACGACAAGGGTTTTTTTTTGGGGGGGTAGGGTAAGCTTGTAAGATATGCCCTTTGGTTAGTTGATGATGCATGGAGGGGATTGTAACCATGGCAATGAAACAATATATGATAGGATGAATGTGAAATTAATGTTCTCCCATGTAAACTATCACATAATTTATAATTGTTGTTGTTGTTATGTGCCATCGAGTCGGTTCCGACCCATAGCGACCCTGTATAGGGTTTCCGAGGGTGTAAATCTTTACGGGAGTAGAAAGCCTCATCTTTCTCCCGCGGAGCAGCTGGTAGTTTCGAACCGCTGACCTTAAGGTTCGCAGCCCGATTCGTAACCACTACGCTACCAGTGCTGCCTATAATTTATAATTAGACATTTAAAAAGTAAGTTAGTGTTCCCCTGCAAACTGGGGCATTTTGAAGGGAATCCAATGAATTTTCCATAGAGAAGTATACAAAACCTATAAGATAGAAATTTTAATAATTTGTAACAATGCTTTTTAAATTTTCATAAGTACTTAGCCAAAGTGAAATTCTTATAATTCTTATTGATGTTACAAAAAAACTTGACTTTTGTACAATAGAAAAATCCTTTAGCAAATTTTAAGAAACACTTTCTAAAGTTTTTCATATTATTCACATATAACTATTCCCTTATTTTATAACTCATGTATTATATTTACATTGTTTTCCTAGATCATACATATTTAGATAGATCTTTTGGTAGATGAAATTTCTTTTTTGTGCTAAAAATATGAGTCGTAAATCTTTAGGTAACATAATTATGCAAACAATATATATCTTTAAAAAGGAAGCTGCAAACACAAAATGATGAATTAAAACATAGTTTAAATTCAACAGCTGTCTCAAAAACACACACATAAGCATATATGTAACAGGTATTTTATATTTCAGCAGCCATTATAAGAAACATGGGGAACCAATGCCAAAATCTATAGATAGTATCAATTTTAGAGCTTTTCCTTTAAAATATATGACGTGAACATGTTGCTAACAAAAGGATATTCAGCCTCCCAAATCAAAAGTACTTTTGGTTTGAAAATAAATAAATAAAAGTCTTCAGTATGTTTTTGTTTTATGCTGAAAGGAAACAGGAAACAAAGAACCTTTTGTTATACTAATCTTGCTGTAATAGTAAAAGAAGAAAAAACTATGTTTTCAACAAATGAAAATCTTATACTAAAATATAGTTTTTGTCAGAGTGATTGTTTAACTTCTGGTATATGAAACTGATGCATCAGGGAGAGAGATCATAATAAATCAGTAAAAATTAACATAAAAGTAAAGGAAAATATAAATAGATGAGTCAATGGAGGAGTTTTCAGTGTAAAGAAGCTTACACATCTCAGGCTTGTTTACTGTTTACTCTGTTTACTATTCAAAACCAAATGTAAGGTTATTCTATAAATTAAGCAATTTTATAGCTAGGTTTATCATTTCAGCTGTTGAGAAGGTAACATTTAAAAAGAATCTCCAGGAAATCTGTGACATTAGCTTCCAGTTAGCCATTATAAGAGGGGATGGCATCGCTGGATTTGGCAGACGTGTACTGAGCCCTGGTCTGGATGAGGCAGAGTTGATGCTGGAAGAACCCAGCTTGCTTGAGACAGACAGGGCAGAGACTTGTGGATTAAGAGGGGCTGACAGGGCATATGCCCAAAAATACCCACACTTGCAGATAAAACCCATTTGACCTAGCTTCAATGGCTAGATGATTAGAACTCAACTAGAAGAAGAAAAAAGAGGGAAAAAAAAAAGAGTAATCTGATACAATTTGATAAACTTGACCTACACCTATGGATGCAGTAGCTCAAACGAGGGAACAAATCTTTACAGCGAGGATCATTCCCACCCCCTCGATACACAGGGTAGATAGGGAAGAGCAACTTGGACACTGGCTACCCAAAATGCAGGGCTACAAATGCAAGAAGTAACTAACTTACAAGCTTTCAAGAGGGAGCCTAGATCTAGAGGGTGTAGAGGAAGGTAGAATCTCCACTGAGTAGTATCCAATCTGTCTGGGTGGGACTGATGAAAGGAGATGCAGATAGCACTCATGTGGCACAATGGTGAATGACTGCTATCAGGACTGACTGTGAGGATCGGAAATGTAAATGTATATGTTTTGTAGTGGAAAGAAGGGGAGTGATTGACTTTGCAGTCCAGGAGCGGAGGTCCCTGGGACCATCAAAGGAGAAGAGGGGAATGGGGGACCCTACCCAGAAAAACAGTGATGCCAGAGATGGAGGCAGAGATGATGACATGGAGAGATGGAGTGGCTGGGAACTCTAGACCCAGAGAGGGAGAGGGGCTGTGTGCTGTCGACCACAGGGCAGACTTGCAGGGTATACCCTTTGGTTGGTTGATGATACATGGAGAGGATTGTAACCATGGCAATGAAACAATATAAAATAGGGTGAATGTAAAGCTAATGTTCTCCCATGTAAACTACCACATAATTCACAATAAAACATTAAAAAAAAAAAGATGGGCTGAGGAGTGCTTCTCTGAAGTCTGAGCTACAATTGTAGTAGAAACTGTGGATCATCAATGTGCTCAGTTTCTGTTCCACCATCTTTTAGCTAACGAGGCTGAAGAGTTACAACTTACACTTCTGAGGCTACCTTATACCCAGGGATCACAATTATGACTTAGGGTCTGCCAATCAGATTACTTGCTGACGATTTGGAAAGCAGAAGTGATCCCCTATCCCTTTTTCACTTTTTCAGCTGGTAAACTAAATCATGAAACCATAAGGTGTTTTCCCATTTAGGGTGTGTTTCAGCATACATTCTCTAGCATCTATGATGTTAAGAAGCAGCTTCCCTGCAACAACTTCTTGATTCCTACTAGTTCCAGGATCACAGCTATGGTGTATGCCCTGACCTCAGATCTAATGAAACCTCAGTAGTACCATTCCTGTTAGATAAGATTTATGTTGTTCTGAGAGTTCTTCCTAGAGATTCCATCAAGGATCCACTCTTCTTCTGGCGCTCAATTCTGCAATCACCCTATTCCTATTCTGGATCTAAGTCCTAACTAGTACATATCTGTCTAGCTAGAACTTTAATTCATCTAACGTCTTAAGTAAGTAAGACAAACCATGGTCCACTTTAAACATTAAAATCAGGGCATGCATCTCAACACTTACCCCAGACTTCACATCATACAAAGTATGTGTGAGGGTGATTTTGAAGACTGCATGTGATCGGCTACTTTCCTCATTCATATTGGTTGCAGCAACTGTACGAGATTTGTTACCCTCAGACATCAAGGACTCGATATCCTGAATAGAAATAATTTACATATGTTTTAGTATCTGTCTAATAAAGAGTAAAACTATGCTATATTATAAAAAAACATTAAAGTTTTCACAGCTTAGTCAACCATATTTGCCAGGTGCATTTAGTTTGTCAATGAACATTAAGCCCGGCAAAGTACATTAGTACTCCTCCAAACTATGATTCCTTAACATATGTCACGACACACCTACCATGCTGGTTTGTAATACCTTCAGAACATCTATAAGTATTTTGAGGGAATGCATCATTTCATTCATTTTTTCATACCCCCAGGACCTAGCAGTGCCTAGAACATAAAATATATTCAATAACTGTTTACTAAATGAAGGAATTATTGAACAAGGAATAAATGAATCTATCTCATGAGATAGTCAAGAAAATAAAATCCATGTCCATTTTAAAAGGTAGACCAAAGAAGTCAGGTGAGGTGCAGTAAATGATCCAGAGTCATATAAGCAACAAGAGGAGTATCACTAGGTACACATTCTTTGACTCTTAGTCCAATGTATAAAACATCACAAAGTTCACCCAGCCACCCCTCAGTCTGCAACACACAAAGCCCAAAGGAATCATCACGAAGAGCAGAACTGTGAAGTTGGAAAACGAGGGGTACTAACTAAAGGTCAACACAACTGTAAGGCACATCACAATTTTAGAAATCATAAACATGAGAGAGAAAAAATGAGGCCTTGTAAATGATGAATAGATATGTCTAGCAAATATGTACATCTTCTCTCACAATTAAACTGTCCTAAAAACCCTACACAGGGTTTCTATGAGTTGGAACTAACTCATCGGCACTTAACAACAACAAAACCACTGTATATCTCTTTAAGTAGAAGAGTTTTTTAAGTAGTTTATTAAGTGATGCTACTATAATTATTTTTTTAAAAATGTAACAAATTATAAACAAAAATATTTACTACATTAAATTTAAGTAGTTCACAAAAAAGATGTTTTTACCTTGTAACTTGTAACAGCCAGTTTAGAAAGTCCATCCACATACGGTCCCAGCACATTATGTTCTCTGACTTTTAAAGTTTGCCGGCTTCTGTTCATTAAAGACAAAGAAACATTCTTGTAGCAATGAGTTTTTAAAAACACTAAACTGTTAACTCCATAAAATACATATAAACTGAATTCAAGAAAGACCCAAGATAAATAAAACCAACTAACACAATCCCAGAAGATTTTAAACCAAAAATTTAAATCTTGACTGGTAAAAAATAACATGGCAAAATATCACATCTCTCAAAAGGGAACACAGTGGGATGTGATGCAAAGTCAAATAAATACAAACAAACAAATTGTCATATCACAGAATGTGGTACAAACTGCACAAGGAACAACTATAGACCAACCTCAATCGTGAATAAAGATGCAAAATCCTAAACAAAACATAGCAAAGGGAACCTAGTATGTTCTAAAATCACAACATTGGGCTTATTCCATGGCTGCCACATTGTTTTAACACAGGAAAAAAAGATTCATGCATTTTACACACTGATAGACAAAAGGGAAAAAACACACTCACAAAAAGTACATGATCATTTCAATAAATGCAGGGAAAAAATTCAAGAAAATTTTATATTGTTTCATAATTAAAAATAACAATATTGATAATCAAGGAACTGATAAATTCAATAATGGGTATCTGCCAAAAAACACAGGGTACACAGCATACTGAATGATCTAAACCAAAATGTACTAGGAAATATTTGTTGATAGTGTAATTACAAGGGATTCTCATTTATTTCTGTTCTTTTATTTTTATTTTCTACCATACATGTGTAGTCATCTTATTTTTTAAATAAATGAAAAATAAAATGGATTATGATGCTTAAAATTCTTCCATTATTCTGTGTTACCTACAAAATTAGGTTCAAACTCTTCAGCTTGATACAAATGGCCTGTTTTTGCTCAATAATCTTTTTTCAACTTTGTCAAATCCTCACCATTGTTGTTATTGTTAAGTACTACTGAGTCACTTACAATTCATAGCAACCCTGTTTAGGGTTTCCAAGAGCAGCTGTTGAGTTTGAAGTGCTGACCTTTAGGTTAGCAGCTCAGTGCTTATCCTACAGCACCACACCAGAACTCCTCACCATATAATTTTACATGTATCCCTTCTTTAACAGAATTTAGGCTCCAGAAGAACAGGTACAATGCTTTATTGATTTGGGGGTCTGCAGTTTCTAACACAATTCCTGGCATATAAAAACAACTCAATGAATGAACAAACTTGGCTCTAAAATAAAAGAAGGGAGAATAAGGTAGTTAAGAGGACTCTAACCAAAATGGACTGGGGAGCATGGGAGCTCTGTATGATATGCACTGGACTGCGAACCACAAGGTAGGCAATTCAAGCCCACCAGCTGCTCAGTAGGAGAAAGATGAGGCTTTTGGCTCTTGCAAAGGCTTACAAAAGCCTCAGAAACCCTACAGAGGGTCGTTATGAGTTGGAACCAACATCAAAACATAGGTGGCCTATATAATTTAAAGAGATAATGCTAGTAACAAAAAAAAAGTCAGGTGAGGAAAGGAAGAAATAATGATTTCATATGTTTCAAAGGAACACGTGAAATGAGGGGGATTGCAACTATGTAATGAAGCAAAGGATGTGATATGTTAAATGTAAAACTGATGATCTGCTTTGTAAACCTTCACTCAATTCACAAAAATTTGGGGGGTAAAAAAGGAATATGTAAAATTAGCAACTAACAAAGAAACTGAAGCCAGATTAAATCTCAATTATCCATAATAAAGAAAGCGAGTTCATTGGTGAGACAATGAAAAATACCTATAAAATAACCTTTCACGTACCAGGAAAGTTAAGAACGGAGGGAATGACTCCTAAATCCAGTATACTGTCTATATCTTAATAGTGTCTGATAATCTAGAATAGTATTGTTGTTGTTATGTGCCGTGCAGTCGGTTCCAACTCAGAGCGACCTAGTACAAGGTTTCCGAGGCTGTAAATCTTTACGGGAGCAGAAAGCCTCATCTTTCTCCTGCGGAACAGCTGGTAGTTTTGAACTGCTGACCTTGCAGCTCGCAGCCCAATTCGTAACCACTATGCTACCAGAGTACTCTACAATCAACAACTAAAAACTTCATTTATTACAATATACCAAATATTGAAATCAGTTCTGACCCCAGTTCCTTTCACTTTCCCAAAGATGAGATATTCTGTACATATACATATATATGGAGTAACATAACTACATTTTTACCCAAGTTGCTGTTAAATCAGTTCTGACTCAGAGTGACCCTGTTTCCGAGGAGTGGCAAGTGATTAGCAGTCCAGTGCTTATTAAATAATGGCACATCAGGACTCCACTTTTACCCATACTGTTGTTATTGTTAAGTACCATGGAGTCGGTTCCTACTCATAGCAACCCTGTACACGGTTTCTGAGGCTGTAAATCTTTACAGGAGCAGAAAGCCTCATCTTTCTCCTGCAGAACAGTTGGTAGTTTCGAACTGCTGACCCTGAGGTTAGCAGCCCAATTCATAACCACTACGTTACCAGAGCTCCTTTTTACCCATTGTTGTTGTTAAGTGCTGCTGAGTCGATTCTGACCCACAGTGACCCTGTATAGGGTTTCCAAGGAGCAGCTGGTGAGCTTTAACCACTGACTTTTTTTACCCATATTAGGTACTAAATTAATAAAATTAGCAATTGAATAAAAAGATGAGTTATCTCAAATGGTTTTTGGCTAAACAATGGATCACGCTTAGAGTTTCTAAATCAACTTTTAAGCAACTCTAATAAGGGAGATAACAACAGCAGTAATGAGGATTATTGAGCATTTACTGTTACTGCTGTTGCATGCCATCTAGTTAGTACTGATTTATTGCAGCCTTGTGTAGGGTTTCCTAGAATGGCTGGTGGGTTTGAAATGCCTATCTAGCGATTAGCAGTCTAGTTCTTTTCCTATCCCCAGATACATTATCTCAGTCTATTTTCACAACAATCCTCAGAAATATTATGTATTATTATCATTTCTCTCTGCAACTTAGCCCAAGAAAGTACAAGGAACTTGCTCAAAGGGTAACAATTAGGACCTGGGTTCAGAACTATGTGAATAAACAGCCTATGCTGTTGAATACCAAACTAAACACAAGACAAGCATAGAAGAGACTCAGGGGCACTAAACAACAACTATGAACAACTTACAGACCATCAAGTTCAAAAGATTCCACCCAAGTTAAGATTTAAAGTCTCTTAAACCCTATAAGGCGTCCTGGCCTGGTGTGGTGTTGTGGGTTAATGTGCCAGATTGCAAAGCCATTTGAATTGCAAAGGTTAGCAGCAGTTCAAGCTCACCAGCTGTTCCTTGAAACCCTATACAGGGTTGCTATGGGTTGGAATCGACTTGTTGGCACTTAACAACAACAAACCCTATAAGGGTTCCTATGAGTCAGAACCAACTCGACAGCACTTAACAACAACAACTGTGTAATACGCAAGAATGTACAAGTAAGAAGTCATTTGGCTAAGAATTTCTGGAAAGAGTAAATCTGAGCAGGATCTCAAAGAAAATGATGGTCTTCAAAGAAGTAATGATAAAAAACAAGTATTTCAAGGCAGGGTAAGAAAATGTATAAAGATACAATATAAAACAAGATGTGGTATGTAGGTCATAACTAGTTATCTAAGGACTCCTTTTGTCCCACTATTTTTACTTCCATGCACATTACCTTCCAAACTGTCATCATATCTATATTGTGAATTCTTCCTTGCATAGTGCCTGCATATTATGATCACTCAATAACTATGTAACAGCTAGTATGGCAGATCGGGTAGACGTGCAGTGAGGCGCTCCATCACCAACAACACAGAATACTGGACCAAGTAGGCTTGGGATGGTTCCAGAATTCTGAACCTCACATAAAGGAATATTTAGAAGATTGGAAGGTTTACAAGCTAGGGGAATTTGTAGCATAATTAAGACATCCATTGCTTTCTAATTCAAGATGCTCAGTGCCTCTGAGAGCCTCCATCTTGGGAGAGACCAAGTGGGGGAAGACTCAGAACAGGCATGGACACCTGACAGAAACACGGATACAAGATGTGGACATTCTTTTTTGGTATCTGTTCATTGGTCTCTCGCTGTCTGCACACCTCCATTCTGTTGACTAGAGGGGAAGCCTGAGAGAATGGATACCCCACCCCCACCCCTGGAGGGTTCTACTACACATGTGCACAGATCTCCTCAAAATTTAAAGTGACAGTTTCCACTTAAAACCAAACGGTCACCACTCCTCTGTCAGTTTGTCATACTGTGATGACTTGTGAGTTGCTGTGATTCTGAAAGCTATGCCACCAGTATTTTAAATACCAGCAGGGTCACCCATGGTGGACAGGTTTCAGATGAGCTTCCAGACAAAGACAGACTAGGAAGAAAGAGTGACGAACTACTTTCGAATATTTAGTCACAGAAAACTTTATGAACAGCAGAGAAACACTGTCAGATATAATGCCAGAAAATGAGCCCCTCAGGTTGGAAGGCACTGAAAATGAGACTGGGGAAGAGCTGCCTCCTCCAAGTAGAGTTGACCAGGATGATGCGAATGGAATAAAGCCCATGGAAAAAAGCCCACGGAACCGTTATTTGCTGATGGGGCATAACTCAAAATGAACAGAAAGAGCTGTAAACATCCAATGAAAATCAGAATATGGAATGTATGAATTATGAATCTAGGAAAACTGGAAATTGTCAAAAATGAAACAGAACGCATAAACATTGTATCTTAGGCATTAGTGAGCTGAAATGGACTGGTATTGGCCATTTTGAATCTGAAAACCACATGGTTTACTATGCCGGGAATGACAAATTGGAGAGGATTGGGGTTGCATTCATTGTCAAAAAGAACATATCCAGATCAGTCATGAGGTACAACACTGTCTGCGATAGGATAATATCCATGCGCCTACAGGGAAACCCAGTTAATACCACTTTTATTCAAATTTATGCACCAACCACTAAAGCCAGTGAGGATGAAATAGAAGTCTACCAACTTCTTCTATCTGAAATTGATCAAACATGCAATCAAGATATATTGATCATTACTGGTGATTGGAATGCAAAAGTTGGGAGCAAAGAGGAATGATCAGTAGTTGGAAAATATGGCCTTCATGATAGAAATGATGCTGGAGATCACATGATAGAATTCTGCAAAACCAACGATTTGTTCATTTCAAATACCTTCTTTAGACAGTCATAAGAGATGACTATACACATGGACCTCACCAGATGGAATACACAGAAATCAAATTGACTACACCTGCGGAAAGAGACGATAGAAAAGCTCCATATCATCAGTCAAAACAAGGCTAAGGGCAGACTGTTGACTAGACCATCAATTACTCATATGCAAATTCAAATTGAAGAAGAAGAAAATGAAAACAAGTCCACAAGAGCAAAAATATGACCTTGAATTATCCCACCTGAATTTAGAGATCATCTGAAGAACAGATTTAATATATTAAACACTAATGACTGAAAACCAGAAGTGTTGTCGGATGACAACAAGAACATCATACACAAAAAGTCACTGAGAAGATAAGAAAGAAGGAAAAGGTCAAAATGGATGTCAGAAGAGGCCCTGAAACTTGCTCTCCAGCATAAAGATGCTAAAGCAAATTGAAGAAATGAGGAGGTCCAAGAGCTGAACAGAAAATTTCAAAGATCAGCTTGAGAGGATAAAGCCAAATATTACAACTAAGTGTGCAAAGATCTGGAATCAGAAAACCAAAAAGGAAGAACACGCTCATCATTTCTTAAGCTGGGGGAACTGAAGAAAAAATTCAAGCCTCGACTTTCTTTACTGAAAGAGTCTCTGGGCAAATTATTGAATGATGCAGAAAGCATCAAGAGAATATGGATGGAAGAACAAAAGATACTTCTTGAATGAAAGACCTACAGGAAAAATACAAAACAATAAAGGCAGATGGACTGTTACTACAAGAGCAAACAAATCGCTTCCCTAGGGAACATCAAGGCAAGTGGTCGGGTCCTCTCAACACAAACCCCCTTCCAAGACTAAGACTCAACAGAAATACGTGCTCTGATTGGTGACCACACACATCACCGATAGGGGGAAGCGGGGTAAAAGCAGCAATGAAGCAGTAAGCTAAGCCTTACAATATTCAGTAGGCTTCTGGGGGCCTGGTTGGCAAGCAGTGTGGGGAGACCTGGGGACTCCTGGGCCCAGAGTCAGTGGCGTGGCCACGGAGGACTCGAGTGGAGAGTCGAGCTACTGGCTGATGGGAAGAGAGGGAATGTGCACAAGAACACCACACTTGCAGATGGTACCCACGTGACGTGAACCAGATGACTCTGGATGATCAGAGCTCAACCAGGAGAAGAAGAGGGGAAAAAAAAAAAAGACTGAGCTGACACAATCTGATGAACCTGACCAACACCTACGAATGCAGTGTCTCAAAAGAAGCAACAAATCCTTACAGCAAGAAACATTCCCACCCCCTCCAGACACAGAGTAGACAGATATGGGCAACTTGGACATTGGATACCCAAATGGGGAGGGGGGGACTACAAAGGCAAGAAGTGACTGGCTTACAAGCTTTCAAGAGGGAACCTAGAGCGTGGGGGGCATGGAGAAAGGCAGAATCACCAGTGAGTACTATCCAATCTGTCTAGGCAGAGCTGATGAAATGAAATACAGATGGGTAACTCGTGATACTGTAGTGAATAATGGTTATCGGGACTGATTATGAGGGTTGGAAACGCAGAGGTGGACGATTTGTAGCTAGGAAGGAAGTGATTATTTCTCCAGTCTAGGAGAGCAGGTCTCTGGGACCATTAACAGAGAAAAGCGGAGAGCGGGACCCTATCCAGAGAAGCAGAGATGCCTGGGATGGAGACAGAGACGATGACTTGGAGTGATGAAGCGGCTGGGGACTTTGGATCCAGAGAGAGAGAGGGACTGGGGGCCGAAGACTGGACAGGGAGGAGGAAGTGCGGGGGCGGGTTTCTGGGATATGCCCTTTGGTCAGTGGATGACGCATGGAGGGGATTGGAACCATGGCAATGAAATGATATACGATGGAATGAATGTAAAACTAAAGTCCTCTCATGTAAACTA
>NW_006408582.1:4907864-4922204 GCF_000296735.1 Chrysochloris asiatica | reverse complement strand
GTGAGGCAGCACAGGAGGCACTCACTCATCTCTGCCAAGAAATTTGGAAGACAACTATCTGGCCAACTGATTGGAAGAGATCCGTATTTGTGCCCTTTCCAAAGAGAAGTGACTCAACAGAAGGCGGAAATCATCGTACAATCTCTTTGATATCCCACGTGAGTAAATTTTTGCTAAAGGTAATACAGAAATGGCTACAATCATACATTTACAGAGAACTCCCAGAGGTTCAAGCCGGATTCAGAAGAGGCTGTAGTACAAGGGATATCATTGCTGATGTCCGATGGATCTTGGCTAAAAGCAGAGAATATCAGAAAGATGTCTGGCTGTACTTTATTGACTATGCAAAGGCTTTCGATTGTGTGGATCATGACAAGCTATGGACAACACCGCGAAGCATGAGTATTCCGGAACACTTAATTATGCTCATGAGGAATCTGTACCTGGACCAAGAGGCAATTGTTCAAACAGAACATGGGAACACTGAATGTTTTACAATTAAGAAAGGTGTGTGACAGGGTTGTATTCTTTCACCATACTTATTCAACCTGTATGCTGAGCAAATAATACGAGAAGCTGGGTTCTATGAAGAAAAACGTGGCATCAGGATTGGAGGACGACTCATTAACAACCTGTGATATGCAGATGATAGATACAACCTTGCTTGGTGAAAGTGAAGAGGATTAAAAATATTTACTGATGAAGATCAAAGAGCACAGCCTTTGGTATGGATTACATCTCAATGTAAAGAAAATAAAAATCCTCACCACTGGACCAATAAACAACATTCTTATCAATGGAGAAAAGAATGAAGTTGTCAAGGACTTCATTCTCCTTGGATCAACTATCAACACTCACAGAAGCAGCAGTCAAGAGATCAAACGACGTATTGCATTAGGCAAATATGCTGCACAAGACCTTTTTAAAGTGTTGAAAAGCAAAGATGTCAACTTGAGGACTAAAGTGCGCCTGACCCAAGCATGGTATTTTCAATAACCTCATATGCATGCGAAAGCTGGACAGTGAATAAGGAAGACCATAGAAGAATTGATGCTTTTGAGTTATAGTGTTGGAGGAGAATATTGAAAGTGCCATAGGCTGCCAAAAGAATCAACAGATCTGTTTTGGAATAAGTGCAGCCATAGGGCTCCCTGGAGGCCAAGATGGCCAAACTTTGTCTCTCATACTTTGGACATATTGTCAGAAGGGACCAGTCGCTGGAGAAGGATATCATGTTTGGTCGTTTGGAGGGTCAGAGAAAAAGAGGAAGACCACAATGAGATGGATTGGCCAAGTGGCAGCATCGATGGACTCAAGTGTGGCAACAGTAGTGAGGTTGGCCCAGGATCGGGCAATGTTTCGTTCTGCTGTGCATAAGGTCACTACGGGTCGGTACCGACTCAATGGCACCTAACAACAACAACAACAATAACTGTTAAATACTTGTATAGAAACACTAGGTGTTAATTTAAACTCTTCATGAAAGATTTGAAGATTATTATCTTTGTCAAAGAAAATAAGTGTCAATTAGGAGTTGAGAGGTTTTGTCTTCTCTTGATTATATAACTCAATGTCTACAAGATTATCTTTCCTTGACCATCTTCTTCATCCAATATAACTAAATATTCTCTAGTTGTCCTCAACGCTTTTGCAAACCTCAGTTCATTGGGTTCTTTGGCCTTCCTAATAATGTTTTTATATCAGTAAGCCACACTCGTGTGATCATTATCCATTTCCTTCTCTACATTGCAGCACTTTCACACCATCTGAACCCAGAAAACTCCCTGTGCAATAAACAGATTTCTTTAGGTAACTCCTCATCTTTCTCAATCAGTTATTACTAAAGATTCAGAGCAGCATTTCTGAAAGCTTTCCGATACTACTGAGCTATCTTATCTTATATCTAGGCTGTGAGATTGCGTACATTTTTTAACTGGGGATTTTTTTAATGAACTATCTATTCTAAAAGTTCATTTTTCATATTCTTCTCTCTCTCTCCCTCTCTCTCTCTCTCCCCACAGCCTACAAACAGTTGAATTCCACCTGAAATTTCTTGGTTTAAAAAATGAAACCTTAATTTGCTTAAGGTTACCAGTTACTCAGATACCAAATAATTAAATTTCCATTACACACACATACACTTTGTTTTTGTCTTTGGAATGAAATCTGAGAAAGGCATTATGGCACAAATACACGCTGCTCAGTCAGTCACTCTCAGAGCCCTAAGCATGTCTCTCCCCTCAGCCCTGATTTCAAAAGCTCAGACAGTACCAAAATGATTCTCTGCTAGAGTTTAACATAACAATTTCACTTAAATAAATGAATTAAAATAAGTCTGCCTTAGTCCATAATGTTGTAACATTAAAATGTCAAAATCTTTTACCCTTTGGGATCAAGAAGGTCTCTAACTTTTTCATTATAAATTTCCATGTAGGACACTTCTACTTTAAAACTCTGCTCTTCATTTTCCTCTTTCTGAGTTCGTTCAAAGAGGCCACTGCAAAGCCTTGGGATTAATCCAGGTTGGTCAGCTGTGCCCATCATGGTATAAGACTTTCCAGATCCTAAAATTTGAAAATAATATTTATTACAGTCTCTTTGAAAGGTTAAGTATATAATCCTTCCCTTGATGATAATAAATTACTGGCAATTAGCATAATGCAGTAAGAAACATGCCCAAGTATAATAAGAATCACTGCAGAAGCTTTCTTATTGCACATGAGAAAGTCAAGAAGAACAAAAAAATGTAATACAACAAGGTAAAAGAGGATACAAAGCCTTCTTTTGTCATTGTTATGCTTTAAAAAAATTATTTGAAACAAATGAAAAGTGAGTTTTGAGAAGTTTTCAAAACCAATTATTTACCACATCTGATTAATAATACGGTGATGGTTCCCACTACTTTTGTGTCTATTCCTAACTACACAATACAAAAAAATACAGACTAACACTATTCACCCCACAGTAAATTAACTCATTATTACACTTTGGCAATAGTATGAAAACCAAAGAATAATCTTCTTTTTCTACCATAAAATTATTTTCCCCATTATAAAAGAAATACATATTCATGAAAGAAAGTTGAGAAAACAAAAAAGAAAGAAAAAAAAAAATACTGAAACCACTCAATCTTAATCATCCAAGGACTCTAACTATTGACACTTAGGTATAATTCCTTTCCCATTTTTAACTGCAGTCATTTTGTAAACATGCTTTTAGTCACAGAAGTTACTACTTTTGTCACTAAACACTTTACACTTTACCTTTATAACACCTAAAACTAATAACCACTTCCTATGTACCAGGCCTTTTCTAAAAGCTTTCACACATTAACTCACCAAGACAACTCTATAAGAAAAGTTTTCTATTATCCATGGAGTCACTGGGTGACACAAGCAGTCAATATGCTTGGCTGCTAATCAAAAGTTTGGAGGTTCAAATCCACCCAAATGTATCTTGGAAGAAAGACCTGACAACCTGATTCTGAAAAATCAGCCCTTGAAAATCCTTGGAAGTTCGGTTCTACTCTGACACACATATGGCTGCCATGAGACGTAATCAAATTGACAGCAACTAGTTTATTATTATCTTCCTTTCACAGATAAGGAAAGTGAGGCACAGAGCGTTTAAGTAATTTGCTCTACTTTCACAGCTAGTAAATGGCAGGACCAGAGTGAAACTAAAATATGCTAACTCCAAAGCCTATGTCCTTATAACCAGGATACAAGTTGCCTTTAGAAGCCACTACAAGCATTTTTCTGTGACAAATAATTTTCAACTGGGCAAGTTATGTTATGCTCTTATAAAAGTGACTAATTCACACTAAACAAATGTTCCTTATCAATGATAACTGATACGATGTTAATAAATACGTTCCTTTTGGTATCTTCTCAAGTATGATCTTTAAAGCTAAGATGAAATAACCATTAGGCATGGTTAGTAATATGTTCAATGGTCACAGCACTATAATGTATTGTCTAAGAACATCACTTAAAAAGAAAAAAAATCTAAACCTAATTTTATTATACCCATCTTAAAAATGTACAGCCTAATTTTGCCTCATCTATAGTATCTTCCTATATATCAAAATAACAAAAATTAAATCAGTATTATGTGTGTCAGAAAATAGTTTTACTTTCTCCTTCACTGAAAGTTATTTGCTTAAGTAATCTCATAGTAGTAAATATTACCAGTTTGTCCATAGGCAAAGATACAAGCATTGTAGCCATCAAAGGCATTCTGAAGAATATTCTCCCCAAGGCACTTGAAGACATCATCTTGACCTGAAAGTTGGATAGAAGAATAGAAAAAAAGTAGGTGAGAAAAGGAAGAAGTCAGCTTTAACCAAAATTACATATATGTTAACACAAAAATAGACAACTAGCTTCTTTACCCCCCCCCGACTTATGTACCCTATCAATCCAACTTCTTCATCTCACACCAATAGAGCACTGCGAATGTCCTATTGCCTGACCAATTTAATAACTATAATACCAAAAATTAGAGAAATCAGTCTGTATAATTTTTAAAGTTACAAAAAAATAATACGGTGATATTTTATGGGGAAAAAAATCACAACACTTTTTCTATTACCTGCATATTTTTCTCTGACAGATTCATCCATAGACCAGAAACAATGATCATAAGCAAATACCTGTTAAAATATTTAAATAACCATGTACATTAAAAACAAAGTTTTAAGATTATTTATAATGCTATAGCAATGTAATAACATTAATCTTATTGTTCATTAATAGTGAAATAGAAACGATTTACTGTATTACAATGAGGATTAGTTACATTATTTACAGCAGCAGGTTTACAACAGACAACTAAGTACCCTATTCATGATAAAGATCTATATTTCACACGGAAAACTACTTGTTATGCTAAATGAAAAAAAGGAGGCTATAGGACAATATGTATAATATGATGACAACCATTAGTGATATTTGTTTTGTTCTTATATGTTTATGTATTTTGCATATTTTTTACTATTATTATTTACTTTTACTGTTGTTTATTGTTAGCTGCCTTTGAGTCAATTCCAATTCATGGTGACCCAGGTGTGTACAGAGTACTTCATAGGGTTTTCAAGGCTTTGACTTTCAGAAGCAGACTGACAGGGCTTGTTTTCCAAAGTTCTTTATGCACGTTCAAACCTCCAATCTTTGGTGAACTGTAGAGCACTTAACTATTTGTACCTCTCAGGGACTCTTAGAAAAAGGTATTTCTTAAAGAAAAAAATTTAAAGATGCTCAGTACAGCAATGTTGAAGTAGCTGTAAAACACCAGATTACTTAAATTATAACACAGCATACATGCAAATGTGAACGCTAATGAAAAAGGTATGCAAGTCTAGATTGCTGTTGTTGTTGTTAAGTATCCAACCCATAGTGACCCTGTATAGGATTTCCGAGGAGCAGCTGGTGGGTTTGAACCACCGACCTTGTGGTTCAAACTGACCTTGTGGTCCAGTGCATTATCCTGCTGTGCCACAAAAATCTGTATGTCTAAAAAGAGGAAGGATATGCACTTAAAATACCGATGGTAGTTATTTAGTGGGATAGCACAGTGGCTTCTGTTTTGATCTTTTGCCTTATCACTACTTTCTGCAGTATGTACATATTTCTTTTATAAGCTTTTAAAAGTACTTCATCGATCTTATTACTGGACTGCTAACCAAAAGGGTGCCAGTTCAAAATCTCAAGCCGGAGAAATGAAGTTTTCTGCTCCCGTAAAGACTTACAAACTTGAAAATCTTATGCTCCTGTTGTTAAGTGCCGTTGACTCAGTTCCAACTCAATGCAACCCTGTATAGGGCTTCCAAGTAATGGCTGGGGGGTCTGAACCATTGACATGTGGTTAGCATCCAGTGTTTATCCTACAGCACCACACCAGAACTCTTGGAAACCCTATGGTGGTGGTAGTGGTGGTATGTTGTGGAGTCAGTTCCGACTCATAGCGACCTGCCTAGGGTTTCCAAGGCTATGAATCTTTATTGGAGAAGGAAGTCATATCTTTCTCCAATGGAACAACTGGTAGATTCGAACTACCGATTTGAGGTTTGCAGCACGACTCATAAGCACTATGCTACCAGAGCTCCTTTTGAAACCCTATACAGGGTTACTATTAATTAAATCAACTCGATGGCAGTGGGGCTGGGTTTGGTTTAACGCTTTTATATCCACCAACTGATGTTTTATAATGTCATAATGCCTGTTTTACCATGTACGGTACTAATTCATTTGTATTTTGAAAGATTTGACTCACTTTCAATTGTATCTTAATTTCTTTAAAATTTATTTCAGTTTGTTAGGGATTTACTATGCTTCCTGATGACAGTTTTTCTTCCATGGCTTTATATGTTAGTGGGCAAACTCATCTCAATTGGAAAGTTGTTATTGTATGGTTTATGAGATTGCTTATTTTTCCCTCTCCCATGGCCTACTACTTTACAGGAAAATTTATGCTTCCAGTTACTAAAGCCCACAATGAAGTCTTCTGAAAGTCCAATATTTCTGTTCCTTCCTGTTGGCCATAGCCCTTTTTTAGCCCTCCATTTGTGGAAAAGCCCCACCCCAAGTCATTTTCACAGGGCTCCAGCCCTCACCACGCATGAGAGTTCTCATTAATCTGCGAGAGTTGACTTCCAGTCACCTCAGAGAGCTGTACCTTGCCTGTGTCTGCCCCCAAACCCCGTAACTATGCTGCTTCAGCCCTGGACATTGCTGGCCCCTGATATTGTATATTTTGTTTTTGAGACAATACCATGATTTTAATATTTTAAAACAGTTCATCTGACCCTGCTATAAGTTTGGGATTAAAAGGATAATTTTTCTGTTTGAACTCATAAGGCCACCTGGAACAGAAGTCTAAAAGTTAATATTTTTAAGAAAGGAAATTAGATTAAGAAAGTAAATTAGTATGCATGCCTACTATCTCCCTTCTACCTGAAATTAACTCAAAATGTCAGTGGGAAAAGAAAAGCAGAAAGGGAGAAGTGGAACAAATGTTTGAAAGCAAGAATGCTTACTTTCATTGGATCAAAAACAGAAATCCCTGGAAAACAGATGTCATGAGGTTGACAGGATAGGGGGGTAGTGGTGATCTGGGAGGAATTGGAAGTGGGTGAACCACTGACCAAAACAGCTGAAGGAGACTCAGCAAAGGACAAGAGCAGTTTTAGGGAATGTACCAGGAGAGGACCCTGGGGGCAACCAACAGGATGACTGGTTAAAAACAGATTTAAAATGGGTAAACTTCTGAACACCATATCTTTCAACAAATCAAGTCAGGAGAAGCATGTGTTCCCTAGGAAGGGGCATTGAGTGTGGGAACCAAGGCAGAGAGACAACAGAAGGCCAACGGCTGGCGACACCCAAGAAGAGGCAAGAATCCTTGAGCCAAAAAGATAATTCACTCAACTGGATTGCATGTTGTACATTACTAATGTTCAACATATTTTCAAAGCTATACGTATGTCTATCAATAACAGTGGCTTAAGTCTACCTTGAACATTATGTACTTACGAACTGTCTATAAGGGATTCAACTGATCACAACTTGAAATATTAGACAGGAACCCTGGGAGCAGTGAATTTATATTAACTGGGGAGAACACCTCAGAAAAGGAGTGTGAGAATAGTTGTAAAACTGTAAGTATGCAACAATATCACTGAATTGTACATGAAGAGACAGTCAGATTAGTGCATGTTTGTGTGTATACTCTCAACAACAATAAAATCAATTAAAAAAAAAAAAAGTAGGGGGACTTCACTGCCACCAAGAACAACACACAGGAAAAGAGCATGTTTCCTGTGCTGAGGATCCCCTAGACTCCAGAAACAGAAGCAAGATAGCTTGAGTGCATGTGGGCAGGAGGCTTCCTGGCAGAGATGGGTGCCTCTGGGTACTTATCAGAGGAATTAAAGTACTTTGGAACTCTTCCCAAGTAGGGCAGAGGCCAGTCCAAGGGGCCCAGGCCAATCCAAGGGAGAGTCCTGCTAATGAGCTGTCCTGACTAAAGAAATGCATCTGAAGTAACTCCTGATTTGTAAGCTATTATGTCCCTAATAAAGTCCGTAATCATGATTATGGTCTGAGAGTCCTGTGTAGCCATTATAACAAATTACAGAACTCAGAAAAGAGGAGAGCACCGTGGAAGAACAGCTGGTGTCAGAATTGTTAATAAGGTCGGAGAGAGGGGGAATGTCTGACTTCTGCCTCACAGAAATCAACCTTGGGTTGTTGATCTTGATTCTCTTTCCTCCTTCTAAAGTTAAAAGATGTTAGGCACCCCACCATTGCTCCATCTCTCCACCAGAATGAGCAATTTATTTTAATTTAGAAGTGTATTGCTGTTGTTATGTGCTGTTGAGTCAGTTCTGATCCAAAGCAACCATGTATATAGGGTTTCCCAGGAGCAGCTGGTGGGCTTGAACTGCCAACCTTGCAATTCAAATAGACTTTGTGCCACACCAGGGCCTCCAAAAGTGTACAGACAAGGCAAAAAAGTGGCTTTTATACCAATCACATAGGCAATCCCTTCAACATATTTAAAATAAAAATAAAATAAAAGATATGTAATGCATGTGCATTAAAAAAAAAAAAAACGATAAAAGTTAAAAATAAAACTTCTGCTGCCTTTTAGGCAACTTAAAGGGAAATGCATAGAAAAGTATGTGTGAAGTGAAGTGCCATTGAGTCAGTTCAGACCCACAGCGACCCTGTATAGGGTTTTCGAGGAGCAGCTGGTGAGCTGCAACCTACAACACCTTGCAGTTCAAATGGCTTTGCAGTCTGACTCATTAACCCACAGTACCACATCAGGACTAACAATTAGATATTCATTTTTGATAATTCCTTCATAGTTTTAATAACAAATACATAAAGGTAAGGATAAAAGTATATTATAGGGTACATGAAACAAAGATTAATTAGTGTTAACATCAACAAAAAAGGGGGGATAAGTAGTATAAATATAGACTGTCTTATACATTACTGAAGTTAAATTGGTACCAACGTATCCTAATATATTATATATACAAACTCTTAAAATGTAATATCTATGGTAATCCCTAAGAAAATAAACAAAACACATACACACAATGCAAAGGAGGAGGAAACAAAAAAGGTCCACTACAATAAAACAACAAAACGTAAAAGTAAGCAGTACTAAAGAACAAAGACAAAGAAGGCTTAGGACATGTAAAACACAAAACAACAAAGTATCAGAAATAAGATACTTCTTTATCAGTAATTACAGTGAATTTAAATAGACTAAATCCTTTAATCAAAAGACAGAGGGTAGAAGAATAGATTTTAAAAACATGATGCAACTATATGACACACTCATGGAAGCAGCAGTCAATTCAATGAACTATCCTATTAGGCAAATCTGCTGCACAAGACCTCTTTAAAGTATTCACAATCAAAGATGTCAATTTGAGAACTAAGGTGCATTCATGATCCAAGACATAGTATTTTCTTTAGCCTCATATACATGTGAAAGTTGGGCAATGAACAAGGAAAATCATAGAAAAATCAATGCATTTGAAATATGGTGTTGGAGAAGAATATTAAAAGCATAATGGACAGCCAGAAGAACAAACAAATCTGTCTTAAAAGAAATATAGCCAAAATGTTTCTTAAAAACAAGGATGGCAATACTACATCTCTCCTACTTGATACATATTATCAGAAGGGAGCAGTCCCTGGAGAAGGACATCATGCCTGGTAAAGTGGAGGGTCAGTTAAAAAGAAGAAGACCTCCAACAAGATGGATTGATACAGTGGTAGCAACAATGGGCTCAAACATAACAACATTGTGAGGATGGCAAAAGAATGGGCAGTGTTTCGTTCTCTAGTTCACAGGGTCACTATGAGATGGAACGGACTCGATGGCACCTAACAACAACAACAAACCTATAACAAATGAAGACACTGAATCACTGACCTAAAACCTCCCAACATTAAAAAAAAATAATTAAAAAAAATCTCATGGACCAAATGACTTCACTGTGAAATTATACTATTTAGAGAAAAACCAATAGCAATACTGTTTATACTCTTCCAAAAGATAGAGAAGGAAGGAATACTCCCTAATTTAATCTATGAAGCAAGCATAGCCTTCCTCTCAAACCAGACAAAGATACCACAAAAAAACGGCAGGCCAATATCTTGAATATAGATGCAAAAACCCTCAATAATACTAGCAAACAGAATGCAGTAACATAATAAAAAGAATCCCACACACACAATGACCAAATAGAAGCTATTGTAGGAATGTAGGGATGGTTCAACATTTAGAAAATCAATCAACATAATACACATCATAAGAACAAGGAAAAGAACCACATGATCACCTGTATGGATGCAGATACAGCATTTAATAAGATCCAAACCCCTTTTTACTGGAGTCCTGGTGTGGTGCTGTGGGATAAAGCACTAGACCATAAGGTTGGTTTGAACCATGAGGTCACCGGTTCAAACTCAACAGCAGCTCCTTGGAAACCCTGTACTGATTTGACTCAAGAGTAGTTAACCACAACAAACCCCTTTCTTGATGAAAATTTTTAAGAAGATTGAAATAAAAGAGAATTCCTCAATATGATTATATACAAAAAGCAACAGCTAACATTATACTGGAATCCTGGTGTGGTGATGTAGGATAAGCACTTGACTGCTAACCACAAGGTCAGCGGTTCAAACCACCAGCCACTCCTTGGAAACCCTATAAGGGTTGCTATGAGTCAGAACTGACTCCACGGCACTTAACAACATTATACCCAATGAAGAAAGACTGTGAACTTTCCCCTTGAAATCAGAAACAAGATAAAGATGTCAGCTCTCACCACTTCAATTTAATATTGTATTAGAAATCGTAACTAGACAATAAAACATGAAAAAGAAGTAAAAGGTATGCACATTGGAAAAGAAGAAATAAAACTATCTGAATTTTCAGGTAATATGATCCTATATGGAGTCTTGGTATGGTGCTGTAGGATAAGCACTGGACTGCTAACCTTAAGGTCGACAGTTAAAACCTAACAAGCCTCTTCTCTGAAACCCTACACAGGGTCACTACAAGTCAGAATAAACTCAATAGCACATAACAACAATAACTTGATCCTATGTATGGGAAATTCTAAACAAGAAAAACCTCAAGAAATAATCAAAGAATTCAGCAAAGTTGTAAGGTTGCTGTTGTTGTTTTGTTAAGTGGTACTGATTTGGTTCTGACTCATAATGATCCTGTATAGGGTTTCCAAGGAGCAGCTGGTGAGCTTAAACTGCTGACCTTGTGGTTCCAGCTGACCTTGTGGTCCAGCGCATTAATCCACAGCTCCACACCAGGAGTTCTAAATTGTAAGGTTGTTGTTGTTGTTAAGTACCGTGGAGTCGGTTCCGACTCATAGTGACCCTGCACAAAGTTTCCGAGGCTGCAAATCTTTACGGAAGCAGAAAGTGTCATCTTTCTCCCACGGAATAGCTGTTAGTTTTGAACTCCCGATCTTGAGGTTAGCAGGCTGATTTGTAACCACTACGCTACCAGAGCTCCTTAAATTTTAAGGTTGTTGTTGTTGTTAAGTGCCATCGAGTCGGGTCCGACCCATAGCGACCCTGTACAGGGTTTCCGAGGGTGTAAATTCTTACAGGAGTAGAAAGCCTCATCTTTCTCCCGCGGAGCGGCTGGTAGTTTCGAACCGCTGACCTTAAGGTTCGCAGCCCGATTCGTAACCACTACGCTACCAGAGCTCCTTTGAGGTAGAACCCCAAAAGTCTGTTGGATTTCTATATACCAGCAATGAGAAATGTGAAAAGGAAATCAGGAAACAATTCCATTTACAATAGTATCTAAGAAGTAAAATACCTAGGAACAAATCTAGGATGTATACAATGAAAACTATAAAATACCGCACAAAGAGATTAAGTAAATGGAAAGATGATCCTTGTTAATGTATTGGAAAACTTCATATTGTTAAGATGTCAATATTATTCAAAGCAATCTATCGATTCAACACCAAAACTAAAACCAAACTAACTGCTTTTGAGTCAATTCCAACACTTAAGTGACCCTATACAGCACAGAGCAGAACTGCCTCCATGGGATTTTCAAAGCTAGAAATCTTTACAAAGCAGACTGACACACTCTTCTCAAGTGCAGCAGCTGCTGGGTTTGAACCACCCACCATTTTGTTAGCAGTCAAATGTTTTCACCATCTAGCTACCAGGGCTCAGATTCAAAATCATCTTACTCAGAAGTCCAACAGCTTTCTTTACAGAAATAGAAAAACAATCCTCAATTTTATATAGAATGGCAAGGGGCTTCTAATTGCTAAAATGACACCGAAAGATAAGAACAAGGTAGGAGGATTCACATATTCTGGTTTTAAAACATACTATGTTGCTGCAGTTGTGAACTGATAGCCACCCTGTCTGTATAGGGTTTCCAAGGAGCCGCTAGTGACTTTGAGCCGCTGACCCTGCACCACACCAGGACTCTAAAACATACTATACAGCTACAAAATCAAAACAGCCTGGTGCTGGTATAGCAATAGACACACAAGACCAATGGAATAGATCTGAGATACAGAAATAAACTCATTTATCTATAGTGCTTAGCATATACCCACAAGACATGAAAGCAGAGACTCAGAAGAGATTTTCACACCAATGTTCACTGCGGTTCTATTCACAATGGCCAAAGGATGTAAACAACCTAAATGTCCATCAATAGGTAAATGGATAAACAAATGTGGCACATATATACACCAGACTACTATGAGGGGACTTTAAAAAGTTTGTTGGAAAATTCCATTATCTTTTAATTCCATTTTCCCACAATGGAAGTTTTTGAAGCCCTGCAGCATTCAACCAGCAGGATAAAGAGATTCTTGATACATGCTACAGTATGGATGGAGCTTGAAGACATTATGATGAACAAAATATGCCAATCCTAAAAGGACAAATATTGCAAATATACCTTACTTATATTATATGCAAAGACAAGAAAAGGCAAATTTATAGGGAACAAAGTTTATTAGTGGTTACCAGGAGCAGGAGGGAGTCCTGGTATGATAAGCATTGGACTGGTAAGTACAAGTGGAAAGTTCAAACCCACCATTTGCTCTTGGCAACTCCATAGTGGGTCACTATAAATCAAAACTAACTGGACAACATACAACAACAACAAGGAAGGAGTAGAAGGAAGTGGGGAAAGGAAGGTTAATGGTAATGGAAATATCACACTGATTAAGGGTGGAGTTGGAGTCCTGGTATAGCGCAGTAAAATAAGCAAGGTTAGTTTGAACTGCAAGGGCGGCAGTTCAAACTCACCAGTCTCTCCTCAGAAACCCTAACAGGGTCGCTATGAGTCAGAAATGAATCGACAACACTTAACAACAACAGCACCAATTGTATTTTAATTATAATGGTTGTTAATAAGTTGGATACCTGTAAAAAGTTGAATTGGAAAAAGGTGTATGTTAGATTTACCACAAGGAAAAAGAATAGCTACTGAGACTGTTTATGTACAACCAAATATCTCTCACCAACCAAATATACCTCACAGGTATAGAGGTTTAGGGTCATGGTTTCATGGGCTATCTATATCTATAAGAACCACAAAAACAGTTTAGTGCTTCTGTTATACCTTCTGTTCACTGCATAGTATCTGGGATCTTCAAAGCTTTCAATTTAAGGTCCAACAATTGGTTTCTAGTCACCTCAAGCAACAGAGGCAGGGCAGTCAGGAACACATGGAGGATATGGAATGTGTGGCTAATTGACTCCATGAACAACTGCCTCCTTCACCATGAAACCAAAAGAACTGGATGGTGCCTGGCTACTATTGCTAAATATTTCAAAGATCAAAGACTTCATAGAAGAATCCTGATCAAAAAGGGGGAAATATAGAACAGAACTTTAAATTCTCATGGACTGCAGACTTCCTGGAGCTATGGAAGGTGGATGAATCCCTAAAACTATTGCCCTGAGGTAATCTGTAAACTTTAACCCAAAAGTATTCCCTAAAGTCATGCTGAAACGGAACAATAGTTTTGATTAGCTAGTGAAAAAGGCCTGCTTAAGTACTGTGCTCTTTTAAGAACTATCTACATGGAGTTAGAAAACCAAAAGGGAAGAACACAGTCAGCATTTCTCAAGCTGGGGGAACTGAAGAAAAAATTCAAGCCTAGACTTTCGTTATTGAAAGATTTTTTGGCAAATTATTGAATGATGCAGAATGCATCAAGAAAAGATGGAAGGAATACACAGAGTCATTATACCAAAAGGAAATGGTTAATGTTCAACCATTTCAAGAGGTTGAACCATATGA
>NW_006408582.1:4901042-4906386 GCF_000296735.1 Chrysochloris asiatica | reverse complement strand
GGCACCTGACAACAACAACAACAACAACAACAACAACAACATGGAGTCAAATTGACAACAGAAACTTGAAAGAGGAAACTTAGGGGGCATAAGTATATGTTACTGAGAGAAGAACAATTCAGAAAAGAAGGTGAGAATGGTTGCACAATTTGAAGAGCACAATCAATGTGACTAAAAGGTAATGTACAAACTGTTTTAATGGTTTGGGGTATGTTTTTCTCTGTGTGTGTATATATAGACATAGATATATATTGCTATTGAGAATATATATCTATATCTATCTATCTATATATGTATATATATCTATCTATATATATATAGATATATATACATATATATATCTATATATATACTCAATAACAAAATACGTACATTTTAGAAAAAGAAACAAGTAGTACAGGCTTGCTATCTTAGCAAGTATTACACAGGAAGAGCAACAAAAGAAACTAGATCTTCCCAAAGAACTGAATACCAAAATTTGAAGTTCTTTCTCAAACTACATTTGTCACTCCTGGTGAGAATAACATAAGCACAGTGAGATTAAATAAAATAGAAAGCCAAATTACATTTCTTCATCTGGTTTTGAACTCTCATCTCATAATTAATTATATTTAATTCTGTTCTAAACAAAGGAGCTCTGGTAGCGTAGTGGTTACAAATCGGGCTGCAAGCCGCAAGGTCAGCAGTTCGAAACTACCAGCTATTCCAAGGGAGAAAGATGAGGCTTTCTGCTTCCGTAAAGATTTACAACCTCGGAAACCCTGTACAGGGTCACTCTGAGTCAGAACCAACTCCACGGCACACAACAACAACAACAAACAAAGTTAAGTAGAAACCGTCCTGATTGTTTTCTAGAAAACTCAGCTCTCACTTCAGAAGTCCTATCACCATATGTCTACACTGAACAGGCTCTAAGTTGCATTTCTCTCTCTACTGTCTTTGTCTTCGTTTTCTTTTCTTAATATACAGATTTCTTAAATTTCATAGTCTTAAACTCAGAAAAAAAAAAAAAAGCCATTACTAAAATAACCATAGCATAGTTATGTGATAAGCACTGTTCAAAGGAAACTAAAGTATAAAGAACCTTACAGTTAGTATGTGGGGAACTGGGATTGGAACCTATGATGTCAGGTTCAAAAGTTCATGTTCTTCACTACTGCGGTATATATAAAAATTTTTAAACTTTTTATTGTGAATTGAGTGATGGTTTACAGAGGAGATCCATCAGTTTTACAATGAAAACGATATATTTCATTTCAATGATTGCAAAATCTTCAATGTAATATCACCTATTCTACTTCCTCCCTGTGTTTATTTCTATTTCTCCTTCTTTCCCCATCCTTCTAAATTTTGTCCTTAGGTAAATGCTGCCCTTTCGATTTTGGTGTACGCACCTCACTATTGTTGCCCCATCTATATACCTGTTGATTGCTTGGCTGAAAATTAACTCACAGGGGTGAGTGAGTTCCAGACCTGAAGGGTGACCAAGGGTCATAGACTCTGAGTTCCACCAGTCTCTATCTGGCCATACGCCTAGTCTTTTTCACAATTCTGCCCACTGTATTGAGGACCTTCTAACATGATCCCTTTCAGAGCAGTTGGTAGTGGTAGCTGGGCACCATCTAGTTCTAGAGCAGGGATGCAGAACATCCTGCTACAGGCCGTATGTGGTGGTGGTGGCTGTGTGCCGTGGAGTCGGTTCCGACTCATAGTGACCCTGTACAGGGTTTCTGAGGCTGTAACTCTTTACGGGAGCAGAAAGTCTCATCTTTATCCTGCGGAACAGCTAGTAGTTTCCAACTGCTGACCTTGCAGTTTGCAGCCCAATTCGTAACCACTACGTATAAGGCCTGCGAAATCATTTGGTCTGGCCCTTCCAAGGCAACTGCAATTCCAGTCATCACACTCTTGTTGTTGTTAGGTGTCATTGAGTCGGTACCAAGTCATAGCTACCCTATGCACTACAGAACAAAACACTGCCCGGTCCTGGGAGAACCTCACAATTGTTGCCACACTTGAGCCCACTGATGCTGCCACTTGGCCAATCCATCTTGTTGGGGGTCTTCCTCTTTTTCTCTGACCCTCCTACTTACCAAACATGATATCCTTCTCCAGTGACTGGTCCCTCCTGACAATTTGTCTGAAGTATGAGAGACAAAGTTTGGCCATCCTGCCCTCCAAGGAGCACTCTGGCTACACTTCTTCCAACACATATCTGTTTGTTCTTTTGGCAGCCCATGGCACTTTCAATATTCTCCTCCAATATCATCACAGTTATTGTTGTTGTTAGGTGCCATCGAGTCGGTACCAACTCATAGCGATCCTAAGCACAACAGAATGAAACACTGCCCAATCCAGGGCCAACCTCACAATTGTTGTCACACTTGAGCACACTGATGCTGCCACTTTGCCAATCCATCTTGCTGGGGGTCTTCCTCTTTTTCTCTGACCCTCAATATTCTCCTCCAACATCATAACTCAAATGTATCAATTATACAGTCTTCTTTATTCATTGTCCACCTTTCGCATGCAAATTACCATCACATTAGGCATGAGTTAATTAAATGTTTGACCAAATGTAGCAGGCTAATTTTTAAGTTGATAGTTATGTATGGCCCATGAATGACATAATTTTGGCAGAAAAAAGGTTCCTGAGCCCTGTGCTAGAGACTGATATTCATGTGGTCGATTAGTCCACTGGACTAACTGTTTCCAAGTATCTTCAATTTTTTTCATTCTTTCCTCTGGACAGGGATAGACCAATAATACACCTTCTTAGATGGCTGCTCATGAGCTTTGAAGTTCCCAGTTGTTACTCACCAAAGTAGGAAATAGAGCAGTTCTGGTGGACTATGTTATGCCAGTTGATCATGCTGTCCTCAGAGACTATGGGTCTGAGCCCCAGACCCAACTAGTCATTCTCTCAAATTTTTGGTGATGTCTAAGAGGTTTCATAATTTTGGTCCCTGTTTGCTTCACCACAGAATACTGGTATGGTGCTGTAGGATAAGCACTGGACTGCTAACCTCCAGGTTAGTGGTTTAAACTTAATAGTTGCTCCTTGGAAACCCGAGGAGTCAGAACCAAATCAACAATACTTAGAAACAACATGCTCCACCACATTAATGCATATCTATGAAGCAAATATAAATACCATGTACAAATCTCCTTTGTCAAACCTCTATGTATTTGTGGGTCTACTCCCAATCTCCCTCCCACACCCATTCAGCCTGTGTATCTATCCATGGATCTATCCATAGATCACTGCTACTGCAGGATTGTGTATATAACAGTAGTTACCTCTGCTCCCTTTAACTCTTGCACTCCTCTCCTATCTTCCCCTGCCTTCATTCATCATTCTTTTGCCAACCTTACTCTTGTTGTATATTGCCTTCCCCATCACCCAAGTTGCTCTCTGGTAGCATAGTGGTTACAAATCAGGCTGCTAATCTCATGGTCAGCAGTTCAATACTACCAGCTGTTCTGAGGGAGAAAGATAAGCTTTCTGCTCCCATAAAGATTTACAGCCTCGGAAACCCTGTACAGGGTGGTTATGTGTTGGAACCAACTCCATGGCACATAACAATAACAATCACCCAAGTTAACAAGTATCTATCTTCTAGCCAGTAAATTACTCGCCTTTCCTTCCCACAATGGTAAGTATCAAAGAATGTTTCTTTTAACCCCTATGCTTTACTAGTTCTATGCCCTAAATATATTAAAAAGCCACTTCCTGGCACAAAATCAGAGTTCACTGCACATGTAGTTCTTTTTTACTAACAACATTGAATGAGTCAATTAAAGTTTTAGAATTTTATTAATTATGATAGGTTTTGTCCAGCTCTACACTCATAAAGCAGACAAGTGCTTTTCTTTCAACAAATTAAAAATAATTTTTTTCCCTTTAAAATGGAAAAAAAAAGTTTTCAATTAACAGATAAGTAATTCATATTCTGGAGTCCTGGTGTGGTGCTATGGGTTAATGTGCCAGAATGAAAACCGTCTGACCCACAAGGTCAGCAGTTCAAACTGCTCCTTGGAAACTCTGTACAGGGTCGCTATGGGTCGGAACCGACACGATGGCACTTAACAACAACAACAATTCATATTCTACATAATAAATAAAAACAACACAGAAGCATAACATAAAAAATAGAAGTCTCCCCATTTACCAAGCATACCTCTCATAAAGGTGTTGGTGGTTATGGTGGTTACGTGACATGGAGTCAGTTCCAACTCATAGTGACCCTGCAAAGGGTTTCTGAGGCTGTAAATCTTTACGGGACCTATAAAGCCTCATCTTTCTCCCACGGAACCACTGGTGGTTTGAACTGCTGACTTTGAGGTTAGCAGCCTGTAATCACTATCAACTATGTAGTATTTTACTTTCCACATTTGTTTATATCAATGTATCATTTTCTCTAGATGTTAAGATTCAGAGGAATTAATTAAAACATGGATAGTTTTAAAACAGTCACATAATTGTTTCCTCAGAAGTTCATTATAATCTACAGTCTGTTCCATCAAAAACAAAAAGAATAATTCAAGTTTATTTGTTGCAGGAAGGAAGATTCAGTGTTTAGGAGATACTGAACTTTTAGAAGGATATGAAAAAACTTTGAACAAATAAGGATGATGGCTGAACAACATGATGCACATAACTTTAAGGTCACTGAACTTACATAGGAAAAACATTGAAATGGCAAATGTTTTGCTACATATGTACTTACCACAATAATAACAATACAAAGACATAGAAAAGACCAAGTAAAATTAATAAAATTTATATATGTTGCTGTTGTTAAGTGCCGTCGAGTCAGTTCTGACCCATAACGACCCTGTATAGAGTTTCTGAGGAGCAGCTGGTGAGCTTGAACCGCCAGCCTTGCAGTTCAAACGGCTTTGCAGTCTGGCGTATTAACCCACAGTGCCACACATTTATGTGTGTTTGGGTATATGTTAGTATATATATATTTATATAAATATATTGTTGTTGCTGTTGTTGTTAAGTGCCATCGAGTCGGTTCCGACCCATAGCGACCCTGTATAGGGTTTCCGAGGGTGTAAGAAAGAGAGAGAGGAGTTGATTATATGCCGTTGAGTTTGTTCAAACTTATAGTTACCCTACATAGGGTTTCCGAGACTGTAAATCTTTACAGGAGCAGAAAGCATCATTTTTCTCCCGCAGAACGGCTGGTAGTTTTGGACTGCTGACCTTGAGGTTAGCAACCCGAATCAATCATAACCACTATGTTACCAGAGCGTGTGTGCTCTCTCTCTCTCTCTGTGTCTCTCTGTCTCTCTGTCTCTCTCTCTCTCTCTCTCTCTCTCTCTCTCTCTCTCT
>NW_006408582.1:4873380-4900942 GCF_000296735.1 Chrysochloris asiatica | reverse complement strand
AACAAACTCAACGGCACATAATCAACTCCTCAATCAACTCCTCTCTCTCTCTCTCTATATATATATATATAGATAGATAGATAGATAGATACATATATACATACATTCTTGGGGTTTTTTGCTTGTTTGTTTGTTTTCAAAATCTGTGGTTGAATTCTTCATTCTCAATTATTGTTGCTAAAATATGCATAGGCATAATTGGTTGTGATTTTTGAATAATTTTTTTTAAATATTAGATTATGGTACTGATTTCTTTGTGTGTGTTTGATATATATACTATTTTTCAAAAAACTCCAAGAATGTAGATAAAAATATTGAATTTCCTGTAAAATTTTAAGTAACTTCAGAGGATGATCAGTCCTTGTGACCATTTCAGCACACTTATACATTTCCTAAGAGATACAGAAACTGGCTAACTTACAGAAGTTTTGCTACAATCTGGACTCTAGTACATTCCCTTGAGGAAGCTGTGGGCCAGAGCAGGTTTCTATTGGCATAAGAATGCATTCCCAGCTGTCTGTGGAGCCATGTGGATGAGTCTGCTCAGCACAGTTTTGACCACTGTTTTGGAACTACCAGTTTGAAGCCAATCTATGGTGAACAGCACAGCACAAAAGGAATTTGTGTTGCAGTTGCTAAGAGACTAAACAGCACTGGTCAAAGTACAAATACAACTTTTCCAAACACCTTCAGTCCCTTGTGTGCCCAGTAAATGGCTGTGGATTTATGAATATAGCCTGAGAGCTTCATTACATTTATAAAACTAACAAAACAAAAAAAAGGTTTTCATATTTGAGAAGAAAAATGCTAGGACTTCAAAAGTATTTACAAGCAACACATAATAATCCAAATCTCTTACCTTTGGCTGGCCCCTGAATTCCCAGGAGTCATCATTATTGGCATGAAAGAAAAGGAAGGGAAAGAGAAATTTTGTTTAGAAAATTCATTTTAAAAAGTAAAGTGATAATAAATATTATATAAATTTACATAAGAATGTAAAATATTATCTTTGAAACCAAATTGCAATTCAAAATAAAGAATAAATGAATGTGTATTAATTAGCAAGACAGGATACTCATTACAGAAAAATTATTTGTATGACACAGGTAGATGAAAGACTACCCAACACTGGATAATGTTAAGCACTAATATTTCTGCCAAACACATTTTTCTTATCCTTGTATAAAGTCTTACAAACATTAAATACACGCACATACACAAAATCGGACTGTGAACCTTAAGGTCAGCGGTTCGAAACTAGCAGCAGCTCCACGGGAGAAAGATGAGGCTTTCTACTCCCGTAAAGATTTACACCCTCGGAAACCCTGTACAGGGTCGCTATGGGTCGGAACCGACTCGACGGCACTTAACAACAACAACAACAACATACACAAAACTTTACTTTTTAATCACTGATTTCACTTTCAATAGTTTTCTCTGCTTTGTCTGTACAGGCCCTTCTACAAAAAATGAAATCACCTGGTTTTAAAAAGAAGGCTCAATACAAGGGTTTAAAAAAACGTTAAAGGAACAACTAATTTCTTGACAGTGAACTTACTCCTCTTCATTTATCCAGCTGGTTCTAACATGCCTCCCACCCTCTAAAACTGCCCTCCATACATCTGGCTTCAAATTTAGAGACAAGTTTTAAGAAAAGCACAAAGAACTCACATATACCCTTCATGCAAACGAACCACTGTTAACATGGTCACAACTGCTCTGTCATTCTGTGGGCTTCCTCCTTTTCCCTCTACACTTCTCATTTCTCTCCCTCTCCCTCATATATATGTTGTTGTTGTTAAGTGGCACTGTAAGACAAGCACTGGACTAATAACTACACACACACACATATATATATACATATATATGGAACTCTGATAGTATAGTGGTTACAAGTCGGGTTGCTAACCTCAAGGTCAACAGTTCAAAAGTACCAGCTGCTCTGCAGGAGAAATATGAGGCTTTCTGCTCCCATCAAGACTTACAGTCATAGAAACCCTATGCAGAGTAGCTATGAGTCAGGAACCGACTCCACGACACACTACAATTACCAATATATATACTAAAGATTCACCTCTGATGATGAAACAGTGGTGTACTAGTGGCTCACATCGCAACTTAAAACATTTTTTTTTTAAAGGGAATATGAAAGCTTGTTCACAGATGGGCAAAGTATATTGAAAAGCAAGGAGATTATGTCAGAAAATTATGTATTTGTCCTTTCTAAAAGTTGATTAAAATAAATTCTACAGCCAGAGTGCAGATACTTTTTGGCTCACTTTCATGTACATGTGTGTAGGTACATACATATATATTTTTTGCTGTTGTTGTTAAGTGCCGTGGAGTCGGTTCTGACTCATAGCAACCCTGTACAGGGTTTCCGAGGCTGTAAATCTTTACAGGACAGAAAGCCTCATCTTTTTCCCATGGAACAGCTAGTAGTTTCGAATTGCTGACCGTGAGATTAGCAGCCCGATTCATAACCACTACGCTACCAGAGCTCCTCACATATATATACATATACGTTGGTGTTAAGTGCTGTTGAGTCAGAGACCCTGTATAGGGTTTCCAAGGAGCCACTGATGGGTTTGAACTGATGACCTTGTGGGTTCAAAGTCTAGTGCTGATCCTACAGCGTCACACCAGAAGTATACACACACACAAACACACACACATGAGGCTTCAAGAAGTCCATAGAAAAATTTCATTCTTTCAATTCTATTTACATTAACTCTCTGAGCCGCCACCTCACCCCACCCTGCTCCACATATATATATTCACACATGTTGTTGCTTCGTGCAATCGAGTCGGTACTCATAGTGACCTTATACACAACAGAACAAAGCACTGCCCAATCGTGTGCCAATCTCACGTGCTTGAACCCATTGCTGCTGTCATTGTGCCAATCCATCTCATTGGGGTCTTTCACTTTTTCACTGGCCCTCCACTTTACCATACAAGATGTCCTTCTCCAGGGACTGGTTCCTCCTGATAATACATCCAAAGTATGAGAGACAAAGTCTGGCCATCCTGGCTTCTAAGGAGCATTCTGGTTATACTTCTTTCAACACAGATTTGCTTATCCTTGTGGCAGTCCAAGTTACTTTTAATATTTTCCTCTAATACCATAACTCAAATGCTTCAATTCTTCTATGTCTTCCTTATTCATTGTCCAACTTTCACATGCATATGTTGTTGTTGTTGTTGTTAGGTGTCATCGCGTCGGCACCGACTCATAGTGACCCTATGGCACAACAGAACGAAACACTTCCTGGTCCTGGGGCAACCTCACAATTGCTGCCATGCTTGAGCCCATTGATGCTGCCACTTTGCCAATCCATCTCGCTGGGGGTTGTCTTCTTTTTCTCTAACCACCCACTTTACACAAACATGATATCCTTCTCCAGTGATTGGTCCCTCCTGACAATATGTCCAAAATATGAGAGACAAAGTTTGGCCATCTGGCCTCCAAGTAGCACTCTGGCTGCACTTCTTCCAACACAGATCTGTTGGTTCTTTTGGCAGCCCATGGCATCATCAATATTCTCCTCCAACACCATAACTCAAAAGCATCAATTCTTCGACGGTGTTCCTTATTCACTGTCCAGCTTTCACATGCATATGAGGTTACTGAAAATACCATGGCTTGTGTCAGGTGCACCTTAGTCCTCAAGCTGACGTCTTTGCTCTTCAACACTTTAAAGAGGTCTTGAGCAACAGATTTGCCTAATACAAATGCGTTGTTTGATTTCATGAGTATTGATAGCTGATCCAAGAAGAATGAAGTCTTTGACAACTTCAGTCTTTTTTCCATTTATCGTGATGCTATTTATTGATACAGTTGTGAATATTGTTGTTTTCTTTACATTGAGGTGCAACCCATACAAAAGGCTGTGGTCTTTGAGCTTCATCAGTAAGTATTTTAAGTCCTCTTTGCTTTCAGCAAGCAAGGTTGGATATTCTGCATATCATAGATTGTTAAAAAGAGTCTTTCTCCAATCCTGATGCCACATTCGTCTTCATATATTCAAGCTTCTCGGATTTATCTGCTTAGCCTACAGATTGATTAAGTATGGAGAAGAAAACAACCTTGGCGCACACCTTTCCTGATTTTAAACCACTCAGTGTCCCCTTGTTCTGTTTGAACAACTGCCTCTTGGTTTACGTACAGGTTCCTCATGAGTACAATTAAGTGTTTCAGATTCTCTGCAATGTTGTCCATAGCTTGTTATGATCCACACAATCAATAGCCTTTGCATAGTCAATAAAGCACAAGTAAACAACTTTTTGATGTTCTCTGCTTTCAGCCAAGATCCATCTTAAGTCAGCACTGATATCCCTTGTTTCAGGTCCCACATTCATACATACACATACATTATTATTTACTGAACCATTTGAGAATAAGTTGCAAACAGGATGCTCCTTTAGCCCACACATTTCAATGTATGGTTCCTAAATACAAGGACATTCCTACACACAACCACAATACAATACCAAGTCAACTAATGTAATAATAATGGAAAGAACTTTTGAAACTGGGATAAAACAGGAATAATAACTGGAACTGCAGGACTAACTGGCCCTTCTCAGAAGATCCAAGTTCCAACCCAAACCTGAAACTATACATGGAAATAATCCTTTCTAATCATCCCTTAATAAACAACATTCTTATCAATGGAGAAAAGATTGACGTTGTCAAGGACATCATTCTTCTTGGATCAACTATCAACACTCATGGAAACAGCAGTCAGGAAATCAAACGACATATTGCATTAGGCAAATCTGCTGCACAAGACCTTTTTAAAGTGTTGAAGAGCAAAGATGTCAGCTTGAGGACTAAGGTGCACCTGACCCAAGCCATGGTATTTTCAATAACCTCATATGCATGCGAAAGCTGGACACTGAATAAGGAAGACCATAGAAGAATTGATGTTTCTGAGTTATGGTGTTGGAGGAGAATATTGACAATGCCATGGGCTGCCAAAAAAAACAATGGATCTGTTTTGGAAGAATTGCAGCCAGAGTGCTCCTTGGAGGCCAAGATGGCCAAACTGCATCTCTCATACTTTGGACATATTGTCAGGAGGGACCAGTCGCTGGAGAAGGATATCATGTTTGGTAAGGTGGAGGGTCAGAGAAAAAGGAAAACCCCCAACAAAATGGACTGGCCAAGTGGCAGCATCAATGGACTCAAGTGTGGCAACAGTGGTGAGGTTGGTCCAGGATCAGGCAGTGTTTCATTCTGCTGTGCATAAGGTCGCTATGAGTCAGTACCGACTTGATGGCACCTAAGAACACCACCAATCATCCCTCTGACTCCTGGTGTGGCACTGTAGGATTAACACTGGATTATAAACCACAAATTCTGCAGTTCAAATCTAACAGCTTCTCCTCGGAAACTCTATACAGAGTAGTTTTGAGTCAGAACCAACTAGAAGGCACTTAACAACAACAACAACAAATCATCCCTTTGTCACATAAGGTTTTCATCTAAAGTTAACTGAACACATGCATTTATATAAAATTATTTCAGATTGGAACACTAAAACTTCAAGGAAAGTCTTACAAATGAGAGGCACTTGTCTAATATGATTTTCGAAGAGTAGCCAACATGGCTAAGATATCAAAGAAAACAATTTATTTGGAACAAGAGATGTGGAAAAACTTTCTGACTGAAAGAGTTGTGAAATACTGGTAGATATTACTAACATAAACCACCATCTTTTTATAGGTCTTTAAAACAAAACAAAAATAAAAAATAAAAGATTCTGGTTAATTGCAGATAGCTTAATTATAAATCTAACTGGAGATAAGAAAAGAACCATCAGGTACGAAATGCCCACAATAGAGCAGGTACACTATACGCAATTAGGATCCCCATTTTAAAAATAACAAACTTAAAGCGCTGAAAAGTTACATGACCTGTCCTAAACACAACACTAAGAAATGATGGATCAAGGACTCAAGATTAGGTCTTATAACTCAAAAGATCATGTTGTTTCCCTAGCCCACACTGGGCAAAACAACCTTGTCAAGTTTCTTCTAGACCTAAGAATCTCTGACTCATATATTTACAACTGCTCCTGCTAACAGAAATATTTGCTAAAGTACTGATTTTTTCCATTCTGATTATTATCCAATAAAAATGCTACCGCTTAGTGCTTATTCCAGTGTAAGTTACTGTTTACTATATTTATTAACATGTAAATAGTATTTTATGAAAAAAAAAAACCAACAAGATGCTTAGTATGGTATGTCAAATTGAAATAAAAGTATTTTAATACAAATTAAAAATCAGCTCTTCCTAAGAAACGACCAACAAGTAAGAAATTCCATTATATATGACACATAGCAGAAGAATCAAAGGACTAACCTGACTTCAGAACATAATAATAAAAATAGAAACAAGCCAGTAAATTAATTACAGGGCTAAGTTTCCAGCTAGGGATGCTGGTGACTACAAAAATAAAGCTCAAGTAACCTGCACAGCTATGGGAAACCCAAAGATGTAATTACAGCTTTGAACAAAAATAAATAAGTTAATTAATTAAACAAAACCTTTTCAGGGTGTAGTTGTAATTCAATATGGCAATGCCTCACTTATCCCAAGGTCCCTTATTTAGAAACACTGGCTACCCAGAGCACAGTGGAGGTTTAAGAAGCAAAGGAAACCAATCCTGCCCAATTAGGAGTGATGTCACAAAGTACAAGCACTACAGCCTTCTTTTCTCAGCTAAATTGAACTAGTATTTTGTTTTCCTTAACTTTTCATTGTAAAATATTTCTTGTTTACAAAAAGTTATAAAAATAGTACAAAGAATTCCTGTATATCCTTCATTCGGTTGTCCCAAATATTAATGTCTTCCATAACTATTATTACAATGATTAAAACCAGGACACTAACATCAACACAAAATATAGTAAGTAATCCAAAGAAGACCTTATTCAAATGTCACCACTTTCCCCATTAATGTCCTTTCTCCGTTCCAGGATCCAATCCAAAATCACACATTGCATGTGGTTGTCAAGTATGCGCCATTCTGGGATAGCTCCCCAGTCTTTCTTTGGTTCTCATGTCTTTACTACTTCAATAGTAATCACTTGTTATCTTGTTGTTGTTATAAGTGTCATCAAGTCGTTTCCAATTCATAGAGATCCTGTATAGAGTTTCTGAGGAGCAGCTGGTGGGTTTAAACCGTCAAACTTTTGGTTAGCAGTCCAAGTACTTATCCTACAGTGCCACACCAGGATTCCTATCATCAAGAAGATTCCAACTAATGGTAACAACACACATGCTACAGAATTGTGTTCAATGGTTATTTTTCACCAGGCCTTTCTTTAGAGATGTCTCTGAATGAACACAAATCTAAAACCTTTAGGTTAACAGTGAAATGCTTTAACAATCTGCACCATCCAATTTTTTTAAGAGTACTGGCAGTGGTTGATCTTGCAGTCCAGAAGCGGAGGACCCTGAGACCATCAAGAGAGAAGAGCGGTATGCAGGACCCTATCCAGAGAAGCAGAAACTCCAGAGATGGAGGCAGAGACAATGACGTGGAAAGATTGAGCGACTAAGGACTCTGGACTCAAGGAGGAACAGGATTGTGTGCTAGTGGCCAGGGGGCAGGCTTGCAGGGTATATACCCTTTGGTTGTTTAAATGGTTATATATTCCTGAGTGCTTCGGTGTACATCCCCCGCAAAAAAAAAAAAGAGGGAATGGAAGCAAATGATGTTGAATGATGATGCATGGAGGGGATTGTAACCATTGAAATGAAATGAAGTATGATAGGATGAGTGTAAAACTGATGTTCTCCCATGTAAACTATCACTCAATTCACAATAATAATAATAAGAGTACTGGCCAGTACTTTTTGCAGAATGTTTCTCAATTTGAGTTTCTCTGAACCAGAAGGTCTGCAGTTCCAGTACACCAGCCATTCTGTAAGAAAGAGATGAGGCTTTCTGCTCCCATGAAGACTTCAAGCCTGGGAAACCCTTTATAGGGTGTCACACTATGAGTATAAGGAGCTCTGGTAGCATAGTCATTATGAATCAGACTGCTAAACTCAAGGTTGGCAGTTTGAAACTACCAGCTGTTCTGTGAGACAAAGATGAGGCTTTCTGCTCCCGTAAAGATTTACAGCCTCGGAAACCCTGTGCAGGGTCACTATGAGTTGGAACCGACTCCAGGGTACTTAACAACAACAACATGAGTAAAAACCAACTTGATGGCACAATGCTTCCTCATAACTAATTCCAGATTATATATCTTTGGCAAACATATCACAGACACAAATCTGTGCCATTCTTAGTACATCAGACCGGGAGGCACATGATGTTCAGATGTCTTATTATTAATGATGTCCATTTTGACCACTTGGTTAACATAATGACTACTAGGCTTCTCCACTGCAACATTACTATTTTTCCCTTTGTAATTAAGTAAGTATTTGGGGAGTGGAGGGTAGAAGGAGTAGATAAATACCAATACTGAATGCATTGATGATTGTTGCCTGCAACAATTACCAGTTTCTCAATGGTGATTTATAGTTAGAGGTGGATATCAATGTCTGAGCTTTTTAGGAAGAAGACAGTTTAGGAAACTACAAATAATGTGTTTGCATATTATTGGTTAAGAACTGTTTACCATGAGTAAGCTACTCTTTTTCATCCTTTTTATTGACCTAGTTTAGGGGTTTGTACTCACTTCTCATTGAAATAAATCACACCATAAAATAAGTCAAATTGCAATTTTTAGAATCCTAGAATATGAAAAAAAGTTAGTGATGATTTTATATCAGTTGATCCTCTTTAGAAAGTTTATTAATACTTATGACAATGACAAAAAATAAAATCTCTTGTTGGGTCAAACCACTCAGTATCAGATATGTATAAAACACAAAATAATGTCCTGTAAAATGATGGGTTATAAATCAATTACTACTGTTAACTACCAAAATTAAACATTAAATGTAAATACCATCTCTTTTAAATTTAAAGATTTTCTTTATGCTCCTATGGACCTTCTATTGGAATCATTTGTTTTAATAAGCTCTCTCTCCAACTGGCTCTACAACAGATGTATACATCACAAAGAGCTTATTCTGACAATCAACTACATAATGATATTGTTGCTTTTTCTGGCTCAGCTGGCAGTACCAGCAACCAAACAATAATGATCTGTATAATGACCTTTACTTTACTCTTTGTTACCCATCCCCAATGTATTTTCCAAATAAGAAATAAAGTTGACCTTACTAAAAATTTATAGACTGATTAACAATGGAAGCTTCTCAATCTTTGCTTAGCTAGCTAAATCTCTGTAAAAAGTACAAATATCACTAAAAGTCCTGTTCATTGTTTCTATGACATCTAAAACTCAGTTTTATTTAGTCTTTTATTATCTATAGATTACCAGGATGGTGGTACAAGTTACCCTGCTTGGCTACTAACAAAACAGTTGAAAATTCAAGTCCACCCCATAAGCACCTGGGAGGAAATGCCTGGCAATCTACATTCCAAAAGAAAAAACAGCCATAAAAATTTCACAGAGCATACTTCTACTCCTTCGTGCATGGGGGTCCATGTGTTAAAATCACCTTGATGGCAACAGGTTTGAGTTATTTTAGGTTTGGGGGCTTCAAGGGGGGAAAAAGGTGCATTATAAAGTATTTAGCACAATTACATTTACAATGATCAATAAATGTTAGATGTCACTATTATGGTGACAATGCACTATTGTCTTAGGGTTTAAGAAAAGGCTAGCAAGTTAGGAAAAACTGAAAATTTCCTGTGTATTACTAATTAAACACTGAGGAAACTTAACAAAGGTTTCCTCAGCTTTCTTGAGTGGAAATTCAATTTATTAGCATTCTCCACAATTATAAGAGATTAAACTGATCGGCAAAGATTGTTATGTTTATCCCATTCCTGAAATATCGTTTTCAACTTTGAAATGTCTCTTGTACTTGCTTTTTTTGCTTTTTACATTTATCAATTATTTCATTCACCAAGTATTTACTGAGAAGCACTAGCCTAGATACTAGAGCTACTACTGCACTGACCAACTCAGACAAAAATTCTACCTAAAAACATAAATTCTATTTCAAATGAATGATGACTATAACATAATGCTAATTTTCAAAGGGCAGCTCAAGAAGACAAAGTATATATATAATGAAATGTGCAAAGACCTGAAATTAGAAAAACAAAAAAGAAAGGAAGAGCAGGGTCAGCATTCCTCAAGATGAAAGAACTGAAGAAAAAAATCAAGCCCCAGCTTACAATACTGAAGGATTCTAAGAAGAAAATATTGAACAACACAGAGAAAGCACCAAAAGAAGATGAAAGGAATATACAGCCAGTCACTGTACTAAAAAGAATTGGTCAATGTTCTCCATTTCAAGAACAGATGGTACTGAAGGAAGAAGTACAAGCTACTCTGAAAACATTGGTGAAAAACAAGGCTCCAGAAAGTGATGGAATACAAACTGAAATGTTTCAACAAACTGATGTGCCTCTGGAGGTACTACTCACTTTTATCTATGCCAAGAAATCTGGAAGGCAGCCACCTGGCCAACCGACTAGAATAGATCCATTATTTGTGCCCATTCCAAAGAAAGATGACCCTACAGAATGTGGACATTATTGAACAATATCATTAACAGCACATGTAAGTAAAATTTTGTTGAAAGTAACCCAAAAACAGTTACAGCAGTAATAACCCAAAAAAACAGCTGCCAGAAATTCAGGCCAGATTCAGAAGAGGACATGGAATGAGAAATACCATTGCTGATATTATATGGATCTTGGCTGAAAGCAGAAAAATGTTTACTTGTGATGTACTGACAACTCAAAGGTATTCCACAGTGTGGATCCTAACAAATGATGAATAATATTATGAAGAATGGGTATTCCAAAACACTTAACGGTGCTCATGAGGAACCAGTACATAGACCATGAGGCAGTTGTTCAAACAAAACAAAGGGATACTGAATGGTTTAAAATCAAGAAAGATTATATCCTTTCACCATACTGACTCAAGATCAAATAATCTAAGAAGCTGGATTATATGAAGAAGGAAGACTCATGAATAACTTGTGATGTGCTGTTGACACAATCTTGCATGCTGAAAAAGAAGACTTGAAGCACTTGCTGGTGAAGCTCAAAGAATACAGTCTTCAGTATGGATTGTATACATCAATATACTGGGGGGAAAAAACACCCTCACAACTGAACCAATAAAATTATCATGACAAATGAAGAAAAGATTGAAGTTGTCAAGGATCTCATTTTACTTGGATCTACAATCAATACTCATAGAAGCAGCAACCATGAAAAACGGGGCATATTGAACTGGGAAAATCTACTGCAAAAGACCTCTTTAAAGTGCCAAAATTGTTATTTTGAGAACTAAGGTATGCCTGACACAACCCATGGTATTTTCAGTCGCCTCATATGTATATGAAAGCTGGACAATGAATACGGAAGAACTGAGGATTACTGATGCATTTGAATTATGCTGTTGGCAAATAATATTATAAGTACCATGAACTACCAGAACAAATAAATCTGTCTTGGAAGAAGTACAGTCTGAACGCTCCTTAGAAGCGAGGATGGTGAGACTTCATCTCACATACTTAGGACATATTATCAATAGGGGCCAGTCCCTGTACGAAGACTACCAAGGAAATAAACTTACACAATGACTGCAACAATGGGTTCAAACACAACAATAACTGTGAGAATAACACAAAACAGGGCCATGTTTCATTCCATTGTGCACAGGATCACTATGAGGCAATGCAGACTTGACAGCACCTAACAAGGCATCTTTTCTAAGAAAGTACTGTCACTATAATGCTTTATCCATGACTGCAAGCTCCTTGTGAATACAGAGCACGTCTCAGTCTTCTTTTTATTGCCCAGCATAAAAAGCAATGCTTATTGAAGTTTAATATGAGATGATGTTGTTGTTAAGTACCATGGAGTCGGTGCTGACTCATAGTGATCCTGCACAGGGTTTCGGAGGCTATAAATCTTTACGGAAGCAGAATGCCTCATCTTTCTCCCGTGGAACCGCTGGTAGTTTCGAACTGCTGACCTTGAGGTTAGCAGCCCAATTCGTAACCACTACGCTACCAGAGCTCCTTAATATGAGAGATGATAAGCTTATCCAAATTTTTCAGTTATTAACTCCATTAACTCCTAATATGAGATATCCCAAGTCTGTATAATTCTTCCATAATTCTTCCCAATACTCATCCAAAAAATATTTTATATTAAATATGTATAGTAGTGTATCTTTTTATTCAGACTATAGTTAAACAAAGGCAAAAAATGCTTCCAGAGATGGAGAAAAATAGCAGCCATGCTTTTCTCTACAAAAGAGTCTTAATGTTGTAACTGTAATATATGGTTTTATACCAAATGAGTTTGGTAATCTGTACCCCTCTAACAATCTTACATTTTGGGGAGAGTTTAAAGTAAAGGTTTACTAGAAACAGCCCTGAATAAATAAGGATTTCAACATGTACTGAGAGAATCAAAAACAATGACAATAAAAAGGCACAAATATTTGCCCTCAAGGGGCTCACAACCTAGCAAGAAACTTCAAACCATTAGAAAATCATATACTGGTATTTAACCTTCAAAAGATTCTAGGCCATTTTTATTACTGATTTTTGTGTATGTGTGATGGATGAATAATTAGTAAACTTTATACAAAAATGTGTTGAAATGACAAAATGTTAATAACTCTTTTTGGTATTTAATGGAGTTACTTAATGGTATCATATAATATTGACCCATCTAACCTAACACTTCCTCAGATGCTGGATAAAAGTGGTGCTGCTGAAACACATCTGTCCATTTGCATATTAGAAATGGTTTCTAAAGTCAGGAAAGAGATTAACAGTCTAAAAGTCATGTAAACAAAATACTATATTATAGTAAAAAAAAATAATACAACTGTTAAATTTTTAAGAAAGCAAATGAGATCTTCAGTCCATAGATGGGCCTCAAAAGGATCTGCACTGATCTGATGGTATGAATTTGTTGTTTGTTTCTGGGTAGCTGTCAAATTCTCAAAAGAGTCTATAACTCACAAAAGGTTAAGAAACAATGTTCTGGTGACACAATTCACTAAAAGCTATGAGGTTTCATGTTCTAGCCAAGTATTTGGCTTGAGAGACTACATAAACTCATTTAAGTGGCCAATGGCCAGACTGTGTATAACAACAAACTCTGACCTAGACAATCTGTAGTAACCAGTCCTGGAAACCAAACCACAATTTCTGTAACAACTGGCCCAGAACAGTCAGGTCTCCAACTCAAGGTCAACCAGACAAATTCAAATATACTATCCTAACCAGTCACATAAGATACCTTGGTTCCAATTAGCTCACTTCTGGCTTTCCCATACTTGGTGGTGGTGGTGGCTATGTGCCGTGCAGTCGGTTTTGACTCATAGCGACCCTGTACAGGGTTTCCAAGGCTGTAAATCTTTACAGGAACAGAACTGCTGGTAGTTTTGAACTGCCGACCCTGAAGTTAACAGCCCAATTTGTAACCACTATGCTACCAGAGTTCCTAACAACTGTTAATTACAGCACATAAGAAGCCTTCCCCCACCTTTTTCTTTCTTTCTTTCACTAAAAAGCTTTCCCATTCCCTGTCTGCCTTTGACTCTGCCAAACACAAGTGACAGTGGCAGACTCCATCGCTATAGCAAGTTCTCAATAATCAGCCTCTGTTTGTTCTTGTTTCTTTCCACAGGCTTATTAGCTAACATTTTAGATACTAAAGTGACTGAGGACTAAATATCAGCAGAATAAGAAAATGATGCTAACTTGCAAATTTGTATTTCTAAACTAAGGTAACTTCAAGAGTCTAAAAAGAATGACTGAAATACCCAGGAAAACCCAGGTGAGTGGCATCACAGGAAACTGAGTTTCAAGCGGGGAAAAGGTACATCATCAGTGTCAAACAGAAAGAGAAAGCAAATGAAGGACTCCACACCCACTGTCATGGAGTTGGTTCTGACTCCTAGCAAAAATAGTTCTGACTATTTTTGGGTTTCTGAGACTTTTATCTTTATGGGAACAAACAGCCTCATCTGTCTCCTACAGAGCATCTGGTTGGTTTGAACCATTGTCCTTGTGGTCAGCAGCCTAACACCTAACCCATAGTGTCACCCAGGCTCCATAAATGGAAGTCTGTTGTTGCTCCTGTGAGGTGCCATCAAGTCAGTTCTGACGCATAGTGACCTTATAAAGGATTCCAAAGGAGCAGCTTGTGGGTTTGAACTACTGACCTTACAATCTAGTGCTTATCCTACAGTGCCATACTAGGATTTAATGAAGGATTATAAGACTCCTGAACCGTGTCTCCCCATTTTGAAGCACGTTCACAATTCCCTTACTCTGCAGCTCACAGAGTCTTCCAACCTGCTTCTTGTTGCTAAGTTCTATCAAGTCAGTTCTGACTCATAGTGACCCATTATATAGGGTTTCTGAGGAGCAGCTGGTGAGTTTGAACTGCCAACCTTGAAGTTCAAACTGACCTTGAAGATGAAAAATTCAAGGAATGAGTTCTTTCTACCTTTTGGTAAATCCCATGTGGCATTGGTGACAAGTCACAGAGACCAATGCAAAGGGAGGTTAACACAATAGGACTTGGACTTGCAGCTATGGAAGGCCAATCAAAAAGCTGTTGTAATTACATTCCTTGAGTTCACCTCCCTGTGATTCTGGGAGACAATTCCTCACTCAGATTCTCCTAACCAAACAGGATGTAATTCAGTCAGATACCTGTCAGAAGAACTAACTCTATGGAACGTCTGTTTACTTATAGGCAGGGGCTTTACCTAAATGGTGACCCTCATGTCTACTCTGTGAACTAGCTCAAGTGCTGAAAAGGACTCAAGGTTAGCACCTTACTCAGGCCTTAGGAAGAAGAAAGTAAAGAGAACAGTAGTCAGACTACCACAGATCAAGAGATGAATAACAAATGCAATTGTTAATAGAGGGTAATCAACAGAAGAGGACAGAATCTAAAAATACCTAAAATCTAAAACTATCTGAAATAACTTGCTGTTAAATTCACAAAATCAGCATTCATTATTGTTGTTGTTAAGAGTCACTGAGTGACCCTGTATAAGGTTTTCAAGGAGCAGCTGGTGAGCCTGAACTGCCAATCTTGCAGTTCAAACTGACCTTGCAGTCTAGTGCATTAATCCACAACGCCACAGCAGGATTCATTATGCTTTCTTAAAATGTAAGTGCATTGTGCAGAATTATTATTTCTATTCCTTCTAATAACAATTGGAATTAGCATATAAAAATTTAAAAACAAACCACAAAGTGTATCACAGATAACAATTGTTTCCAACATGAGAAATCAGGAAGTAAAATTTGGTCTTAAAATATTTATTAAAATGAGATCCTGAAAGACATAGTTTCAACAAATTTCAACAAATGATACTGGTGAAGTTGGAAAAATGAAACAAGACCCACACCTCACATTATATACAAAAATAAACTCCACATGGATTAAAGACCTAAATGTAAACCTGGAACTATAAAGATCATCAGTGAGGGTCCTGTTTCCTGCTCAGCGCCACCATGGCTCGTGGTCCCAAGAAACATCTTAAGCGTGTGGCTGCCCCAAAGCATTGGATGCTGGACAAACTGATTGGTGTGTCTGCTCCACACCCATCCACTGGCCCCCACAAACTGAGAGAATGCCTCCCACTGATCATTTTCTTAAGGAACAGACTTAAGTATGCCCTGACAGGAGACGAAGTTAAAAAGATCTGTATGCAGCGGTGCATTAAGATTGATGGCAAAGTCTGAACTGATATAACATAACCTGCTGGTTTTATGGATGTTTTCAGCATTGACAAAACCGGCGAACATTTCCGTCTGGTCTATGACACCAAGAGTTGATTTGCTGTTTATCGTATTACACCTGAGGAGCCAAAGTACAAGTTGTGCAAAGTAAGAAAGATCTTTGTGGCACAAAAGGAATCCTTCATCTGGTGACCCATGATGCTCGTACCATACGCTACGCTGATCCCCTCATCAAGGTGAATGATACATTCGGATTGATTTGGAGACTGGAAAGATTACTGATTTCATCAAGTTTGACACTGGTAACCTGTGTATGGTGACTGGAGGTGCCAACCTGGGAAGAATTGGAATGATCACTAACAGAGAGAGACATCCTGGCTCTTTTGATGTGGTTCATGTGAAAGATGCCAATGGCAACAACTTTGTCACCTTACTTTTCAACATTTTCATTATTGGCAAGGGCAACAATCCATGGATTTCTCTTCCCCGAGGAAAAGGTATCCACATTACCATTGCTGAAAAGAGAGATAAGAGACTGGCTGTCACGCAGAGCAGTGGGTGCAATGTTCTCTAGGTGTTGTGAATGAACACATCTTTACATAAAGATATTAAACACACACACAAAAAAGATCATCGATGAAAATATAGGGACAAATTTAGAGACTCTAATATATGGCATAAATATACTGTCAAACATAACCAAAAACACACAAACAACAGAAGATAAAGTAGATGACTGGGACCTCCTAAAAATTAGACATTTACGTGCATCAAAAGATTTCACCAAGAGAGTAAAAGAAGAGCCCATAGACTCGGAAAAATTTTTTGAAATAACATTATCAGACAAGAAACTAATCTCTAAAATCCATAGAAAACTACAACACCTCTACAATAAAAAGACAAACAACTGAATTAAAAATAGGGTAGAAGTGCTTGAGATGCAAAGTATTTTCTCCCCTTTTGGTTTCTAACTCCAGGTCTTTGCACATTTCATTATAATACTTTATCTTCATAAGTCATCCTTTGAAATCTTTTTTTTCCCCACACAAGTGTTTTTTTGTTTTTTTCCTTCATTATTTCTTCCATCTGCTTTAGCTAATCTACATTCAAGTACAAGTTTTATATAGCTAATCTACATTCAAGTACAAGTTTTATATAGCTAATCTACATTCAAGTACAAGTTTTATAATCTCTTTTGACATTTGTTTAGTGTGTGTGTGTGTGTGTGTGTGTTTAATGTTTTACTGTGAAATATATGATAGTTTAAATGGGAGAACATTCGTTTTACATTCATCCTATCATATATCGTTTCATTGCTATGGTTACAATCCCCTCCATGCATCATCAACCAACCAAAGGGTATACCCTGCAAGCCGGCCCCCCGGTAGTCAGCACACAGTCCCTCTCCCTCTCTGTGCCTAAAGTCCCCAACAGTTCCAAATCTCCACGTCATCATCTCTGCCTCCATCTCAGGCATCACTGCTTCTCTGGGTAGGGTCCTGTTCTCCACTCTTTTGACATCCGTTTTGGTCTTTTCTTTCTTTCCTGTCTTTTTAATGCTCTTTTCTTTCTTCATGTATGATGTCCTTGATGTCATTCCTTATCTCACCTGGTCTTTAGTGCTCTATGTGTCAATCTATTCTTGAAACAGTTTCTAAATTCGATGTGATAACCTCAAGGGCAAACTTTGACTCTCAAAGACTTTTGTTTGAATTTTCCTCAGTTTCATTTTGAACTTGTATATAAGCTCTTGACTTTGCTCTGACTGATTTTACACATATGTAGTTGATTTGATCCCTATGTATTCCTCAATCTGGCAAGGTCCATGTGTGAAGTTGCCATTTATGTTGTTGAAAAATGGTATTTCCAATGAGTAAGTCACAGGTCTTGCAAAATTCTATCATGTGATCGTCAGTGTCCTTTTTATCACTAAGGCCATCTTTACCAAGCCTTCTTTGTTTCCAAATTTTGCATTCCAATCACCAGCAACTATCAATGCATCTTGATTGCATATTTGACTAACTTCAGGCTGAAGAAGTTAGTAGAAATCATTAATTTCTTCATCTTTGGCATTAATGTTGTTTTTATTAAGGGCTGTACAGTCAATTCCAGCTCATAGTCCAGTGCTTATTCTACAGCACCACACCAGGACTCCTTTGCTAATATAATACAATTCAAAATGAGAAGAAACAGCTGAAAATTACCATTAGTAATTGAAATGTAGCATGAAGAAAGTATGAATCAAGAAAACTGTGAAAGTTGTCAAAAATGAAATAGAATGCATGAAGGTTGATATTATAGGCATTAATGTGCTGAAATGGACTGGTATTGACCATTTTGAGTTAGGTAGTCACATGAGCTATTATACTGGGAATGACAAATTGATGAGGAATGCATCACATTCATTGTCAGAAAGAACATTTCAAGATCTATCCTGTAGCACAATTGTTGGTAACAGGATAATAGTCATATGCCTACAAGGAAAACCAGTGAATGCTAGTATTTAAATTTAGTCATCAACTACTAATGCCAAGGTGTCCTGGTGTGGAGCTGTAATATAAGCACTACGCTGCTAACCACAAGTTCAATTTCAAACCCACCAGCTGCTTCTTGAAAACCCTATACAGGTTCGCTATGAGTTAGAACAGATTCGACAGCACTTACAACAACAATATGCACTTGGAGTCCTGATGTGGCGCTGTAGGATAAGCACTGGACTGCAGGGTCGGTTTGAAATTCAAGGCTGATAGTTCAAATTCACCAGCCACTCCTTAGAAACCCTATACAGAGTCACTGTGAGTCAGAACCGACTTGACAGCACTTAGCAACAACAACAACAAATTACACACACTTCCCATTTCAAGCTCATGGGGATAGTATATCACTAATAAATCACATTCTTGTTCTTCATCCAAAGAAATCTCATAACCTAGTACAAATGTAAGGAGCTCTGGGAGTGTAGTGGTTACGAATCGGGCTGCTAATCTCACGGTCAGCAGTTCGAAACTACCAGCTTTTCCATGAGAGAAAGATGAGGCTTTCTGCTCCTGTAAAGATTTACAGCTTCGGAAACACTATACAAGGTTGCTATGAGTCAGAGCCTACGCCACATCACATAACAACAACAACAACAGTACAAATGTGTACATACTAGGGGATTTAGTAACAAAAATCATAAAAATATTAAAACAATGCTAAAAAAATGCTAAATATGTCTGAGAACAAAGACATCTGGAAAAGATTATTTTAAATCTTTACAAAAATAAATATAGCAAAAATTTCTACTTAAACCTCCAAATCAAACTTACAATCTGTATTCTTTTTAATCACTTGCAATTATACTACACTGTCTTCTCCCAGAGACTAACTTGGATTTACCTGCTACATCCGGCAGACCTAAATATTCTGTCACTATTCTACTACGGGTGAAGCTGAAATTAAGATAACAAAAGCCTCCCTCACTGTCACTATACTGTTATAGCAGGCTATTTCTTTTGGGGACAGGGGGGAGAACAAGCAATTTGTTTTTGTTTACCTTATGACAGCATTACCTGTAACTATACCAAATAAGTTTTATTTCACCCAATACATGCCACTTTTTCCATCATTTCTACATTTGCAAATATTGACTTTAATATTTACAAAATCAATTAGGCAAAGGAATAATTTGTTGTTGAGTGCAAGCAAAATAAATATGTTGTTATTGTTGTTGTTGTTAAGTGCCGTCAACTCGGTTCCTGCTCACAGCAACTCTGTAGAGAGTTTCCAAAGAGTGACTAGTGAGCTTGAACTGCCGACCTTGCAGTTCAAACTGACCTTGGAGTACAGTGCATTAACCCACAGCACCACACCAACCTTACTAATTCTGAGAGAGGAAGAAAAGAATCAAGATATCAAAAGAGGAACAATGCTTAAAGACTGAGGTCAGTAGTAGGAAATTGCAAAATTTTAATACCTTGAAAAACCAGAGCTTTGGAGACTGGTATTTAGCATCAAGAACAAGACCTGAACCAGGTAGACCCAAACCAAGGAAATCCTTATATGAGACCAAAAAAAAAAAAAAACCTCTGAAATATATCAACCAACACATTGCACCTCAGATTATCTTACAGTTTGTGTGAATTAGCCAATAGTTGGCTACTAGGGTGGGAATGGGAAAGGTAGGCAGTTCAAATTCATTAGCTGCTCCTCAAAAACCCTATTCAGGATAGCTATGAGTCAGAACCGACTCAAAGGCACTTAACAATAATAACAAATCTGTGATTTAGTACTTTACTCCTCTTCCCAGTCCTACCTGAGTACAGCCTCGGAAACCCTGTAGAGGGGTTGCTATGAGTCAGAACCGACTCCACGGCACATAACAACAACAACAACCTTGCAGTTCAAACTGACTTTGCGGTCCAGTGCACTATGCCACAGCGCCACACTCCACAAAAGGCTGAGAACAGTTAAAACCTTCACATTTTGTTCAGAGTTGTTGTTAAGTGCCGTTAAATTGGTTATGATCAATAGCAGCCATGTATACGGTTTCCAAGGAACATCCGATGGGTTTGAATTACGAACCATGTGGTTAGCAGTTTGGTACTTATCCTACAGGACCACACCAGGACTCCCTGTTATGAGTGGTAGTGGTGGCGTGCCACTGAGTTGGTTCCGATCCACAGTGACCCTGCACAGGGTTTCTGAGGCTGTAAATCTTTACAGAAGCAGAAAGCCTCATCTTTCTCCTGTGCAATGGCTGGTAGATTTGAACTGCTAATCTTGCAATAAGCAGCAAGCACTATGCTACCAGGGCTCTTTCTGTTAAGAGTAGCACCTCTAATATCTTATGAAAATACATGGTTTTAAAGGTATAAATAGCCTAACATATTCAAAATATATTTTTGTCTTGTTTAAACAGATTTATTGAGGTATTTATGCAATTATCTAGTTTTAGAATATTTCCATCACCCCAAAAAGTTCCCTCATACTTTAATGCAGTCAACCCCAGCTCCTGCAACCACTAATTATGTTCTGCTTTTTGTCTTTTGTGGACATTTCATATAAATGGAATAATACAATGCGTGATCTGTGGCATCTGGCTTCTTTCACTCAGCATGCTTTTGGGGATCGTCCATGTTGTAGAATGTAATCAATACTTTGTTCCTTTTTATTGCTGAAAAATCTTTTGTTTATCCATTTATCAGTTGGTGGATATCTGAATTAGTTCCAGTTTGGAGGTATTATGAATAACGCTGTTATAAATAACCAAGAGGAAATCTTTGTGTTAACATCTGTCTTCATTTCTCTGGAATAGATAACCTAAGAGCAGTATGGTCAGGACATTTGGTTAGTATATATTTAACATTTTTGGAAATAGCCAAATTGTTTTCCAAAGTGTATGTGTTGTCTTACATTCCCATCAGCAACACAAAAGAGTTATGGTTGGCATGTATCTTCACCATCGCTTACTTTTGTCTGTTATTGTGATTTGACTATAGTCATTCAAGTGGGTATGTTGTTGTGGTAGCTCATCACAGTTTTAATCTATATTTCTCTAATGACCAAAGATTTCTCTAGGAAATACTGTTAACTGAGGGTACATGGAGGGGATTAAAATCATTGTAATGAAACAAGGTGTAAAATTTGTTGAATGTAAAACTAATGATCTGCCCTGTAAACTTTCACTCAATCCACAATACAAAGCTTAAAAAACAGATTTTTCTAATGACAAAAGATGTAAAGTGTCTTCTAAAATGTGTTTATACATCATTTTAGAGTACAGAAAATTCTCACAAGCTACTTTCTATTCACATTATTAGACTATTGTAAGGATTGACTTGCACCTGGCCAAACCTAGACCTCTTTCATACTGTCATACTATACTCTCTAGACCATTTCTAACTATTATTTCCTTCTGAGCAGCTGGCTTATATGAAGAAGAAAATGGCATGAGGATTGGATAACAACCTGAGATATATAGATGATACAAACTTGCTTGCATGTAAAGAGGACTTAAACTAATTACCAATAAAGACCAAAGACTACAGCCTTCAGTATGGGTTGCACTTCAGTGTAAAGAAAATGAAAATTCTCATAACTGGAACAATAAATGTTGTTGTTGTTAGGTGCCATTGAGTCAGCTCCAACTCATTGCGACTGTATGAACAACAGAATGAAACACTGCCCAGTCTCATGATATAAACAGAGACTGAAGTTTCCAAAGACGTCATCTTACTTGAATCTACAACCAATGCTCATGGAAGCAGCAATCAAGACATCAATTGACATACTGTATTGGGCAAATCTGTTGCAAAAAACCTCTTTAAAAATGTTGAAGAGCAAAGATGTCAGTTTGAGGACTAAGATGTACCTGACCCAAGCCAAGGTATTTTCAATTGCCTCAAATGCATGTTACAGCTGAATTAGGAAGACCTTAGAAGAACTGATGCGTTTGAATTATGGTGTTAGTGAACAATACTGAAAGTACTATGGGCTGCCAGAAGAACGAAGTACAGCCAGAATGCTCCTTAGAAGCGATGGCAAAACTTATCATATACTTTGGACATGTTGTCAGGAGAGACCAGATTCTGAAAAAGGCCATCATGCTAGGTAAAGTGAAGAGGCGATGTAAAAGAGGAAGACCCCAAAGAGACACATTAATACAGTGGCAGCAACAATGGGCTCAAATATAACAACTGTGAAGAGGGTGCAGAACTGGGCAATTTTGTTCTGTTGTACATAGGGGGTCACTATGAGTAGGAATTGATTCAACAGCACCTCTCATCATCAACAACAACAATGTTATTTCCTTCATAAAAACCTCTTTAACCACACCCATGCTCTTTCACAGTCTTATTTAGATATTTGTTTTTATTTCCCTTGGATACCTAAGAACAGAATGACTGGGTCAGGTGATGAGTAATTGTTGTTGTTGTTGTTGTTGTTGTTGTTAGGTATCATCGAGTCAGTTCTGACCCATAGTGACCCTGTATAGGGTTACATTATATTTAATAGTTATTTTAACGTCCATATGTGCAAAACTGCCCATTTGAAATTCAGGTCAGCCTTTTTTTGGACTAAGTTCAATCTGTATAAATTTACTTTAGTATATTATATTTGATTAGCAACATTTATGTTAGATGACTCAAAACATCCACCTGACCCATTATACTAAGTAACCTGTTCCATTAGGTCTCAAGTTTATAACAATTTAAGCATATACAACAGACGGCAGTATGGATATAACATTTGAAGTCCTCAAGAAGTTTACAATCTAGTTGATGAGATAAATAATTAGATAATTCAAGATATTGTTTACATGATACTGTAGTGCTCTGGTAGCATAGTGGCTACAAGTCAGGCTGCTAACCTGATGGTCAGCAGTTCGAAACTACCAGCCATTCCCTGGGAGAAAGATGAAGCTTTCTGCTCCTGTAAAGATTTATAGCCTCGGAAATCCTATCCTGGGTCACTATGAGTTGGAACTGACTCCATGGCACACAGCTACCACGGTGTAGGGAAAAGAAGTCTGAACTTGGAGTTTGACAACCTTCAGTCCAGTTTCTACTTTGTCTTGCATTAGCTTTGTGATCCCAGGTAGTCACTTTAACATAATCAAACCTCTCTACTACTTCAGAAGTAAAGTAGGATTACTATCTACCTAACCTACTTCACACTGTTATGTAACACTGTGGTGTGGTGGATAAAACATGGCTTGGGAGCTCAACAGACAGGTTCAAATCTAGATTCAGTAGATGTTTTCATTCTAACTGAATCCAAGCAATGTTCTAAATACACTTGATGTATTATTTTTATTTAATTTTCACAACAGCCAAAGACTTGATCTTTTTATAAACCTCATTTTATAAATAAGGAAACTGAGTTCAAAAAGATTTAGTAACTTGCTAAAGGTCAATAATTAAATAATAGATTAGGGATTTAAACCAAGGCAGAAGGAGTCTTTAATTCTAAGCAATAATACCCTAAAAAATTCAGGTGGCATTGAGGGTTAGGGCAACTAACCATCAGGTCGGTCATTCAAACCCCACCAGTCACTCCATAGGAAAAGAATGAGGATGTTTGCTCCTGTTGAGATTTATAGTCTCAGAAACCTTATGTCGAAGTGCTATGAGTTGGAATTAACTTGGCAGTGGGTGGGCAAGATATACCCTTAAGAAAAGCCAAAATCAAAGTGTGTAAGTCTTAAACAGACCAGCCTGGAGCAGCTAGAGGAACAGAAGATACTTCTTGAAAGAAAGACCAGCAGGAAATATCAAAAACAGAAACGGCAGTCTGATTGGCTACCGAAAGAACAAGCAAGTTGTTTGTCAGGGAGCCATCAAGGCAAGCAATCAAGTCCCTTCAGGACAAACCCCCTTCCAAGACTGAAACTCAAAAGGAATACACGAGCAGGCAGGTAAGCTTGCTGGTGACCACACTGGTCTACTGATGAGTGGAAGTGGGAAAGAACAGCAATGAAGATGTGGGCTTAGTATGACCACATTAAATAGACTGTCTTCAACCTGGAGTATGGTGAGACCTGGTTGGCCCGAAGTGTGGTGAGACCTGGGTACTCCTGAGTGTTGCAGACCATGTAAGCCTGGTCAGAGGTTCGAGGCCCTATAGGCCCAAGTGTAACAGATCTAGCCACTTGGCAGTTAATAGCAAATTGTTTTTCATCTTAGTGTTCAGTTATATTTATTAATTCCAAACATGAGCCTTTAATGTCCACAGATAAATGTAGTGTTTCCCTAAAGCCGAGACTGTGAAGGTTGCAAGGTCAAGCCTTCCTCCAAAGGATTAACTAAAAATATCTTAACTACTTCACAGTTTTTTGTTCTACAGACAAAAAAGCCATCTTCCCTAAATATGTCCCAAGTGTTAGCTTTTCAGCCAAGTTCCTGAAAACCTGGCTCAGGAAGCCGAAACAGAGGGACTCCACCCAAGCCTTTTGTCCTTCCCTTTCACCTTGCCCCAGTTGAGCTCAGGGGCTATAGCTATGTTAATTGAGCCTGAGAAACCAAGTTGCTGGCCTGGGATTCGAACCAGCGACGTACGATGTAAAGTTACCTGAATGTCTGGAAAATTACTGATGTCAGCTGTACCTTGTCTTAGTTCCTCCCAGCTTGGTGTGAAGCTCCTCCCCTAAATAAAACAGAGGCCCAGGCCAGCCCAGGTGTGCATTACAGGTTGGATGGCATGCAGTAAAGATTGCAGGGCAGTGAGTTGCTGCCTGCAGAGGCCACGATGCCTGTAGTCCCAAGTCTGCCCACCAGTGATGCATCCACCCTGGTTTCGGGGTGCCTCATTGTCCCCCTCCTTCTGTCTGTCTGTGTATTCTTTTGCTATCTCTATCGTCGCTGGATCTCCCCTCCTTGTGAACCAAACACTCGTGAACAACACAACTATGTCAAGGACAGTCCCCGACACCTGAGCCTATGGAAAAGGATATAGTCACAGAGGGCTAGAGTTGAGAATGAAGCGCCCAGATGATATAAAGTGAGGGGAAGTGCACAAGAACACCCAAACTTGCAGATAGTATCCATTTGACCTTGCTTCAATGGCTGGATGATCAGAACTCTACTAGAGGAACATAAAAAAGAAATTTTTTTAATAAAGAAAATATGTGTAAATCGCTACAATCTGATGAAACTGACCAATACTTACAGATGTAGTAGCTTAAAATACCAACCAAGAGGGAAGGAATCTTCACAGTAAGGATCATTCTCATCCCCTTTGTACACAGGGTTGATGGAGATGAGCAAACTTAGACAGTGGCTACCTAAAATGGGAGGGCTACATGCGGAGCCTTTGCATTGCACAAGACCATAGGTGGAATCCTGAACCCCATCCAGAATCTTCTGAGGTGGAAAATTAAAGAACAGAAGATACTTTGTGAAAGAAAGACCGGCAGGAAAAATCAAAAACAATAACGGCAGTCTGATTACTACTATAAGAACAAGCAAGCTGTTTGCCTGGGGGCCATCAGGGTAAGTGATCAGGTCCCCTCAGAGCAAATCCCCTTCCAAGACTAAGACTCAAGGGGAATACACGAGCAGGCATGTTGTCTGCCTGGTGATCACGTTGGTCACCATTGAGGGGAAGAGGGGGAAAAACAGAAATGAAGTTGGGAGCTAAGTCTGACCACATTCAGTAGACTCCTGTGAACCCAGGTGGAGACCTGGTTGGCCTGGTATGGCAAGACCCGGGGACTCCTGGGCCCAGAGGAAGTGACATGGCCACAAAGGATTTGAGTAGAGAGTGAAGCGTCCAGATGATACGAAGTGAGGGGAGATGCACAAGAATACCCATACTTGCAGATAAGACCCACTTGACCTAGCTTCAATGGCTGAATGATCAGAACTCAACTAGAAGAAGAAACAAAAGGAAAACACAAGAGTAACCCACTATAATTCGATGAACTTTACCTATACTTATGGATGTAGTAGCTCAAAAAAAGGGAACAAATCTTTACAGCGAGGATCACTCCCAACCCCTCAGTACACACGGTTGACAGTGATGGGCAACATAGACATTGGCTACCCAAAATGGGGATACAAAGGCAAGAAGTGACTGGCTTACAAGCTTTCAAGAGGGAGCCTAGTTCCAGGCAGGGCAGGAGAAGGTAGAATCTCCACTGAATGGGTTCCAATTTGTTGGGACAGGGCTAATGAAAGGAGATGGGGATAAGACTCTTGTGGTACAACAGTGAATAATTGCTATCAGGACTGACTGTGAGGGTTGGAAATGTAAAGGTAGATATTTTGTAACAAAAGGAGGGGATACGGCTAGAGGGAGAAGGGAGACTGCTGGCATGAGAAATGTTTTAAAGAAGATAAACAATCAAACAAAAGCCCAAGTCTCTTCGATTGATTTTGCAGTCCAGGAAAAGAAGTCCTGGGACCATCAAGGGAGAAGAGCGGAGTGCAGGACCCTACCCAGAGAAGCACTAATATCACAAATGGAGGCAGAGATGATGACGTGGACAGATGGAGCGGCTGGGGACACTGGACTCAGGGAGGGAGAGGGGCTGTGTGCTGACGGCTGGGGGGCAAGGCCTGTGGGGTGTACCCTTTGGTTGTTTGATGGAGCATGGAGGGGATTGTAATCATTGCAATGAAACGAAATAGGATAGGATGAATGTAAAACTGATGTTCTGCCATGTAAACCCACATAATTCACAATAAAAACTTAAATTAAAAAAAAAAAAAAATGGGAGGGCTACAAAGTCACACAGTGACTGGCATACAAGTTTTCAAGAGGGAGTTTAGTTTCAGAGTGTGAAGGGTAAGATGGTAGAATCCCCACTGAGTGGTTTTCATCCTGGCCAGACAGATCTGGTGAAAGGTGATGGGGATAGGACTCTTATGATTCAACAGTGAGTAATTGTTAACATGACTAATTGCGATTGTCGCAACTGTAAAGGTAGAAAGAAGTTTTGTAGCAAAAAGGGGGGAGTAGTTGATCTTATAGTCCAGGAACGGAAGGACTCTGGGACCGACCATCAAGGGAGAAGAGTGGGAGCAAACTGTGGGACCCTATCCAGAGAAGTGGCAACACCAGAGATGGAGGCAGAGATGATGACGTGGAGAGATGGAGAGGCTGAGGACTCTAGACTCATGGAGGGAGAGGGGCTGTGTGCTGGTGGCCGGGGGTCAGGGTAGGCTTGCAGGATGTACCCTTTGATTGTTTGAATGATTGTATGTTCTTGAGTGTTTTGGTGTACAT
>NW_006408582.1:4871363-4873280 GCF_000296735.1 Chrysochloris asiatica | reverse complement strand
TACAAGCAAATACTTGTGAATGATGATGCATGGTATGGATTGTAATCACTGCAATGAAATGAAATTTGATATGATGAGTGTAAAACTGATGTTCTCCCATGTAAGCTATCACTCAATTTACAATAAATCTTTAAAAAAAAAAGTATAAATCTTTGTGAGATAATCAATATTGCTTTTGTTTTCCAGTATCATGTTGTTTAAGTTAACTTCAAGTTTTAGTGTTTTTGTTTCAGCCCTCCTTCCTTTCCTTATGAAGCCTTGTTTCCTGAGTAACAAACTTAGAAGAAACGTGTTACTCTAAGTTTCTCCAAGCAGTGTGAAGGTGAGTGGGCAGAGGGAGGTGATAAAGACATAGGTATGATAGATTTTCTCAACCTAAAAAGCAAGCAAATGTTTGTGCATACAGCTAGAGGGAGAAGGGGAATGGCAAGCATGAGAAATGTCTTAAAGAAGATTGTGCCTTAAAATCTAATCACGTATTGAAAAAAACAGTATGCCTTCAATTTGTAGTACTCTTCAATTAAGCTAAAAATGTCCTGAAGAATATATATCAGCAACCATTTTTAAAAAGCACTGAAAACTTTTTATATAAATTTAGAATCGTGGAAATATTACAGGAAATGAGGATCTGAATTCTAATTTTAAAACTCAACTCATACAACATATAGGTAACCTCTACTACATATAGGAAGTGCTCTTGCTGCTAAGTACTGTGGAATCGATTTCAGCTCTCACTGACCCTGTGCATGGTTTCTGAGGCTTTAAATCTTTTGGGGAGCAGAAAGCCTCATCTTTTCTCCAGAGGAATGGCTGACGGGCTCTAACCAAAGACTCTGTGGTTCTCGGCCCAGTGCTTATATTGGAAATGTAAGTTATTTTGCACAATAACTCATATATGTGTGTGTATGTTGATTATTGTTGTTAAGTGCCATTGATTTGGTTCCTACTCATAGTGGTCCGTATAGAGTTTCTGAGGACCAGCTGCAGCTGGTGAGTTTGAACTGCCAACCTTGTAGTTCAAACCGACTTTGAGATTGAGTGATTATCCTACTGCATCATACACACTCTTGTATGTGGATAAGCAATTGAAATACCCAAATATTAATCAGTAATTTCCCTGTAGTGTTACAAGTAGATGTGCCTTACAAAGTGCTTGCTTTTGTAAAGTTGATCATTATTTTGTAAGCAGTCAACAAGTCTGTATTTTTCATTTCTTTATTATTAATAGAAGTTATTTTTTGTTACTGATATATGACAAGTTAAAGCACACTTTAATCCTCCCTAATGACAGGTCTTATCCTCTCTATTTTATAAAGAAATACAGAAAGAATTATCAGCAAGGTTAAGTAACTTGTTCATTGCAAAACTAGGATTCAAATCCAGGTTTTTCTTTCTAAAATTATGATCTTCTACTTTAACCTGTTATCTCTCGCTCTCTGGTAAGTAGTAAGGGAGAGCCAATTTAAAACAACTTCTTTCGGAAACTATGAGGAAAGGATGCTTGTTCACAATTTCCCAATTTGGGTTTGCTTTGGTTTGTTTGCTTGCCTTCAAATAAAATAAGCAGAAAAAGGAGGGAGTAAAAACCTAGGGAATCCTATATGGATAAGTGTATACAGTGGTACACAGCAGAAGCTAAGTGAGCTTCAGTTTCTTAGTTTAAATCTTTGTGTAGCAGTCTAACCTTCCTTCATCTCTTCCCCTATGTGTAGTTATTAACTTATGATAATTCCCAAAAAATGAGTTTGTCATAAATAAATTGAAAGTATTATGGAGAGTTTCAATGATGGGTAAGACTGAGGAATTCGCACTGACCGCCTAAGACAGGCAGCGTCCCTTAAACAAACAATAAATAAGGGGGAATCTGATGCAGACCGTGCAGACCCAGTCAGGAGGTCAAGCCCCTGTGGCCCCAAG
>NW_006408582.1:4828362-4871128 GCF_000296735.1 Chrysochloris asiatica | reverse complement strand
GGGATAATAATCAATGTAATGAAACAAGCTATATGAATGGTTGAATGTGAAGCTGATGATGTGCCCTGTAAACTTTCACTCAATCCAAAATAAAAACAATTAAAAAAACAAAACAAAAAAAACCCCAGCAGCAACACAAGGAAGTAAGTCATCAAGATTAGAATTGTCAGTTGCAGAATAACTATGAAATAGTTCAAGAAATAAAATTTAGAATCAAAATATTAGACTATCACAAGTGATCAGCATTTCTGAAAAATAACTAAATAGGACTTTCAGCTATGAAATATGTAATTGTTGAAAGAAAACATTAAAAAACAAATTTGCCAAAAAATAAAATAAAATGAATCTTTAAAAAAAAAGAAAGTATTATGGAGAGAATACTGATTCTTCATGCTTCTGTGTGAAAGAACTAAAAGTAACACTACTCCTAATGTCTCTGGCACCCCCTCATTCTGTCCTACTCAGGAGAGGAAAAGCAAATTGTAAAATCAGTACATTCAAGAGAGAACTGGGTATGCAGACTCTGCTCCTAGATACCATAGGGGTGGTTTGCCTTTGACTGAGTAAGTCTACCTAACTCAGGGGTAAGGTACCAAAAAATCCAGTTAGCAAGCAGATCTAAAGTCATTTTCTACAAACAACTTTATCAGTAACAGAAGTAAAATGAGAAGCATGAAAACACAGTGGTTAAGAGATGAAGATCTGGAATAAAATTGCCTGGTTTTGAATCCCAGTTGTACCATATGTGATTTTGGGCAACTAACCTAAGCTTTCCATGCTTCACTGTCCTTGTCTGTAAAAAGTAGATAAGACAGCCTACTTCATAGTTTTGCTATCAAGATTAGAACAGTACCTGGCATAAAATAAGCTCAGTTGTTGTTTGGTGACCTAGAGTTTGTTCTGACTCACAATGACCCTATGGACAATAGAACAAAACACCGCTTAGTCCTGTGCCATCCTCAAAATTGTTGTTGTATCTGAGCCCATTACTGATGCCACTGGGTCAATCCATCTCATCAAGGGTCTTCAACTCTTTCACTGACCCTCTATTTTACCAACCACGAGGTCTTTCTCCAAGGACTGGTTGCTCCTCATTACATGTCCAAAGTACATGAGACAAAATCTCACCATCTTTGTTTCTAAGGAGCATTCTGGCTGGACTCCTTCCAAGACAGATTGGTTGTTCTTCTGGCAGTTCATGGGACTTTCAATATTCTTCGCCATCACTGTAATTCAAGAACATCAATTCTTCTCTGTTCTTCCTTATTTATTGTCCAGTTTTTATACATGTATGTGGCAACTGAAAATATCATGGCCTGGGGTCAGGCACACCTTAGTCCTCAATGACATCTTTGTTTAACACTTTAAAGAGGTCTTTTACAATACATCGCTTGATTTCCTGACTGCTGTTTCCATGAGCATTGACTGTGGACCCAAATAAAATGAAACCCTTTACAACTCTAATCTTTTCTCTGTTTATCAAGATGTTCCTTATTGTGAGGATTTTTGTTTTCTTTACACTGAAATGCAATCCATACTAAAGGTTGTCGTCTTTGATCTTCATCACTAAGTAATTCAAGTCCTCTTGGCTTTCAGCAACCAAGATTGTGCCACCCACATATCATAACAGGTTGTAAATGAGACTTTCTGCAATCTTGATGCAGAGTTCTTCATATAATCTAGCGTCTCAGATTATTTGTTCAGCATACCCTAACAAAGTACGATGAAAGGATATAACCCTGATGCACACCTTTCCTGATTCACAACCATCCAGAAGCCCCTTGTTCTGTTTGAATGACTCCCTCATGGTTTACCAAAAGTCCAACAGAGAGAAAGAACCTATGACGATGAGTCAAGAATTATGTGCACTCTTGTTATTTTAAAACAGCTGTCCACGCCCAAGGCTGATGATAACATTCAGCATGCAAATGAAATGATTCTGTCGAATACATGAGTGACAATGGATTATGTGGTAAATCATTTGCAAATCACCCATGGCTCTGCCTATGAAATAATTCACAACAAACTGGGATTTCAAAAAGTTTGTGTGACACACCCCCATACACACAGAGTGGACGGAAAAGGGAAGCTTGGACATTGGATACTCAAATGGGGAGGGAGGGACTACAAAGGCAAGAAGTGACTGGCTTACAAGCTTTCAAGAGGGAACCTGGTGCTAGGGAGCATGGCGGAAGGCAGAAGCTCCAGTAGGCACTATTCAATCTGTCTGGGCTGAGCGGATGAAAGGAGATATAGATGGGTAACTCGTGATACTGTAGTGAATAATGCTTATCAGGACGGATTATGAGGGTTGGAAATGCAAAGGGAGAAGTTTTGTAACAAGGAAGGGAGTGATTAATTCTCCAGGATAGGAGCGGAGGCTTCTGGGACCATCAACAGAGAAGAGCCGAGGGCGGGACCCTGCCCAGAGAAACAGAGATGCCTGAGATGGAGACAGTGATGATGACGTGGAGTGATGAAGTGACTGGGGACTTTGGACCCAGAGAGGGAAAGGAACTGTGGCCCGAAAACTGGGGGGAGAGGGGGAAGTATAGAGGGCAGATTTCTGGAATATACCCTTTGGGTGGTTGATGATGCATGGAGGGAATTGGAACCATGGCAGTGAGACGATATATGATGGAATGAATGTAAAACTGAAGTTCCCCCATGTAAACTATCATATAATTCACAATAAAACATTAAAAACAAACAAACAAAAAAAAAACTTTGTGCGAGATGGGTGCTGAAACAACTTACGGAGAAGCATGAACAGAAGCATCTGGACAATCTGTAAACAAAATTTGGACTAATACTCAAAGGTAAAAGTTTCTTTTAAAAAATTGTTACTGGTGATTCATCACTATGAGCCTGAGAGTAAATAGCAGAGTATGGAATGGAAACATCCTCAATCACCGACCAAGAAAAAGTTGAAAAGTTAACCAGCAGCTAGAAAACTGATGTTTACAGTTTTCTGAGATTCTCAAGGCCCAGTATTGGAACACTATCAGGAAAAAGGTTTAACAATCAACAGTGCTCTTACAGTGAGATGAAGAACTGAAGCCTAAATTTGGGATTAAACGCAGAGGATTACTATCCAAAGGTATTTATTGTGATCTTGCACAATAATATACGTCTACACTCCTCTGCCCACACTGTTAACACTCCACAAAAACTTCATTTTGAGGTTTTAAAGCATCCTGCCTATAGTCCTGATCTTGCTTAACCAGACTTTTACATATTTGGTACCCTGAAAGAAGCCTTTCAAGGATGAAGATTCACCCCTGATGAAGAAGTGAAGACAACAGTACATTTAGGCTAGCAGCCTAAAACATTTTTAAGTAACGGAATACAAAAGCTTGTCGACAGATGGACAAAGTGTATTGAAAAACAAGGAGATTGCATAAAAAATGATATATTTGTCTTTTCTAAAAGTTGATTAAGTAAATTCTTCAGTCAGAGTGCAGATAATTTTTGACTCACTTGTGTATTTCAAAAGTGTATAATGATTAATGCCTTTGACAATGGTGGTGTGATAACACAGATTTCTTAATTTACTCTGGGAAGAAAACCATCAATATGCAACCTGCCATGGTGATAGCCTGCACAGGATCAGGCAGCATTTCAATCCATATGAATATGGTTGCCATGAATTGATGATCAACTTGACAACAGCAATCAGCAACAAACTAGTTCAGAAAAAAATGCCAGAGTAAAAGCTAGTCCCTAGAAGGCAAAGTACTAAGGTGTCCAGTTTTTAAATCTCTATGATCATATTCCATCAACTGGAAATCCATTTGCATTAGTGTGAGTAACGGTAGATGACTGTTGGAAACAATCTCAAGATAGCTCATAAAAAGGTGCTGCACTGAGATGATGATGTGAAGAGATGGAGCAACTGGGGACTCTAGACTCATAGAGGGAGAGGGGCTGTGTGCTGACAGCCAGGGGGCAGGCTTTCAGGGTATGCTTTTTGGGTGTTTGAATGATTGTATTTTCCTGAGTGTTTTGGTGTGCCTAAAAAAAAAAAAAACAACACCAAAAAACCAGAGGGAATAAGAAGCAAATCCTGTCAAATGATTGAATGATGATGCATGGAGGGGATTGTAATCATTGCAATGAAACAAAATACGATAGGAAGAGTGTAAAGCTGTTGTTCTCCCAGGTAAACTATCACTCAATTCACAATAAAAACTTAAAAAAAAAAAAAAGTTGCTGCATTAATCATGGTCAGTTGTTAACTGAAAGGTTGGAAGTTTGAACCCACCAGCTACTCTGTGGGAGAATGATGTGGCAGTTTGCTTCCATAAAGACTGTTGCTGTTAAGTGCTGTCAAGTTGGTTCCAACTCATAGCGACCCTGTAGAGGGTTTCCAAGGAGCAGCTGGTGAGTTTGAAGCACTGACCTTGCAATTAGCAGTCCAATGCTTATCCTATAGCACTGCACAAGGACCTTGGAAACTTTATGGGATATTTTTACTCAGCTGACTCAGGGGCAATGGAATGAGAGCTGTGTGGTTTGGGCAAATTACATATCATATCTAAATGTCTGTTGTTGTTGTTAAGTACCATGGAGTCGGTTCCAACTCATAGTGACCCTGCACAGGGTTTCCAAGGCTGTAAATCTTTACGGGAGCAGAACACCTCATCTTTCTTCCACGGAACCGCTCGTAGTTTCGAACTGCTGACCTTGAGGTTGGCAGCCCGACTCGTAACCACTATGCTACCAGAGCTCCTTAAATGTCTGTTAGAGATACTATATATCTTTAGGTTAGATAACACATGGGGACTTGCTGTCTTTAAACATTTCAAAGGCTACAACATGAAGCAAATTTATGTTACTTTTATAAAATTGGTACAGGCACATATTTTCAAAAGTCAATACTTATAATAAAGAATAGTTCTTGAAAAAAGTTGATATATTAATCAGATCTATCTTGGTGTGGCACTCTAAGTACTGGATTGCTAACTGCAAGGTCAACCGTTCAAACCCACCAGCTGCTTCTTGAAAATCCTACACAGGGTCGATATGAGTTGTGACCAATTCGACAGCACTTAACACCACCACTATCATTCACTTATGATAAATGCTAGAGTTTTTTCTAATACCACCTCACACTCTCCTTATTTATTATGACTATCAATTGATTCCCCCTTTCTGTTAAATATATTTGTTAACTAAAATATCACACATGTCTTGGGACATTATGAGCCAGTTACACTGGGTATACTGGGTGAGAAACGAAAATAATAAAAATTGTAAATCAGAATATATGGTTTTCAGAATATCTTGAATATCTTTTCTTACAACATGTACTATACTGTGTGAAAAGAGGCCCAGTAGCATAGTGGGCTATGTGTTGGGCTGCTAACAACAAGGCCTGCAATTCAAAGCCACCAGCTACTTCTTGGGAAAAAGATGAGGTTTTCTGCTTCCGTAAAGTATTACAGCCTCAGAAACCCTACCCAGGGTCACTATGAGTCAGAACTGACTTGACACCGTACAGCAACAGCAACATACTGTAAGAACAAGTATTTCTGCTGCCTGCTCTCACCACACCAGTTTCTTCATCTTGAGATCCACAGCACCTAAACTTAGCTCAGTGTCTGCCAAATTGTAGGCATTCAGTGAATGTTTATTGAAATGAAAGACTAAGAATTAGGTTAACCATGACTACATCCTTTCTAAAAATATATCTTTCATTACAAGCCTTTTCTCAAATCTCCAGACACTATTTTCCTTATGTATTTTCTTTGTCAACATCTTGTCCATATCATTTTGTTACACATTGGATCCTATACTACCAGTTTGCTTAAAAATCATGACCCAAAATTTTAAGAGAACTAGAAAAGTGTTCATTTAAAATTACTCATCCAGGAATTCCAGATAACAGCCAAATACCTGCAAGTCTAGAGAACAAGCAGACAGAAGACTGTAGCAGAGTAGTTTGAAGGAAATTAATAGAATGGTATGGCTAACAATTACAAGAGAAAAAAAGTAAAGAATATGCTAAAAACAGAACAAAATAAAACTACAGGGAAGATAAAAGGGTATTTACTAGTCATGGCCCAAATATATAAAGAAAACAAAAATGTGGCACAATCTGAAGCAAGCTGATGAAATTTAAGAAAAGTAATTTATTTAAACTTTCTGTTAGAACCCAAACACATACACAAATTTCACTAGAGCCTGTGGGTGGGTGGTCTACATCCACTTTCTGGGCTTTCATTTATTTAATCAGTCTGACTCTTTCACCATTTCAGAGAGATCTTGAATCTCTTTATTTAAAACTTCCTGATATTTCTGGTTAGCTATATTGTGTTTTGGTTTTGTTTTTAATTACCTGGAAACAATGAGGATTTTCAGGTCTGTCAAGACAGAATGTTAAAATTTCACCCCTACATTATCTCAAATATATTGTCCTCTTGCATTCCCATCTTTCGTCTATTTTTATTTTTTTTTACTTTTACACAGATGAATGGTCTGATTTACACTGTGGATTCTTAATAAATAGCTTTTGTTTAAGTTTAGATTGTTAATTGTAGTTACCAAATCGTAGATTTCCAGACTGGAAAATACAAGCAATTATTTTCTTTTGCTAGTTAATACTCATCCCTGTTGCTGTTGTTAAGCATCGCTGATTTGCTTCCGATTCATAGCAACCCTGTATAAGGTTTCCAAGGCTATTTAAATCTTTGCAGGAACAGAAAACCTTATCTTTCTCCTGTGATGCAACTAGTGGTCTCCAACTACCAACCTTGTGGTTCAAAGTCCAGCGCTTATCCTGTGGAGCCACTGTGCTCTCAGTCAACCCTAGGACAAGCCATTAATTAGATGAAAAAAACTTTCAAACAGTGCAGGAGAACTTACGTTTTTCTTGTAGGATGCATTAGCTATATCTACCGCCAGGAGATGAATCTGGACTTTGCCTATATCAAGCTTTAGTTGGTCACATCAACCAAGTGACCAAGACTCTATAAACAGCTATTTGGATCAGACAGTCTTGGTGTGCCACTGCTGGATAAGCACTAGACTGCTAACGACAAGGTGAACAGTTCAAACTCACCAGCTTCTACTTAGAAACCCTATACAGGGTCACTATGAGTCAGAACGGACTCAACAGTACTTAACAACAAAAACATGCTTTACAAAATCCCACTTCACTCAAATAAGTTAAAATTCCATCTATAATATAACTATATTGTTCTTGTTGAGTATTACTGAGATTCTGAGTCACAGAAACATCTTACGGGAGACTAGAACTGCTCCATTGGGCTTTCTTTGGTCATAATCTTTACGAAAGCAGATTGGCAGGTCTTTCTCCCATGGAGCTGCTGGGTAGATTCAAATAAACAACCTCTAGGTTTGCAGCCAAGCACCTAGCCATTGTTGCTGTTGTTGTTAAGTGTCATCAAGTAGATTTCGACCCACAGTGACCCTGTATAGGGTTTCCAAGGAGCAGCTGGTGCGCTTGAACCACCAACTTTGCAGTTCAAACAGCTTTGCAGCCTGGCACATTAACCCACAGCGCCACACCAGGGCTCAATTAAACCACCAAAATTCCTTGGAGAATTATGATGTTGTTAAGTGCCGTTGAGTCAATTATAATTCGTAGCAACTCTGTCTAGGGTTTCCAAGACTCTACACCTTTATGGGAAGAAAAAAACCTCATTTTTCTCCCTTGGAGCAGCTAGTGGGCTTGAACCACTGACCCTGTGATTAGCAGTCTAATGCTTAACCTATAGTGCCACCAGACCTTCTTCCCAATGATGATGTTATTGTCGAGCTATGTCAAATAGGTTCCGACTCATAGTGGCCCTATATACTATTAGCAAGGAATAGCTGGTAGGTTTGAACCGATGACCTGATGGTTAGTAGTCCAGTGCTTATCTTACAGAGCCATACCAGGACTCCTTGAGTACTATGTTGTTGTTGTTAGGTGCTATCGAGTCAATTCTGACTCATAGCAATCCTACGTACAACAAAATGCAACACTGCCTAGTCCTGTGCCATCTTCACTATTACTGTTACTCTTCAGCCCATGGCTGCCACCATTGTGTCAATCCATCTCCTTTGGAGGCTCCTTGGAGAACTCTGGATCCTCATTAGTACATAAATTCAAATTACTTTGAAAGCTTCTAAAATCTGTTTACTAGAGAACTCCTCACTACAATGCCAGAGGAGCCTCTCTTTTCCTAGACCTAGAAATTCAGGATTTTGTATGAAGGTAGTTGTATTTTTATATCAAAGATTAATCAATCCTCCTTTAGATTCTGAATGCATTGTTAGTTTGCCCTTGGCCTAGAACTTTGCCTTCCACTTCTCTCTTAAATTCTCTCAAACTGATTGTTAGAAACAAAGCCTGATTTTGAATGCTTCCTTTGCTGTGTTATAGTGCAAATATGTTTTAAAGCTATCAGCTTAATCACACAATGTAGCATTTGGAAACCATGCCTCTGGTATTCCTCTGTAGTCAAGTGACTAAGGTAGTGGGTAATATAAACATTAACTGGTGATTACAATAAAACCCTGCCCATAATGAGCATTTTTCAGAGAGAGAGAGAGAGAGAGAGATACTTGCAACACAAGAATTGATCCAGCTAAGTACAAAAATATTTGAAACTGGCTGGTAAATGTTTTTACACATAAAAACTCGACTTTTATTTCCTATTCTGTAGATGATGTCAAACTTGAAAACATAAACTTGCAGATTTCCAAGCTGGAAAATATCAGTGATTCTCTTCACCTGTTCTTAATGCTCAGCATTCAGGCCACCTTTATCATCTCTAGCTAGGACCATCATTTAAACAGTCTCTGTCCTAACTTTCCTATCTCATGTTGCTCCCACAGAATCTATCCATCAAACTGTCATCAGTAAAATCTTGCAGTGAGTAGTTTTGAGTCCAGGGGAGCCAGAGAGGCCTAGTTTGACTCTGGGCAAGTTATTTAATCTCTCTATGCTTGCTTCTCCTTCTCCATCTGTAAAATGCAAACAATACCAGAGATGTTGTAAGGATTAAACAAATTAATATACGTAAAATACTTATACCAATGGCTAGATTATGATGTCAGTAATATACTAATGGAATCCTGGTATGGTGCTGTGGGATAAGCGCTGGACTGTGAACTGCAAGGGCAGTGATTCACACTCACCAGTCACTCCTTGGAAACCCTGTATTGAGTCACTATGAGTTAGAACCAACTCCACAGCACTTAACAATAGCAACAACATACTCAAAACCTTCTATGCCTTCCCATCCTTCATGTGCAGCTCCATGCTGCGTTTTTATCTTCCAGCCTTACTGTCATACTCTATATCTGAAGTACCCTTATTTCTGAACTAGAGAGAACAGAGCCCTAATCATATTAAGAGGGCTTCTAAAAGCTCATGGAAAAATAAGAATTAAAAGATAAAGACATTTTTTCATGAACTTTTAGAAGCCCCCTAGTACATTTTCTGTGTTGTCTTTTTCAACATAAAGGAGGCAATAAAACTTTTATTCTTCTTCCCTGTGTTCTTGTGTCTAGAACCCCTTATCACAATGACCTTATTAGAAGATACTCCAGCATAATTTCAAAGTGCTTCATAGCTCTCCTGTGAAACTCCTCACAGTTTGTAGCCATCACTTGTACAATCTCATTATCCCTACTAAATAGCAAAAAAAAAAAATGCATAAATGAACTATGTTAATGGTTTTAATACACATGTAGGAATAATTAGTTATTATTTGATACCCTAATCGCAAATACACACTCTAGGGTTGATTACGCAGCATAAGACTAATCAGTAATGCACACTCTACATGGGAAATCTGTGAATATAAATTTTTTAAAGTTATACTTTAATTTCTCACAAACTTCTGACTGGAAGTTAACAGTTCCTCCAATGATCAGTGTAGTTAATAAATCACAGTATTAGTAACGCCTGACACTTCATCAACAATCACAACTTTGAAATTAAAGCAATTTTCCCCCAAACTAGAGCTTGTTAATACAGTAATAAAGCAGCACATATTATTAGTACATCACAGTTTTACAAGAATATTTTTGATAACTATATTTTAATACAATTTGTTTAGTTTGCAATCTCATCCATTTAATGCATTGGAACATTATCTAAGACAGTATCCACAGGATTTAGCAGACTGTCAAAGGAGTTCACAGAACAAAATAGGGTAGGTTAAGAATTTTTTCTCAAAGCAGTTTTTACCGGCCTCTAACGATCCTTTTTTTTTTTCCCTTTCCCCGATCAGTACTAGAGGGTTTGTTAATTACCACAAAGAATGTTAGAAATAATTTTTCATTGGTGAATAAGCACTATTAGAAATATGTAGACTGATTTGGGCGAACAAAGCACAAAATTCTAAGAAACCCTAGATCCTGTGCTCGTGGGATTAGTGTTCTTAGCACAGGGATCTATCCAGATCTGAATTCAGATTCTGTCACATAGTTTTGATCAGAAGGACACCTGGCAATGGAATATTACTGAGCCATAATGAACAAAGTTTTGGTACATACTATAACATGAATGAAAATATGGTGGTTATGTGCCGTGGAGTCAGAACTGACTCATAGCGACCCTGTACAGGGTTTCTGAGTCTGTAAATCTTTATGGGAGCAGAAAGCCTCATCTTTCTCCTGCAGAGCAGCTGCTAATATCGAACTGCTGACCTTAAAGTTTGCAGCCCGATTTGTAACCACTACACTACCAGAGCTCCTTGAATGAAAATATAGATGATACTCAAAAACATGTTGAGTGAAACAACTCTGTCACCAAAAGACAAATATGACATGATCCTAGTTATATGAAATACCTAGAATAGGCAAGCGTACAGAGATGAAGTTTATTGGTGACTACCAGGGGTGAATCCCTGGCAATGCAGTACATTACTTGATGGGCTGCTAACTGCAATATCAGTATTTTGAATCCAACAACCACTCTGCAGGAGAAAGATGATGCTTTCTCCTCCTGGAAAGAGTTACAGCCTGGGAAGCCATATACAGGGTTGCCATCAGTAAGAACCGACTTGATGGCACACCACCACCACCACCTGGGGCAGATTATCCTTAGTGGTGCAGTGGCTAAAGTGCTCAGCTGCGAACCAACACGTTGGTGATTTGAGTGAAATCTGACTCATGGTGACCCTGTGTGTTACAATGTAGAACTACTCCATCCAGTTTTCCTGATTGTAATCTCTACAGAAGCAGATCACCAGGCCTTTCTTTCATGGTGCCACTGAGTATATTCAAATCACCAACCTTTAGAAGTAAAGCACAAACTATTTGTGCTGTTACTGATATTTAATTTTAACGAACCTTGTTGTTGTTGTTGTTAAGTGCCGTCGAGTCGGTTCCAACCCATAGCGACCCTGTACAAGGTTTCCGAGGCTGTAAATCTTTACGGGAGCAGAAAGCCCCATCTTTCTCCCGCGAACAGCTGGTAGTTTCGAAACGCTGACCTTAAGGTTCGCAGCCCGATTCGTAACCACTACGCTACCAGAATAAATTATAAATGATCAAAATGGCTTATCTTAGCTCCTAATACCCCAGGCTACATTAATTAATTCCCTGAAGACTGAGACCAATTTTGTCTTCATCATTATTTTCTTAGTGTCAACACTATCCTGACACACACAAAGGATACTAAATTTGTTGTGGAACAAATGAATGAATCTGGTAGCATAGTGGTTACGAATCAGGCTGTAAACATTAAGGTCAGCAGTTCATTCCCAACTGTGTCCTTAAGAATGGGTAGGTAAATTGGACCAGGTGCATACAATTCTTATTTAGCTTTACTTTATTGCAAGAAAAGGCTTCGAACCTTTTAAATTATTTAAAAATGGCATGGAGAGCAAGTAAAGGTGACTGTGAAGATGACTGTGTTGCAAGTATGGATGGTTGGTTCAATTGTTTAAAAGTGAGGGCAAATTTATACAGCCATTAAAGGCACATAGGGGCTATCCATAAGCAAAAAGTTCTTAACTCTGGGACCGCATGTAGTTCTTTGCTCAGAACAATAAACAAACTCTGAAAAATGATGCTCATCAGAGGAAACCCAATCTCTCTGAAATAAATAAACACAATATAGTTGCTATCCTAAGGGTTAAGATCTACAGTTTAAATCACATACTATTTAATTATTGCCAAATAAAGCCCAAGTCTGTCACCAATTAGGTTGACAAAGTAAAAAAAATTAAATAATCTATTTTATGAAGAAGAGAATTACCTTCTCCTAACTTTTAAATTCAAGCCTTTATTATTAATATCAAGTGCTGGGTAACAAAGAGTCCAAAATAAACCAGATTAACAGAGAGTCAGTTCAAAACACAACCAAGAGAATTCATTAGTATATAGACCAAGGGGTCACAAAAAAGATGCTTTTTAGCAATGGATTCTTAGATAATCAAGTTCTAAAGCTTACTAGGAAGTACAGTCCCAGGGAGAAAGGAAAAGAGAAAGGCATGAGAAAAGTGTTGGCTTAGATCCACATGAAGTTAGTAAGAGCCCAGGTTAAGTAGATCACCATGACAAAAGTGATGGAAAGAGGTGAGTCCAGAGGATCTGAAGCAGCATGTAAGAGGTGTCTGATACAGGGAATAAGGAAAAAATCAAAGTCCAAAAACTTAAATGAAGTTTATGGAACCAACAAGGCACAAAGTCTTAGTTCAATGCTAAGACTAAGTCTCTGTCTTAGTATCTTACTATTAAACATCCCTCCTGATGTATGTGAATAAAGGCTAGCCTATGGGTTCAGTCCCAATAAATTTAACTTTCATAGAAGGGATTTTCAGACATTACAGCTCACCTGTACTACTATATGACATCACTGACATCACTAATACAAAACAGTATCAAATGTGTATACAATGTTTGGATCCCCCCATCATATTGTGGTTTACAATCCCCTAACAAGACTGCAAGGGTAGCCATGACTGGACTAGTGACTAATTGGGAGGAAACTGAACAGGTAAAAACTTTGCTTACACACAAGAACATTAGTCGTAGTAGTATCTGATGAGAATGAGGTTGAGCATGAAAGCTTATTTGTTAAACATGACCAAAAAGCTAAGTCAGCCAATTTTCAATTTAGAGGGATATTAAGTCTAATAAATAATGAACAATTATAAAAACAAGCTATCAGCAGATCTTTTTGCATAGAAATATATATTTTTTTTAATTTTTTCATATTGAGGTAAAATTTGGACACACAAATTTACAATCAAATAGTTCTATCATGTTGACAGTAGGCAGAATTTTGATTTGTCAAAGATTTCTTGTTTTTCAGGATCAATTTCAATATATACTCCTTTTCTGCATTCTTGGTCCTCTTTAATACAGGTTGACATAAAGACTTCAACCTATGATAAGACTGAGAATTTCACACTCCAAAGAGCCCCTCCTGGAGGTACAACAACAACCAAAAAAGAGCTACCTGATTTTCCCTTTCCTTAAGCAATGGAAACTACAGGATAAAGTCCTGCCAATAATCAGCACCAGGGTGAAGCTAAAGTCTAATCTTGTCTTCTCTCCATATACTATTCCATGACTGTTAAAGCCTGTCCCAGTTCTAAGCCATGAGAAAATTCTATGAGATATATGCTGAGGATTTTCTGTTCTCCTCTTCAGTAACAGGACAATATACAGAATGAATCTGGAGGACATTATGCTAAGTGAAATAAGTCAATCACACACACACCCAAAAACAAATACTGTATGGTCTCACTTTTAGAAAATGTCAAGAATAAATGTACACACAGAACATAACATCCTTTAGCTGTTACCAGGGGTGGGGAGGAACTGAAGGGGAATCACTTTCTAGACAATAGACAGTTATTTTTCATGGTGGGAAAGGCAGTACTCAATATTGAAGTCTGCACAACCTGATGAAGGCAGATGAAGACACTAAGAAGAAAGAAAGAAAAAGGAACAATTTCAGTATATGCTACATCATACACAATCTTACAACAACAGCAATAATAACCAAAAATATGAATGTGGTTACACTGGTATATATACATACATATATGTGTATAGCAATACACAGGCAAGCACATTCATGTACGTGTATATCGGTTTCTTGGTTGGCATGTGTATATACATGCTGATATTGCTACATATATATTCATATGTATAATAAAGCACATAGGGGCATTGTTAACAGTAACTTCACCTCTGGGATAGGTTTACTGGGTTAAAGAGCTCAAGACCATAATCTTATGTGACAGACAACTCAGTCAACTGGCATAATCTTTCATAATATTTCATAAAGATAATGTTCTACAGCCTAGTGTGATGAGTTGCATCTGGGGTCTTAAATACTTGCAAGCAGCCATCCATGACACAACTATGGTCTCAACTTGCCTGGGGCAAAAGAGAATAAAAGAAACCAAAGACTCAAAGAAACCAGTCCACAGGACTGACATCCTACATAAACCGCAGCCTATTCTAGCCTGAGACCACTACTGTGGCCAGGGACACTAGATGGCCCTGGATAGAATGGGAGAAAAATGTAAAACAAAATTCAACTTCCTAAAAAAAGACAGACTTTACATGACTTATAGAAACTAGTGGAACCCCAAGGCTATCACCCTAAAAGACCATTTGAACTTAGAACGGAAACTACTGCCACAGGTCACCATTCAGCCAAATAAGACTGGCTTATAAAATAGACAATATCACCCATGAGGAGTGTGCTCCCCTAAACAATCAACTATATAATAAGACTGAACAATAAACATTTACCCAAAAGCTAAAATGAGAAGGCAAGGAGGGAAAGAGAATCTAGATCAATGGAAACAGAACAAACAAGAAGGAAATAATGAGAATTCTGAAACATTGTAAAAACTGTAACCAATATCATGAAACCATTTGTTAAATGGGAACTGAATTTACTGTGTAAACTTTCACATAAAACAAAAGAAAATACTTTTTATAAGTAAATAAATGAAATGGAGAAAAAGTAAGGAAAAAAATCTCTCTCATTTAAGTGGGATAGAAAGGAATATGAGGCAATATGATGACAGAAAGCACGCAAGCCCATCGTCAGCTTATAATTAATTGGAATACCTAAAAGGAGTTCTGGAGCTTGCCCAGTGAAGCCTTTGTAGAGTATAGGGCTTTATAGAATCCTGAACCCCATACAGAACCTTCTGAGGTGGAGCATTCCCACTTGAAAGGACATGCAGACCAACCCAGCAGAGTGATACTTCTTTCAAGAATGATGGGGTGGCGGGGGTGGTGGAGATGTAGACTGTTTGGCTAGTACAAGAACAAGCAAGCTATTCTCCTGGACGCCATCAAGACAAGCCAAAAAGTCCCTTCGGGGGACCCATGGGCAGGTTTGTAAGCTCACTGGTGACCCATGTTGGTCTGGAAGTGGCAGAAAGGCAGTAATGAAGACATGGGCTGAGCGTGACCATGTTCCAGATTCCTGTGAACCTTGAGATGAGAAAGAGAAGAGGAAGGGCTGGTTGTTTCGAAGTTTGGAGAGACTTGGGAACTCCTAAGCCCGTGAACACTGACCTATCCTCTGGGGGCTAGAGCAGAGAGTGAACTGTCCCACTGATATGAAGTGGGGGGAGATATGCAAGAACGCCCAATCTTGCAGATAGTACCCATTTGACCTAGCCTCAATGGCTTGATGATCAGAACTTGACTGGAGGAAGATAATGAAATTTAATACAGGAAGCAAGTGTAAACTGCTACAATTTGATGAACTTGACCTTAACCTATAGATGTAATAGCACAAAATCCTGAGAGGACAAGAGTCTTCAAATCAAGGATCAAGCATATCCCCTCAGTACACAGGGTTGATAGGGATAGGCAACTCAGACATTGGCTCTTTAAAATGGGGGAGCTATAAAGCCATGAAGTGGCTGGCTTACAAATTTTCAAGAGGGAGTTTAGTTTCAGAATGTGCGGGGGGAAGGTAGAATACCCACTGAGTGGTTTTCATCTAGTCTAGGTGGGTCTGGCGAAAGGAGATGGGGATAGGATTCTTATGATTCAATAGTGAGTAACTGCTAGCATGTCTAATTGCAATTGTCAACTTGTGTAAAGGCAGAAGTTGTGTAACAAAAAAGGGGAGAGTAGTTCATCTTTCATGCCAGGAACAGAGGACCTTAGGACCAGTAAGAGGTAAGACCATGAGCAGAATGTGAGATCCTAACCAGAGAAGCAGTGACACCAGAGATGAGGCAGAGGTGATGGCATTGAAAGATAGAGCATCTGAAGACTCTTAGATTCAAAGTAAGAGAAAGAATGTATGCTGAAGGGCAGGGAACTGGTCTGTAAAATGTGCCCTCTGGTTGTTTAAATGATTAGTATATCCCTGTGGGCTTTTGTATACATTAAAAAAAAAAAAAAAAAGAGGGGATAGAGGCAAATACTATTAACCGATGCAAATGGAGGGGATTGTAATCATTGCAATGAAAGAAGATGCGATTGGTTTAATGCAAAACTGATGTTCTGCCATGTAGACTTACTCAATTCACAAAGCTTTTTTAAAAAAAGGAAAGAAAAAATCTCTCCTTGCTCCTTTGCTTGGGAGAATAGGTCAGTGATGGATGGCAGTAAGAAGGAGAGGCTTCAGGACTCCATGCAGAGCCTTCTTTCAAAATTGTTTGTCCTTCAAAGTGAAGAGGTAGAGCTGTTTCATAACCCTCTAGTCTCCAAGAAACCCCACTTTACTTCTTTACCATGTTCAAAATTAAATAGTCATTCAAAATTTGAAACTATAAAACCTAACCTCACAAAGCCCAAAAGAAAATAATTCAAATTCTCTATTTTTTGTTTTTTTTATTAATACAAATACAAAAGCATCCTGCTAAAAATGGCAATCATCATAGCTTAATGGACCTAAGAAGTAGGTGTGGCACTGTAGGATAAGCACTGGGCAGTAAGTCAGTTTGAACTGCAAGGTCGGCAGTTTAAACTCACCAGCCACTCCTCAGAAACCCTATACAGTGTCGCAATGAGTAGGAATCAACTTGAAGGCACTTATCAACAACAACAAGGATTAATAAAGACTATCCTAATTCTTTGCTTGATACTTGATACACAGTTGATGTTCACCTGTTGAATGGATTATAAAAACTTCCTGCTGTTGTTGTTGGTGTTATTGTTAAGTGCTGCTAACTTGGTTCTGACTCATACTGCTACTGTATAGGGTTTCTGAAGTTGTAAATATTTATGGGAGCAGAAAGCCTCATCTTTCTCCCTCAGAGTGGCTGGTACACTCAAACCATGGACCTTGTAGTTTGCAGTCCAGTACTTACCTACAAAGCCAGTGCACTCCCCAAAAGCTTCCTAAGGTATTGTGAAAGTCACTTATTAGATTAGACTGGTTTCTCATGTCCCATTCCCTCATAGAGTACTGCTATCTCAATTTTCAAACCAGAAATCTAGGTTCTTACACAATATGTGGTCTATTACCCAAAACTCCTACCCTAGAGATTGAAACAAGAGCCCAGAAAAATGGATAGTACCCATTTGACCTAGCTTGGATGGCTTGATGATTAGAACTTGACTATTATCATTGCCAAAATAATTAATAAGGCAAAATAATTTTTTAAATTCCAATAGCAGAAGTTGGTATTTATCTAAATTATTTTCATAATTTGATCTCTTAATCTAACAAATCATAAACTCTATGATCATTTTATGCTGAATTCTGAATTCCAGGGAAATTTAAAACATCTAGTTCCTACTAGCTTTATCTTAACCAAGTTATTTATCATACATGCATAAGCCTGAGTCCTCATTATATTAAATGATGTTGTTTTAGATCCAAGTAGTACTTCAAGCCTGGTTGTAAAGAAACTCTCTTCTCTTGTATTAAAAAATAAAGAAAAGTTTATTCTTCCCTACTGCTGTACCTAGGAGCTCTGGTAGTGTAGTGATTACGAAATAGGCTGCGAACCACAAGGTTAGCAGTTGGAAACTACCAGCTGTTCCACGGGAGAAAAATGAGGTTTTCTGTTCCCATAAAGATTTACAGCCTCAGAAACCCTGTAGAGGGTGATTATGAGTCGGAACCGACTCCAAGGCACATAACCAAACAACAACTGCCATACCTATAAGAGCAATGCAAGTGTGTACAAGATAAAATTTATATATCCAGTGAAAACCATTAAAATATCATAAACTATACAGTACAATCGATGATCATTTGTTCACATAGGTTTACTAATCAGTTATCAAACAGTCCATTTTAGAAATCTGCTAGCCTTTGCTGGTAAACTGCACCATCTGTATTTACTGATATTTTATTGTCTTCTATTATTAACTGCAATAAGAAGCATTTAACCATACATATTTTACTATCTTTTTAGTTTATAAGGGTCTCTCTGATTCACTTTCATGATTACAGCATATTTAAAAGTAGTAAATGGCTTATAAAACTCAATGGTCATCGTATTTTTTTTTTCCCCCGCAAAAGGAGGGGGCCATCTAAAACTTGTCAATACAAAGGACAGTGGTCTCCCGTCTCATGCTGACATTATCAGGATTGACAGGCTCCCCTAGGAATAGCCTCTTTATGAAATTAAAACATTCCATGTATTATTCTCTAGAGGAGTTGATTCTATTTGGGCAGAATTAGCCTCATTCAAGTCATTTCACAGTACAAAGAACAAACAGGGCTACTGTGCATACCATAATTACATTTTGCATGATTTTCTTCAATTAAAATCTTTAAATTAGTATCCACATAGTAGTAGAGAAATGTAAAAAGTCATTATCTAATATGACCCAATGATGACTTCCATTAACAAGGAATTACTCTGAAATTGGCTTTACACAATGCAAAGCAAGTACTGTCATCAGGCCCTCCCCACAATAGCATTACTCAGTATATTCTGCAAAAGAACCAGGCCATTCTTCCAAGATACCTCTAAGTGAACTTGAACCTGCAGTCTTTTGGTTAGCAGCCAAGCATGTCAACATTTGCACAACCCAAAGACTTCACTTCCAAGGTTAGGACACAAAAAGAAACACTGCTTTGGTGAGGCACTCTCTCTAGGATGCTTGCTCTTGGGACCCTGCCACTAGATTGTGAGTAGCGCCCAAGCTAAGCTTCCTGTCAACTGGCAGCATCAACTACCAGGCCTGAGTGAATGAGCATTCACATAATTACAGCCTCCAGACTTCAAGTGTTTCTTTAAGGCCCCATGGACCACGGAGAAGCCATTTCTACTATGCCCTGAATTCCTAACCCACAAAACCCATGTTACCACAAATGATTACTGCTGTTCTGAGCCATTAAGTATTTATTAAGAGTATTTGTTATACAGCAATAGACAACTCAAATACTTTATAAATAAGGAAGACAACTAAATAACCATGCTTATTGTTGTTAGCTGTTGTCAAATCAATTCTAACTCATGGTAGCACTCCTTACACCTCAGGATATTGCCTCCAACTTTGTTCAGCTAGCCACCATCAAACATACAGCAATAGTATTCTCCAGATTGAAAATTCTAAAAACAATACACAGCCCCAAAGTTAATGTTTTCTAATTAATACTCAGGACAACAGTTTATTCCATTAGCCAAGCTCAAAATCTCAACACCAAGGAGTCCCGGTGGCATAGTGGTTAAGCCCACAGCTTGAACCCACCAGCCACTTCACGGGAGAAAGACTTGACAATCTGTTCCCTTAAGACTGCAGCCTAGGATGTCCTATAGGCTGCTTCTCCTCTGTCATACAGGGTCACTATGAGTCAGAATCCAATGAAAAGTACACAATAACAAAAGCACATCTGAGAAAGTGTGAGAGAGAAGAGGAGGGAAAAAGTAAAATCAAAATTCTAGCATCATTTTTGACACATCTATGTCCTCTGAGCCTGGTGGTACAATGGAGTCCTGGTGTGGCACTGGAGGATAAGCACTGGACTGCTAACTGCAAGGTTGGTGGTTCAAACCTACCATATGCTCCTCAGAAACCCTATATGGGGTTGCTATGAGCCACAACTGACTCAATAGCATTTAACACCATATCCATTGAGCCCTGGTGACACAATGGCTAAGCATTCAGTTGCTATGTTGTTGCTGTTATGTGCCGTGGAGTCGGTTCTGACTCAGTGACCCTGCACAGGGTTTCCAAGGCTGTAAATCTTTAAGGGAACAGAACATCTTTCTCCTGCAGAACCTCTGGTAGTTTCCAACTGCCGACCTTGAGGTTAGCAGGCCGATTCGTAACCACTACACTACCAGAGTTGCTGTAGAAAAGGTTAACATTCAAACCCACCTACTGGGTCCACAAAAGAAAAGATCTACTTCCTTAAAGATTAAACCTAATTGTCATTTAACCAATTCTGAGTCACAATGGCCCTATGTAGGGTTTCTGAGGCTGTAAATCTTTACAGTAGCAGAAAGTCTCCTATATCTACCACAGAGCGGCTGGTGGATTCGAACTACTAACCTTGTGGGTTAGTAGCCCAACACAGAGTCCACCATGCTACACCCTAGGAAATCCTATGGAGAAGTTCCTCTCTTTACACAGGATCATTATAAACTGAAATTGGCTCAACAGCACCAAACAACAACATACTCTTTATACCCTAATAACAACATATCTAACAGCCACCATTTCCTAATAGCACTAAACTTGAACATGTACAGAACACTAACAATCATAAAAAAAATATATGAAAAGATTGTTAGCCATTTGGGAAACGCAAATCATATCCACTAGAATGGCTACAGTTTTAAAAAAGAAAAATAAGTACTGAGAGTGTGAAGATAGTAGTAAATTGCTGGTGGGAATTTTAAATGGTGCAGCCAACGTGAAAAACAATTTGGCAGTTCCTCAAAACGCTAACCCTGAAATTATCACTTTTTGTTTAAGTGCCGTCTAGTTGTTTTTGACACACAGTGAACCTGTATAGGATTTCTGAGGAACAGCTGGTGGGATTGAACCACCAACCTTGCAGGTAGCAGCCTAATGCTTATCCACAGTGCCACTCCAGGGCTCCCCATATAACTCAGCAATTTCACTCCTCGGTGTATACCCAAAATAACTGAAAGCAGAGACTCAAGCCGACTTGTACAACAATCACAGCATATTATCCACAATAATCAAAAGCCAGAAATAACCCAAGTGTTTATCAATACATGAATGAACAAAATTCTGTATACTCATACAATGAAATATTAATTTGGCCATAAAACAAATGAAGTTCTAATACATACTACAATATAGATGAACCTTGAAACCTTAAACTAAATACAATAATTTAAAAAACAACTCATTACGATCAAGTCTATTCCACCTCATAGTAATCCTACAGAGTAGAACTGACCCTTAGGGTTTCCGTGGCCTTTTTTAATCTTTATGGAAGCAGATTGTGACATCTTTCTCCCACAGAGCAGATGACAGGCCAGCCTTTCAGTAAGCAGTCAAGAGCTTTAACCACTGCATCAAAGTAAAAGAAGCCTGACTTTATGATTTTTTTGGTATGATTCCATTAGAATAGGCAAATTTCTAAAGACAGAATGATTACAAGTTAGCAGGGGCTGAGGCAAAGGGAGAATAGGGAGTTACTGCTCCACTGGTATAGAGTTTCTATTTGGAGTGATGAACAGCTTTTAAATGATGGTGGTTGGAACCAACATGGTGAATGGAATTAACGCCACCAAACTGTACACTTAAAATGGCTAAAAACAGCAAGTTTTACGTTCTATAAATTGACCACAATAATTTTAAAAAACAAAACACATATAATTAAATTACCAGTTGTCATCGAGTCAATTCTGACCCACAGTGGCCCCAGGGGCTCCCAGGGTTTTCAATGGTCGATTTTTCTGAAGTAGATCACCAGGCCTTTCTTTTAACACAACTGTAGGTGAATTCAAACTGCCAGCCTTTAGTTAGCAGTGGAGCACATATGCACCACCCAGGAACTCTATAATTAAATTTGGTAGTATAAATTCCAGCTGTATCAGTATTTATTGAAGAATAATCACTGAGGGCTGTAGGAATGCTTCACGAGGAAGGTAATACTTAAATGGGCTCTGACTGACAGATACCAGCTGGAGAAGGAAAAGCGATCCACGCTAAGGAACAATCTAAACACCTTCCCATCTGAGCCACTTCTCCCCAGTTACATTTTACCTAATCCTCCTTTAAGAAGCCTGCCTCAATTACGTCATAATCTAATGCCTACGCTCTTCTCTGAGCTTATCATACCATTACTATCTCTAACACTCATTCTGGTACTTAGTAATTCCATATGATAGACCTTATTCACCTTTACCTCTTCAACTTGAATACAGACTCATAAGAGAGCAATCTGTCTCTACTTTCTTGGTATTCTCTAAAGCACATAGTAAGCACTGATAAATATTTGTTAACTTGAACTCAACTCAGTAGTTAATTTTTGCTTTCAGTCATTTAAAAACGCATTGATCAAAAAACATTGTTTCTTAACTTACCGGGCATCTCCTTTGGAAAGATTAGTATTCATAGGATGAAGAATAACCTTGTTTGTGTCTACATCCACCACACATTTAGTATGCAAGTCGATTTCTGTAGAGGAAAAACAGGAAAAATAGTCAATTTTGTTGTGTTGTTAAGTGCCATCGAGTCGGTTCCAACCCACAGCGACCCTGTATAGAGTTTCCGAGGAGCAGCTGGTGAGCTTGAACTGCCAACCTTGCAGTTCAAACGGCTTTGCCATCTGGCACATTAATCCACAGCACCACACCAGGACTCGATTTTTATAAGTCATTTATTTCATAAAAAGTATCTGACAAAAATCCAACACTCTTTCAAGATAAAAACACCAGCAAATTAGGAATAGAAGGGAACGTCCTCAACCTGATAAAGGGCATCCACAAAGCCCTCCCCCCCCCCCACAGGTAACATCATACATGGTTTAAGACTGAACGGCTTTCCCTCTGAAATCAGGAATAAGAATTGTCTGTCTATTCTTCACACTTCTACTGAACATAGTACTAGAGTTACTAGCCAGGGGAGTTAGGCATGAAAAATAAATAAAAGGCATCTATATAGGAGTCCTGGTATGGTGCTATAACATAAGCACTGGACCACAAGATTGGTTTGAACTGCAAGGTGGCAGTTTAAACCCACTGCTCCTTGGAAACCCTATAGAGGGTCACGATGAGTCGAAGTCAACTCAGTGGAATTTAACAACAACAACACACAGCAAAGGAAAACATAACACTGTGTCTACTTGCAAATGATGTTATCTTGCATGTAGAAAAATCCTACAAAATCCACTAAAAAGTAGTAAGAATAAACAAGTTCTACAAGGATACAGATGACAAGATCAACATAAAAATCAATTGTATTTCTATACACTTGTAATGTATAATCCAAAAACAAAATTAAGAAACTAATTCTACTTGCAATAACATAAAAGAGTAAAATATTTAGGAATATATTTAACAAAAAGTACAAGACTTATAAACTAAAAATTAAAAATACTGTTGAGAGAAATTAAAGAAGATCTTAATAAATGAAAAGGTATTTTATGTTCATAAATTAGAAAGATTAATATTGTTAAGATGGTAATACTCCCCTAAATTGTTCTGTAAGATTCAGCACAATCCCTATGAAAATTTCAGCTGACAATTTTGTAAAAACTAACACTGATTCTAAAATCCATATGGAAATTCAAGAGATCCAAAATACTTAAAACAATCTTGAAAAAGATCGACTACAGAATTTATACTTCTCAATTTCAAAATTTAATATAAAGCTACAGTAACAAAAACAGCATGGTGGATCATATGATCAATGGAATAGAAAGTACAGAAATAATCAATTTTCAAAATGATTATAACACAATTCAGCAGAAGAAGAATAGTCTCTTCAACAAACGGTGCTGGAACAATCGCATCTCCACATGTAACAATGAATGAAGCTGGACTTCTTCCTAACATCATACATACAAAAAAATAACTCAAAATGGGCGACAGAAACATTAAGAGCTAAAATTATTAGAAAAAATAGGTATGAACCTTGGTGACTTTGGGTTATGCAAAACCTATTTAGATATGACACCAATAGCACAAACAACAAAAGAAAAAGTAGATAAATTCAAATTCATTAAAATTAAAAATGTTTTGTGTTTCCAAGGACACCATCAAGAGAGTAAAATGATAGCCATAGTAAGTTTTGCAAATCATGTCTCTAATAATAATAAGGGACTTGTATTCAGAACATATAAAGAATTTATAACTCAATAATTAAAAGACAAATAATGCAACTAAGACTATAATGTTACATAAGTGGTCACAAAAGACCACATATTATACAGTACCATTTGAAATGTACAGATTAGGCACATCCATGGTGACAGAAACAGATTGTTGTCTCGGGCTGAGGGATTATGAGAAAATAGGAAATGACTGCTAACGGGTACAGGGTTTCTTTTTTATGGTGATGAAATGTTCTAAAACTAATTGAGCTGACAGCTGAAGAACTTCGTAAACTTACTAAAATGAATGAATTGGGTGGATTACAAAATAACTGAATTGTTTCTCAAAAAATCTGTTTAAAAAAAAGGGGGGTCATATCATGTTTATAGGAACCCTCTGGTACAGCAGTTAAACACTGGGTTACTAAGCAAAAGGTCGACAGTCTTTTGCTTAGTAACCAAATGTTAGAAAGATGTGGCAGTCTGATTCCTTAAAGATCACAGCCTTGGAAACCTATGGGGCAGCTTTACTCTGTCCTACAGGTCATGAATGTCATATTCATTACAACTTAAGAGTATTTCTACTTCCAAGAAAAGTAATTTTCATTTTCTATTTAACTTACATAACTTCATCACTCTGGTAGCACAGTGGTTACGAGTTGGGCTGCTAACCACAAGGTCAGCGGTTCGAAATTACCAGCCATTCTGCAGGAGAAGAAAGATGAGGCTTTCTGCTCCCATAAAGATTTACAGCCTTGGATATCCTACTCAGGGTTGCTGTGAGTCAGAACTGACTCCACGGCACACCACCACCAACTTTAACAAATGTGAAAAACAAAGCAGCACCCAAAAACCAAACTGTCCTCCCTGTGCCTACCACAAGTTAACTTTTTTTTTATATTAGTTATTCTGTTTATTCTCAAATATTTTAGAAGTAAAAGAAGCTGGTAGTCCTTTAAGACAACACATTTTTAAACTTTAAAAAAATATTTTTTTTATTATGAATTAAGTGAAGGTTTACAGAGCAAATCATCAGTTTTACAGTCAACAAATCATATACTTTGCTTCATTACCATGACTGCAATACCCTCCACCCCATGTATGTTGTTAAGTAATGTCAAGTCAGTTCTGACTCATAAGGTATTTACCTCTAATCGCTTAACTCAAAGGCAATACATTTTTCTGATCAAAAAAATTGAAAGGAAAATATTGGAGCTATGTTTTATCTAATCATAGACAAAACCAAATCCATTGCTTTCTAGTAGATTCCAACCCATAGAGGCCCTGTAGGACAGAGTAGAAACTGCCCCACAGGGTTTCCAGAGCAATCTTTAGGGAAGCCGACTGCCACTGCTTTCTCACACAGAGCACCCACCCTTCAACAAGCAGCCCAGTGCTCAACCACTGTACCATCAGGGCTCCTTACCCCCAAAGGCAAATGTTCTATTGCGAGTAACCAGTGTTAGATCTATTTCTAGAATATCACAGAAATGCTACAAGAATGTCTCAGCCACACTGCGAAACCTTTTCAAGCATGCAATTTTACTCCTTCCTTCCCTTAGGTCCAGACCACAAGAAAGTTTGCAAGCATTATACTTTGTTAATAATACTCCTTAATGGTATCTGACCATATTGTATTGGTTGGCTCCTTACAGTCAACTCTATATTATCAAGTCTCCGGAAATTCTACTATTGACTCAGAATCTATTATCTTACCACCCACCACAAAGTTAGTTATTAGTTTCCTGCAAGAACATCTGATCTGAGCAGAGGAGCTGCATTTGTAGTTCTCTATGAAGAAGTATACATCTAGAATGCTGTGCCTGAAAAATTGTATGGTAATCAACTATTTCCCCCACAAGAATGCTTACTTTCATCTCAAATGATCTTGAATACCAGGGAAGGGATCCAACATTTTCCACTGACATTTGCATGCGTCTGCCTTGTTCTCTTCACAGCTCCCACCCCATTATGACTTCACCAGAACTAACTAATAATGTACACACTTTAAATTGCATGGTTAAGGAACCCTGGAAAATCCTATGTAATACAAAGAATTGCCTAATTGCCAATACATCTAAACTAAACTCATTTTGTGCTAAAGACTTTAACACTTAGCAATGTCCTTACATCTAACAGCCATTAAAGTTGGTCTTTAAAAAATAAATATAAACAACCTTCTTCACTTTTTCATCAATGCATTCCCTTCCCCAAGTTGTTGCCTGATGGACAGATACTAAAAGAAGACTTTTGATGAAATATTTTAGAATATGTGTGAACATCTATGAAGCACACCCAAGCAAATAAGAACAGTGAGAATAGAAAAGAGATTAAGGGTCAGATCTATGAAAAGCATTTTCATATAAAAATTTATAGCTCGTATACTATCAAAGTTACTAGTTGGTTGAGCTAATTAAGTCACTAAAAAATTCTAAATAGCACACACTTTCCACTAAAAGAATTCTTGCTCTATATTGCTTAGAAAGCAAAACAGTGACAAATTTAAGCCTTAAATTTCATCTGAAAAAACACCTTCTCCTTAAAAAACAAATATACAAACAAAAAAACCCCACAGTTAATACTGTCTTAGTCTACAACAATACTTACATTTAAAAGATCTGAATTTAGCTGTTATGACTATGTAAAAATAGTCCTAAATACTGAGCGTTATTACAATAATTAACACATGGACAACCATTTATTCACAAAGAAGCCTAAAATAATAAGATTAGGATTTAATTGGTTATTATGTTTGAAAACCAATAAATAAATTTTAAAAAGCCTAAGTGATCTAAAAGTCAATAGCACTGTAAGTGTAGTCATGACTAACCCAACTTTACAGTACTTAGAATCATGAATGTTAAATGGGAATCTCTGCTTAAAACCTTGGCTATAATGCATCCATGAGTCCTAAAGGAAAAAAAAAAGTGTACTGCATTAACGTTAAAGACCCGATGATATTTCCCAAACAAGACAGTTTTCTGTGTCAAATTCCTTAAGATAAACATCAAAATATCAACAAGGAGCTCTGGTAGCGTAGTGGTTACGAATCGGGCTGTGAACCGCAAGGTCAGCAGTTCGAAACTACCAGCGGTTCCGCAGGATAAAGATGAGGCTTTCTGCTCCCGTAAAGATTTACAGCCTTGGAAACCCTGTGCAGGGTCGCTATGAGTCGGAACTGACTCCACGGCACTTAACAACAACAACAACAACAATAGCTCAGCTTATTCAGCCAGTAAATTAATCACCTTGTAAAAGTGAACACTGATTTGAAGTAATTCTTTCTTCAGTGTACAAATCAGCTAAGACTATTTCCTCAGTGACAGCACAGAAAAATCTGGACAGGCTCTAGGAGGCTCCCTGTACATAACTTACGTTGTGTCTGAGGAAATGCATCATTCCTGGTGTGAACAAAATCATTCTGAGTTGTCTATTTAATAATCTGCATTTCTATTCTCAAGAAAATCATTACTTTTACAGCAAATCTACTACTCCCAAATATAGATGCATCTCACTTTATCGATGGCACAGTCCTGGAAAACTGTGCCATAGATACTTTACTCTTAAATGCACGAATCCATTTTTAAAAAGATGAACTTTCAATTAAGTTTCAAAGTTTGCATACTATCTATGATCTTATCTTTTTCTAATCTGTGTCACATATCTTATACTTTTATATGTCTATGCTTGTTCATATACACAAAATAGTCATATGCAAAGAGACTTAAAAAAACTTTGTGGAGAAATTCTATTATCTTTCAATTCCATTTTTCCATGAACTTTTTAAAGCCCCTTGTTTATAGGACTTGTTTTTCCAATTGGAAAATATTTGAAACAGAGAATATGGCTTGTACTTTCTTATCATATATACAAGGATTAAAACACTCTTGTTGATTGCTGTCAAATCAATTCCAACTTATGGTAAACTCCACGTGTGTACAGAATAGAACAGTGCTTCATAGGGGTTTTCAATGGCTGATTTTTCAAAAGTAGATCACCAGACCTTTCCTCCTCTGGATAGGCTCGAAACGCTAACCTTTTAGTAAGCTGCCACGGTAATTGCTCATTTACTTCATCCAGCAACTCCTGAGGTCCACTGAGTCAGGGAGCAAAGAAAAACTAGGTGAGGAAAAATAGATTAAAAGCAAATGGGTTTGGTAGCGTAGTGGTTACGACTCGGGCTGTGAACCGCAAGGTCAGCAGTTTAAAACTACCAGCTGCTTCGCGGGAGAAAGATGAGGCTTTCTACTCCCGTAAAGATTTATACCCTCGGAAACCCTGTACAGGGTCGCTATGAGTCGGTTCTGACTCCACGGCACATAACAACAACAACAAGAAGAGATACATAAAAGGTCTTAATCATTTGCTTTATTTTCACCAGTGAACATGAAACTATTTTCTATAAATAAAGATAAATGAGTATTAATATGGCTGATTTAAGTCTAAATACTGAAGGAAGGAAGGTAGATAGATACAAGACAGGATGGCAGATAAAGGGAAGAAAGGTTACAGTGTGAAAAGCCTTAAAATAATTTTATGTGGCCTAAAATATAAAATGTGTATCATCAAAACATCATTACTTTTACAACAATAGCATCCATCTGAAAAAGGGGTGGGGGAAGATGCTTACACTAATTAACATAGAACCTGTTCTCTTAATCTCATTTTTGAAATTATACAAGTGTATAAAAATAAAACTGATTTTTGCATATGGAACACAATTGTATCCTGTATACTTGCAGAACTTATTTGAATTAGGGTCGTGGCCTCGTGGGACAATCCAGTCAATTGGCATAATCAAGTTCTTAAAGTTTATATTCTACCTCTCAGTATGATGAGTGGTGTCTAGGGTCTTAGAAGTAGCTATCTGAAATACAAGTCTTTGCTGGTATGGCGCAAAAGAGAAACAGGGAAACATAAGAAACAGAGAAGCACTAGACTACAGGATTGCCTACATGGACCGTAAGTCTGCCTCCACCTTGAAAACAGAAGAACTAAACAGTGAATGTTCTGATAAGGAACGTATTATAGAAATCCTGATGAAAAGTAAGAAAAACATAACAAAGAACTTCAAATTCGTATAGAATTCAGACTTACTGGGGCTATGGAATCCCTGAGATTTTTTGGAACTGAATTGCTCTTCAGACTGAACTGAATCTATCCCCTGAAGTCACCTTTAAACTAACTAAGTAACAGTTTACTCAAAGAGTAAATATTTTCATTTTTGAACGTTGTATTATTGAGAAAAAAACCAACTATATAAGACATAAGAGTCAACAGTTATTTTAAAGAAGAGATGAGAAATTTGGGGTACAGGGAGATAAAGTAAATGGAGGTAAAACAATGAGAACAGAAATAATGAGAATGTTGACATAACATGACAAATTTAACAAATGTCTAGAAGCTGTGGAATGGGAATGGGTTTTACTGTGTATATTTTCCCAAAAATAAATTTTAAAAACAAATTTACTTATCATACCTTTCAAGCCTGGAACTAAACTCACTCCTATGGCTGAACTTTCAGGCCTGTAAGGTGAACCATAACCTTATAGACCTGAAAGGTACGCTCTCATTAGAACCGTCACCCATATGAGATCAAAAGGACAGCATTTGCCCATGGATAAGCTCAGAAAGCAGGAAAGGATAGGAAAGAAGGTCAAATGGAAACAGTAAACACAGGGTGCAATTACATTGTGGGGAATGTACTCAATGATATGAAATAAAATGTGTAAATAAAAAATATATTGTTGAATGAAATACAAATTTATTCTGTAAACTTTTACCCAAATCACAATAAAAAAATAAAAATAAAAAATATTTACTTATCAATCATAGAGGGCTATTGTGTGCCATCAAGTCAGTTCTGACTCATAGTAACACTATACAGGGTTTCCAGGAGCAGCTGGTGGGTTTGAACTGTCAACCTTTTAGTTACCAGTCCAGTGCTTATCTTACAGTACCGCACCAGGATTCCATAGTGGACTGCTGTTGTTGTTTAGTGGCATCAAGTCGATTTCAATTCATAGCAACCCTGTATAGGGTTTCTAAGGAGCAGCTGGTGGGTTTGAGTTGCTAAACTTGTGCTTTGCAATACAGTGCTTATCCTACAGCATCACACCAGGAAAAACCTATAATGCATGGAATGCAGAATGGCCAAAACAATCTAATAATATAGAAAAACAAAGTTGGAGGATTCACATTTCAGAATTTCAAAACGCACTGCACAGTAGTCAAGACAGTGAATTTCTCCAAACAACAGACAGCCTTTAAATGAACAGTAATACCCATAAGGAAAATGCTTCGCAGAAAAATCAACCATATAAAACCAATTGGCCAAAAACTAAGTTCAGAAAGCAGGAAGAGCAGAAAAGATTGGCAAAAGGAAACGGGGAACCCAGGGAGGAAGTGGAAAAGAGCTGTGACATTGAAGGGATGACAACCAATGTTAAGAAACAAAATTGTATAAATTATTGAATGGGAAACTAATTTGTTATGTAAACTTTTACCCAAAACACAATAAAAGGTGTTTTTTGTTTTTTAAAAAGGGTATGTGTGGTTATAAATATGGATAGAAATCCAGATTGATGGAACAGAATGGAGAGTCTAAAAATAAACTCTTACATTTATTGTCAACTGATTTTCGGCAAGGATACCAAGACAATTAATTTAACGGAGAAAGAATTGTCTTTCCAACAAAATGGTATAGAGGCAACTAGATATTCACATGCAAAAGAATAAACCTGAACCACATACTTTGTACCACATAGAAAAATTAACTCAAAATAGATCCAAGACCTGAATGTTAAGAGCCAAAGCTGTAAAACTGCTAAGCATATATCTATGTAACCTTGGGTTAGGCAGTGATTTCTTAGATATGACACTAAAAGCTCAAGCAACAAAATAAAAACTAGATAAACTGTATTTCTTCAAAATGAAAAACTTCTACTAATGTGAATAAAAACATTAATGCTTTATAGGTTAGTATCCTTCAACCATGAAGGAACCCTGGTAAGGACAGTGTTTAAAGCATTCAGTTCTGAATTAAAAGGTCAGTGGTTCAAACTAGCAACTCCATAGAAGAAAGATGTGGCAGTCTACTTCTATAAAAGTTTACATTGGAAACCCTATAGGAAGTTCTACTCTGTCCTTTATGAGGTGGCTTCAAAAGTTCGTTGAACATTTCTGCCCTCGGCCTGCCAACCCGCCCTCAGCTCCCCCAACGCATTGAGAGAACCCCACACTGGCCAGTGCGAAGCCACCCACCACCACCACCAGCTGCAGCTGGACAAGAGGAGCAGGGTTCCGAGTCTGAGGAAGACAACCTTGACTGCTCCACCCTGCTCTCTGGCCCTGTTAGTCTCTCAAGGAAGATAGCCTTCACTGATCCACTGAGGGCTCCAAGAACTCTGCTTTTTCTAAACTCATCCAACTGAGTGAACCCAGGGTATTGTCTGTCCTACCTGGGGGAGAGGGGAGCATCAAGGAGTGGGCAGCCAAGGCACCAGAGCAAGAGCCCTCTGGGGCCTCAGGCAAAAGAATGAAACTGGAACCATCAGGGAACATGAGTGAATTTTGGCACATACTGGGCTGCTGTGTGGTAGAGAAACCCCAGCTGAAGAAGAGGAGACGGATTGACCGCATCATGATTGGGGAGCCAATGAAGTAGAGATGGGGGCTGGAGATGGACTTGCCATAACAGGTGCAGTTCAGGAACAAATGAGCTCCAAGGGAAACCAAAACAGGCCATAGAGCAATTCTAGGAGCTTGCAGCTCCTATCGAAATGGTTCTGCCATCTTGAAGACCCCACTCTGTGTCCAGCCCAGAAGATATGCTGCCCCCTCCAGATCCCTCCTAGAACCTCTAACCCCAGGACCTCTCTTTTCCCTATCTGTCTCACAGTGCCTCAGAAGGCTTGGGGGCTGGACTCCCTCAAATTCATCTGACTATAACCCCTCCTGGAGATGGGGTCAAGGCAGCAGGACTGACCATGTGACTACTAGTTGGGCAGAGGAACTCAGCTGAAGTCCTGGACATCCTCAGATCTGAGATAGGAGTTCTTTAAAAACCTGGGATGAGTTCTGGTCTCCTGAATGATGATCTGGGTGCCAGCTGTTTTTAAAATCTTAACCTGGAACTCCTTAAATAGGGGTAGGTGGGTGAAATTACCAAAGCTGAAGCTGGCTTTGCCTAGACGCTCCCTACCTTCCTGCTCTTCCACTCTTCCTCCTGGAATGAACTGAAACAGATACCAGGCAGGGGCTGAGAGGTGACCACTGTTAAATCCACTCTTCCTCTTTAGATTTCAGACTTCAACCTCACAGTTTCTCAGTCTCTCTGCCAATACCTGTGTCATTGTCTAGTTAGGACTCTAACCCTATATTTTTGTAGCATTACTAGTTCCCCAGCAACTTTCTTATTTTTTTTAATTAAGAAATTAATTTAAGATGAGTTCTTAATTACCCCATGCTACTACTACCTCTGTCCTTAACCCCAACTCTGTTAGGAGTCTTAGTTTCCCGTTGAATAAGATTTAAGAAGTTGGTCTTAGCCTGACAACATTCCTTTCATCCATTTAAGTCCCAGGGACCCGACTTGCCCTCTGCCAACCTCCCTGCTGGCCCAGGAGAGGGGAGGAAGAGGAGTCTGGAGAGAAATCACCCAGAATACAACAAAACTAGAATTTCTCTTATCTCAGGGAGGATTTCCTGGCCATTGAGGATGACAAGGCTTGTGAGATACACAGGTTGAAAACAAGCATCTCGGAGTTTGGGCGTCTAAAGATCCTAGCAGCATAGGCATAGGGAGGAGGCTCTAGAGCAAGATTTCTCAGTCTAGATACTTTGGACTTTTTGTAGTAGGAGGCTGTCCTCTGTCCTGTGCATGGTAACCTCTCTGTCTCAGCCTCACTGTGATAGCCAGTGTCTCCCAAATTTTCCAAATGTCTCCTAGGAGTCAAAAATGGCACTTAGCTGAGAATCTCAGCTCTTAAGTGATATCACATCCTCATTTCATCTCCATCGCCTTATCCACCCTAAGGCTTGAGCAGTGGATGAGCTAGGACCTCTTATAAAGCACGGCCAATGATGCTGCACAGATCTCCAAATTACACAAATCTCCAATGTGTTGTGTGTGCTTAACATGGGTTCTTGTTTCTGTCATGGGCATGTACCACCTTCTCCATGGAGGTACCTTTGGAGGAGAGGTTCCTGTAGTGTGGAGACAAGAACAGGATCTGGTGGGACTGGAGGGGAAGAAAAAAAAACAATAGTGCTGTAGATACCCTAGCTTGTCCTCCCTAAACTGAAGCTCAATTTCTGTGCCCTAGTCTAGAACCAGACATGGATAAAACTCAGGGAGTTTTGTTTGAAGACCAGCTCCCATTCCCCACCTGGCTTAAGCGTGTACTTTAGGTGGGAATGCAATATAGAAGCAGGGTCTTCTTTCATTTTTTTCAGGTGTTTTTTGTTCTGGCTCCTTCCTTCTAGGATGATTGGGAAGGCAGAACAAAACTGAGGCAAGAAGGTGAGTCTTGTTAGCTCTGTAATAGGAAATGTTCTATTTGTAGTGGGGGTTGGGAACATGGAAACTAGGATCTCCTTTCTTGAGTCCATCTATCGAGTTTGCTTGCCCCCCCACCTGCAGTGATTGAGGTTTAAATTTTTGCTAATTTCAGTGTATTTCCTGTAATTTTTCAGTCTAGAATTGGCCATAGAGATACATTCTCAGTTTACTAAGTTCCAGTCAGATAATTGCTCTGAAAGTGGCCCATCTTGTTACCTTACATACATCAATTGGTTGGGTTATATTAGACCTGAAGGGTTAACAGGACAGCGTAGGCCTTCTGAATTATCTGGTCATACTGATCATTGGCCACATTCTAATAACCAGCTTTTGGTGCTCTCTTGCCTTTAGCTACCTTCTCTAATGTGTATGCTACAATCACTTCAATAATTTTTAGGTGATGGGAATGGGTTTGAGTCATAATTTACATTAAAAATTATTGGATTTTAAAATACATTTTTCAAATAAAGAAATTGTAAGCAAGGGGGGGAAAAGTTTGTGGAAAAATTCCATGATCTTTTCATTTTATGTTCCACAAACTTTTGAAGCCCCTCTCACATAGGACTGCTGAGTCAGAATCGATTAGAAGACAGGTTTAGTTTGGTGGCGGGGGGGGGGGGGATGTCCTTCAACCACATTTTTAAACACTCATTACTCTGAAGATCACAGCTCATTACATTCTCCTTACCTTCAATTAATCTCACATTCTAAACTTATCATGAATAGAAGTATGAACGATTTCAACTTTCTCATCTCTCTACCACTAAGTTTTTTCAAAAATTTTAACCTCTCAATCCCTTCAACAACCTGTGATATACAGATAATACAATCTTGCTTGCTGAAATCGAGAAAGATTTAAAATACTTACTGATGAAAATCAAGCGCTACAGTATGGATTGCACCTCAAAATAAAGAAAGCAAAAATCTTTACCACTGGACCAATAAACAATCTACATGTAAATATATAAAAGACTGAAGTTGTCAAAGACTTCATTTTGCTTAAATCCACAACCAATACTCATGGAAACAGCAGCCAATAAGTCAAAGGATGTATTATTGCATTAGGCAGATCTGCTGCACAAGACCTCTTTAAAGTATTCAAGAGTAAAGATGTCAGCTTGAGGACTAAGGTGCACCTGACCCAAGCCATGGTATTTTCAATAACCTCATATGCATGTGAAAATCGGACACTAAATAAGGAAGACTGTAGAAGAATTGATGCATTTGAGTTATGATATTGGAGGAGAATATTAGAAGTACCATGGACTGCCATAAGAACAAACAAATCTGTTTTGGAAGAAACACAGCCAGAATGCTCCTTAGAAGCCAGGGTGGCCAGACTTTGTCTCTCATACTTCAGACATATCATCAGGAGGGACCAGTCCCTGGAGGATATCATGATTGGTAAAGTAGAGGGTTGGAGACAAAGAGATGGGTTGGCACACTGGCAGCAGTGTTGGCTTAAATGTAATTAATAACTGTGAGCATGGTACAAGACTGGGAAGTTTTTCATTCTGTTATGCACAGGTCTCTTAAGTGTTGGAACTGACTCAACGACACCTAACAACAATCCTGTTACGGAAGCACTGTGGCCCTGTAAAATAAGCACTGGAATACTAACTACAAGATGGTGGCTCCAGACACTGCCAGGAATAAGGATGAGGCTTTCTGCTCCTGTAAAGATTTACAGCCTTGGAAACCCTATAAAGGGTCACTGAGAGTTGGAATAGCCTTGATGGCACTTAGCAAAAACAATCCTGTTAAGGATCAAGCACTCCAAATATCTCATCATCTTACCCTTTCTGGTCTCCTCCAAGGCACTGCCATACGAGCAGTTGCTGATTTAGAATATATTCTAGTTTTGACTAACCGCACTTATAACTGTCTTGGTATTTTTTTATACATCTGGTTAGTAATATGTACTACATACAATACTGCAGCACTTCACTTGCCGATGTTCTCATTCTCAGATATTCACTCACAGATGTCCAAAAACAAAAATCAGATTTGTGAAGACACCACTATTAAAAGGCACTAATAATGAAATCCCACTACTCATCTGTCAGTTTGTCGTACTGTGGCGGCTTGTGAGTTGCTATGATTCTGAAAGCTATGCCACTGGTATTTTAAATACCAGCAGGGACACCCATGGTGGACAGGTTTCAGATGAGCTTCCAGACGAAGACAGACTAGGAAGAAGGAGTGATGAACTACTTCCGAATATTTACTCACTGAAAACCTTATGAATAGCAGAAAAACACTGTCAGATACAGTGCCGGAAAATAAACACCTCAGGTTGGAAGGCACTAAAATGTAACTGGGGAAGAGCTGCCTCCTCAAAGTACAGTTGACCATGATAACGTGAATGGACTAAAGCCCATGGGAGTAAAGTCCTCAAGACCTTCATTTGCTGATGGGGAAAAACTCAAAATGAAGAGAAACAGCTGTAAACATCCACTGAAAATCAGAACATGGAATGTATGAAGTATGAATCTGGGAAAACTGGAAATTGTCAAAAATTAAATGGAATGCATAAACATTGATATCTTAGGCATTAGTGAGCTGAAATGGACTGGTATTGGCCATTCTGAATCTGACAACCACATGGTATACTATGCCGGGAATGACAAATTGAAGAGAAATGGTGTTGCATTCACCATAAAAAAGAACATATCCAGATTAGTCATGAGATGCAATACTGTCTGTGATAATATTCATGCATCTACAGGGAAGTCCAGTTAATACCATTATTATTCAAATTTACACACCAACCACTAAAGCCAGTGAGGATGAAATAGAATTCTACCAAATTCTTCTATCTGAAATTGATCAAACATGTAATCAAGATGTATTGATCATTACTGGTGATTGGAATGCAAAGGTTGAGACCTGAGAGGAAGGATCAGTAGTTGGAAAATATGGCCCTGGTGATAGAAATGATGATGGAGATCACATGATAGAATTCTGCAAAATCAATGATTTGTTCATTTCAAATACCTTCTTTAAACAGCATAAGAGACAACTATACACATGGACCTCACCAGATGGAATACATAGAAATCAAATTGACTACATCTGCAGAAAAGAGACGATGGAAAAGCTCCATATCATCAGTCAAAACAACGCCGGGGGCAGACTGTGGAACAGGCCATCAATTACTGATTTGCAAATTCAGAGCTGAAGAAAAGGAAAACAAGCCCACAAGAGCCAAACTATATATATATCCCACCTGAATATATATCCCACCCTTGAATATATCCCACCTGAATTTAGAGATCATCTGAAGAACAGATCTGATGCATTACACACTAAAGACAGAGACCAGAAGAGTTGTGGAATAACATCAAGAACATCATACAGGAAGAAAGCAAAAAGTCATTAAGAAAACAAGAAAGAAGGAAAAGGTCAAAATGGATGTCAGAAGAGACACTGAAACTTGCTCTCCAGCGTAGAATGCTAAAGCAAATGGAAGAAACGAGGAGGTCCAAGAGCTGAACAGAAAATTTCAAAGATCAGCTCAAGAAGACAAAGCCAAATACATTACAACAAAATATGCAAAGATCTGAAGTCAGAAAATCAAAAAGGAAGAACATGTTCAGCATTTCTCAAGCTGGGGGAACTGAAGAAAAAAATTCAAGCCTCAACTTTCATTATTGAAAGATTCTCTGGGCAAATTACTGAACGATGTAGAAAGCATCAAAAGAAGATGGAAGGAATACACAGATTCACTGTATGAAAAGGAAATGGTTAATGTTCAACCATTTCAAGAGGTAGCATATGATCAAGAGCCAAAGATACTGAAGGAGGAAGTCCAAGGTGCATTGAAGGAATTGGCAAAGAACAAGGCACCAGGAATTGATGGAATCAAAACTGAAATCTTTCAAGAAAGTGAGGTGGCACAGGAGGCACTCATTCATCTCTGCCAAGAAATTTGGAAGACAGCTATCTTGCCGACTGATTGAAAGAGATCTGTATTTGTGCCCATTCCAAAGAGAGGTGACCCAACGGAATGCAGAAATCATCAGACAATCTCTTTGATATCCCATGCTATTAAAAAGTTTTACTAAAGGTAATACAGAAATGGTTGCAAGCATACATTGACAGAGAACTTCCAGAGGTTCAAGTCAGATTCAGAAGAGACCATGGAACGAAGGATATCATTGCTGATGTCTGATGGATCTTGGCTGAAGGGAGAAAATATCAGAATGATGTTTACCTGTGCTTTACTGACTATGCAAAAGCTTCTGATTGTGTGGATCATGAAAATCTATGGACAACATTGCAAAGTACGATTATTCCTGAACACTGAATTGTGCTTATGAGGAATCTGTACATGGACCAAGAGGCAGTTGTTCAAACAGAACATGGAAACACTGAATGGTTTAAATTAAGAAAGGTATGCAACACGGTTGTATTCTTTCAGGGGGATGTCCTTCAACCACATTTTTAAACACTCATTACTCTGAAGATCACAGCTCATTACATTCTCCTTACCTTCAATTAATCTCACATTCTAAACTTATCATGAATAGAAGTATGAACGATTTCAACTTTCTCATCTCTCTACCACTAAGTTTTTTCAAAAATTTTAACCTCTCAATCCCTTCAACAACCTGTGATATACAGATAATACAATCTTGCTTGCTGAAATCGAGAAAGATTTAAAATACTTACTGATGAAAATCAAGCGCTACAGTATGGATTACATCTCAATGTCAAGAAAACAAAAATCCTCACCACTGGACCAATAAACAACATTCTTATCAATGGAGAAAAGATTGAAGTTGTCAAGGGCTTCATTTTTCTTGAATCAAATCAGTCAAGAAATCAAATGACGTATTGCATTAGGCAAATGTGCTGCACGAGACCTTTTTAAAATGTTGAAGAACAAAGATATCAACTTAAGGACTAAGGTGCACCTGACCCAAGGCATGGTATTTTCAATAACCCCATGTGCATGCGAAAGCTGGACAGTGAGTAAGGAGGAGGGACCAGTCGCTGGAGAAGGATATCATGTTTGGTAAGGTGGAGAAAAAAAGGAAGACCCCCAACGAGATGGATTGGCCAGGTGGCAGCATCAATGGACTCAAGCATGGCAACAATAGTGAGGTTGGCCCAGGATCGGGCAGTGTTTCGTTCTGATGCGCATTGGGTCGCTATGAGTCCATACTGACTCATGGCACCTAACAAAATCAACAAATACAGAAAACTTTTAGAAAATAAAAAGAGGTACTCAACTTACATCAGAACCAACTGAATACAGAGTCATGGGAACAGAGCCCAGTCCTAAGTTGGGGGACTACCTGTCCATGACTTATACTTCTAGTGCATCCTGCACAACTGAGAAAATCAACAAAGTCCCCTTTAAAGATCAGCTTATCAATACACTGTAAAAGTACAGTATTTAAAAGCAGACAAAGTTAAGTGAAATCCTACTGGTTTTGTAATCCTGGGAAATTTACTTAACATCTCTGAAATTCTGTTACATACACGTAGAGGTCCTATCACTCCATTTCAAAGTTTTGTTTGAGACCTAAGATTTTAAAAAAGAAAGGGACTCTGTAGCTCACAAACAGAAAGCTATCAACCAGCAGCTATTACTTTTTTCTTCAATAAATGCTTATTGACTGAACGAATTAATAACATTTAAAATTATATCTACAGCTTCTCAGTTAAAATGCAATACCAATTATATCAAAAATGTATGTCCCATGGACCAGCTAGCTTCGCATACTCCCACCGTCCTTTATTATATGTTGTTGTTGATAAGTGCCATGTTGTTGTTGTTGTTAAGTGCCGTCGAGTCGGATCCGACCCATAGCGACCCTGTACAGGGTTTCCGAGGGTGTAAATCTTTACGGGAGTAGAAAGCCTCATCTTTCTCCCGCGGAGCAGCTGGTAGTTTCGAACCGCTGACCTTAAGGTTCGCAGCCCGATTCGTAACCACTACGCTACCAGAGCTCCTTATATAAGTGCCATAAGTACTGCTTATCTTTGCTGAAGTACAATATCTTTGCTAAGGAGCTCTGGTAGCATAGTGGTTACGAATTGGGCTGCTAATCTCACAATCAGCCATTCAAAACTACCAATGGTTCCACGGGAGAAAGCTGAAGATGAGGCTTCCTGCTCCCATAAAGATTTATAGCCTCAAAACCCTACACAGGGCTCGCTGTCAGAACACACTCCTTGGCACATCACCACTACAACCAATCTTTGCTGAATGTACTACACCACAAGGTCTGCTTGAATCACAAGGTCGGCAGTTCAAATCCATCAGCTACTCCTCAAAAACCCTATATAGGGTCACTACGAGTCAGAACCAACTTGACAGCATTTATCAACAACAACAATCTTTGCTGAAGGAGCTCTGGTAGCATAGTAGGTTACAAATTGGGCTGCTAACCTCAAGGTCAGCAGTTCGATCTACCAGTTTACCAGTCACTCCATGGGAGAAAGACAGTGCTTTTTGCTCCCATAAAGATTTACAGCCTTGGAAACCCTATATAGGGTCACGGTGAGTCAGAACCAACTCCATGGCATTTGTTGTTGTTGTTAAGTGCTGTAGAGTTGGCACTTAACACTAGCAACCCTATATAGGGTTTCTGAGGAGCTGCTGGTGAATTTGAGCCACCAACCTTGTGATTCAAACAGATCCAGCAGTCCAGTGCATTATTCAGCAGCACCACATCTCCCACCAGTCTTCACTGTTTTTTTGTTTTGTTTTGTTTACAATAACATGCTTTCTTGAACACAAGGGAAACCTGATCAATAAACATAGAAAGATCAATTATAAATCCATTTTCCTTGAATTAACATCTGAATTAATCTGTATAACTAATAATTTTGTCAGTGGTTTATTCCATTTACAAAGTTTAAAAGTCAGAGAAGTCAGGCATTGATCATTTTGTATGGGGGGGAGGGCAGAAAAATTGATGCCAGCCTACAAGTTTTTATTCTATAAACATGTTTCTTCTCCAAAAACCTCTGGCCCTATGTATATAAATTCAAATTCAGTCATTCAGTGAGCAAGCAGAAACAAAAGAATGCTGCAAAAGTTATGTGTCTCATTCACAATTAGCACAGCAAGCAGATACTAATAAAACAAGTATTTCTGTTTTAGAAAATTGTGGCAGAAATTTCCTTCCACAGTCATCTATAGATCTATTTGTCCATCATCTCTTTAAGAAGAACCAACAATAGCTTCAGTGTCAAAACACCTTCTTGTTCTCCAGTTTCACCATTTCCTGTAGTTGTTGTTGTTGTTAAGTGCCGGTCAAGTCAGTTCCAACCCATACTGACCCTATACAGGGTTTCCAAAGAGCTGGAAGCACCGACCTTGTGGTTCAAACCGCTTCCTAACGATCACTTACTTCTTCACTGACTGCCTGGGTCTTCTAAGCTTCCTCTCACTTTCAGAGTTTTCTCTTGTCCTTGGATTCACTACTACTCATTTGATTTTGACTAGCCCCCTTGCTCTGTTCTACTAACATGGCTTTATTCTTACCAGGCATTTTTAAATATTGCCCAGTTATGCCCTGAATTAAGTGTTCAATCTTGCTTTGAGAATTGGCAATCTTTCTCTGTCTCCAAAATCGAAACAAAGTTCTAAAGATCTCCACATGGACCAGTCACTCTAAAACCACACAACTGCACCTAGTTAGCATTTGGGGCTTTCTGTCAACGTCACAGGATCCTCCTTTCTGGCAGGCTAATCTTGTCTCTGCTGCCTAAACTTGCCTTGTTCATTCTTGTCTCTGTGCCTTTCTTTATTCTCAAGCCATACTTCCTTCTCAGAGAATCAATGTTCTCCTCTCCCCTCCCATCATGCACTCATTCCCAAATCACCAGGCTTCTAGGATCCTTCATTCCTCTAAATTCCTCTACTTGTCTATCATTCATCTGGCAGTTAACAATGGTTGTTGTTGTTAAGCGCCATTGCTCCTCACATATACCCTGTATAGGGTTTCCAAAGAGTGGATGGTGCATTTGAACGGCCCACCTTGTGTTTAGCAGTCCAGTGCTTATCCTATAGTGTCACTGCACTTAACAGCTCAAAGAGTGATTTAGCTGTTGACTTATTAATCTTTTTACACGACAGTCATTTCCTCATGGACATGAACTTCAAAAAGCAGTTTTAAAAACGGAATATTATAGTACTAGACAGCACTAAGAAATTTTTAAAGAAATTAACAATAATAATCATTTTGCATTATTTTATGTTTTTGTCTAGCCCTTGCCCATTCTTATATACATTTTCACGTAGTGATAATAATAGTAAATTAATCTACAGCTTACAAGTTTCTAAAACTGCATAAATATGTAACAGTTACATGTTACATTCTTTTTCCACTATCATAAAAAACGTCTCTCTTACTTTTAAATGGGTTTGAGAGTCATCATTTTTAATAGCTGCATAAGTCTTTCCACTGAGATACTAGACAATGATTTAGTTAAGCATTGACTTCTACTCAACATTATCACAGAATTCTTTTCATCTTTCACTGCATTTGTTGTTGCTGTTGTTAAGTGCCATGGAGTCAGTTCCTACCCGTAGCGACCCTGAACAGGGTTTCCGAGGCTGTAAATCTTTACGGGAGCAGAAAGCCTCATCTTTCTCCCACGGAGCAGCTGACAGTTTTGAACTGATGACCTTCCAGTTCGCAGTCATATTTGTAACCTCTACGCTACCAGAGCTCCTTTTATAGTACTTTATGCACTCTCACTGCATAAAGTACTGTAAAATGCACAAAGTACATATAGATACTTCTTGAGATAAACTTATCTGTCATGCTCCCAAAAACCTGAGTAATCAAGCATATAGTTTCCCCCTACCTAGCTAAATTCCTAGTATAATTTCTGGATCCATCCCCTTAGGCTACCTAAGGAGCAAAGGTATTTTCCAAGCACTTTTTGTTTAGATTTATTTATTTTGATAGTCAACCTTATACATAATCAAAGTATATAGGAAGCCCCTGGAGGAAATGCAATAAGACCTCATACGATCTAATATAAGGTAGGTGCTTGGTAGACAGTAAGTAAATTTT
>NW_006408582.1:4797854-4828262 GCF_000296735.1 Chrysochloris asiatica | reverse complement strand
ATAATTTTTAAGCTACCTAAAGTTATAAAACATCAAAAACCTGAAAAGGAGAGCATGTTGATCTTACTAGTACTATTACTCATGTTTGTAAAATGTTCACTTCATTTAATAATTAGATCAGTTAATAATGTATGATCAGGTGTTCTTTACAGTATGTGGAAAAACACACAGGCATTATCTGGTGAGCTGTACAAGTCTGAAAGACAATGTTAAAGACAAACAAAATCTAAATATAGAACTTCAAGATCTCATGACAAAAGAAATCTCCCCATTTCCCTTTAATGGTATAAGTTCATATTTCAGATGCAGAAAAAATAAAAGGTTGTGATATTAAAACTATGTAAAATTATGCACATGAACAAACTGGAATGGAAATTAGATGAGAATTATTTGTTCATATGGAAAGATGTAATTTTTCCCTTGTTATTGTTTCTTTTGTTAGTATTATAACGTCATAACATAGAACCAAAAGAATATTCCTGACAAGAGCATATGCATTAGTTAATACAGAATAAGGATCTGATGCTTAACATTAAAATAAGTTTTCCAAATCCATGTATAATTTAGCAAAAAGACTGAAATATCTTACTACCATAATAAATGTTAAATAATAAACCAACCAGCCACCTTAACACTAAACATTCCTGAGTACAAACACTGACTCACATGAACAACTTCATGGAATGCCAGAGACATCTTGCATTAAAAAAAGTGAAACCTGTCAGAACCAGAACTCAATGGGACTGCCTGGTTTCTTCAGTGTCCTAAGTTTTCCACTTTTGATAGGGTGCTGTGTTGTTGTTAAGTGCTATCAAGTCAATTCCAACTCATAGTGACCCAGTATAGGGTTTTGAAAGAGTGGTGAGTAAGTTTGAACCACCAATTTTGTGGTTAGCACTCCAGTGCTTATCTACACCACCACACCAGGGCTCTGACAGGGTGCTTACTGCTCTCTATTAAGAATGCTACACCTCATTTTAAAGGAGCTCTGGTAGCTTAATGGTTACAAATCGAGCTGTGAACCACAAGGACAGCAGTTGGAAACTCCCAGCTGTTCCGCAGGAGAAAGATGAGGCATTCTGCTCCCGTAAAGATTTACATCCTCGGCCACCACCACCACATCTCATTTCAGTTTTGAGTTTTCCTTCTCTGACAGGTTTCTGCCTTCCAGGAACTCTGGCTTTCACAAGCTTTACTTTTTTTTATATCCAGATTTCATGTTTTCCTCAAAAGAGTGCTAATATGATTCCAAATACCATTCTTTACAGTAAAAGTGTAATTACAGCAAACCAGTCTCATTTGTGAAGAATGATTTCAATGGTTGCTGCCTGCACTAGTAATGAGCCAAAGAATCATTAGGACTAGAAGTTTACCATGGGTCATTGTTATCTCTGGTAGCGTAGTGGTTAACGAATTGGGCTGCGAAACTTAAGGTCAGCAGTTCGAAACTACCAGCCCAGCAGTTCCGTGGGAGAAAGATGAGCATTCTGCTCCCATAAAGGTTTACAGCCTCGGAAACTCTGTACAGGGTTGCTATAAACCGGAACCAACTCCACAGCACATAACCACTACCACCATTACTTAATATAAGGAGCTCTGATAGCGTTAAAGGTTATGAGTAGAGTTGCTAATCACGAGGTCAGCAGATCCAATCTACCAGGTGCTCCAGATGCTCTGTGGGAGAAAGATGAGGTTTTTCTGCCCCATAAAGATTTACAGCCTTGGAAACCCTATACAGGGTTGCTATGGAACCAACTCTATGACACATAACCACCACCACCATTACTTAATATACTAATTTCCCCAAAAGTAATAGGTATTCAAAGGAGCTCTGGTAGAGTAGTGGTTATGAACCTGGCTGCTAATCTCACGTTCAGCAGTTCAAAACTATCAGCTGTTCTGCGGGAGAAAGATGAGGCTTTCTGCTCCCATAAAGATTTACAGCCTCGGAAACCCTGTACAGGGTTGCTATGAGTCGATACCGACTCCATGGCACATAACAACAACAACATATAGTTGTTCAAGGGGACGCAGTGGCTCTGGATGATAAGTTCTGGACTATGAACAACAAGTTCCGTGGTTTGAGCCCACCAGCAGCTTCATAAGAGAGAAAAATGAGGCTGTCTGCTCTGGAGAAGATTTAAAGCCTTAGAAATCCTATACACAGGTCACTATGAATTGACGGCACTTAATAACAACAATAGCTGTTCAAAGTAATATTTTTTTAAATTACTAGAAATATGGTCTTGTTAACATTTTTAAACAAACACTAGGTAGCAATTTAAAAATCACTATCTTCAGAGATTTATGTAAACAAGTACTTTAGGACAAAATTGGAAACAGGACCAATTTTAATATCTGTGCTAAGCACTTTTAAAATATTTTAAAGCAAAAAAAAAGTTCATGTGCATGTCAGGAAATCTAAGAATAGGTAAGAGATGGCACTAATTGAATAAAAAAGACATTTTTCACCAAAAATTATATACTTCTATTTATAAGGTGAAATTCCTGGGTGGTGCAAATGGTTAATGTGTTAACTGCTAACCAAAAGCTTGGAGGTTTGAGTCCAGCCACAGCTGCCCTGAAAGAAAGGTCTGGTGATCTACTTATGAAAAACCAGCCATTAAAAACACTATGAAGCACAATTTTCTATTAAGACATACAGGGGGTCACCATGAGTTGAAAATGACTTAACAACAACTGGTTTATTTATAAAGAAATGGAATCTTCATGTAAACTTTAATTTTTAAATGAGTTCAAACCAAGAAATATCTACCACCCATACTACAGCTAACGGAGTCCTGGTGTGGCACTATGGGTTAATGCACCAGACTGCAAAGCTGTTTGAACTGCAAGGTCAGTGGTTCAAACTCACCAGCTGCTCCTCAGAAATCCTATACAGGGTGGCTATGGGTCGGAACTGACTCAACAGCACTTCACAACAACAACAACATACCACAGCTAAATTACTCTGAGCATCCCTTGAAACTCTACCACTGACAATTATTACAACAGTATTCTATAAATAAATAGTACAGTGGTGGTGGTGGTTATGTGCCGTGGAGTCGGCACATAACCCTGTACAGGGTTTCTGAGGCTGTAAATCTTTACGGGAGCAGAAAGCTTCATCTTTCTCCAACGGAACAGCTGGTAGTTTCGAACTGCTGACTTTGCGGTTCACAGCCCAATTCGTAACCACTACGCTACCAGAGTACAGTCCTTCCCCTAAAAAATGAAAAAGACGGGGAGAAGGGGTAAAAAAGGAAAGGATTCTCAAATATGACAAGTCTTTGTGTGGTAGTTTGGTAGCTGTCTCTTTTTTGTACTGACATTTCTATGCTTTCTGTGAAAGAAAATTCTAAGAATGTGCTGAAATCGCCCTTTCAAAACCAAATCCCAGATACAGACATGTTGTTTTATTTGGCTTGTTTTTTCTTTTATCATTGTGATGGTAATCAACTTAAGGTTTATTAAACTTATAAAGATGCCACATATTTAGCAGAAGCTTTTGAAATCATTCAGTTTACTCAAGTGGCTGGTGAGCTTGAACCGCTGACCTTGTGGTTCAATGCGACCCTGCGGTCCAGCACATTAACCCACAGTGCCACACCAGGACTCCTAGAATTGGGTAAACAGCAGGGGCAGGAGCAGAAACCAACTAAAATAAGAAAAAAGGTAGCTCAAAGCATGTGTCAACTAGTCAGACTGCACATCTTAATACATATAAGGTGGTGGCGGTAGTGGTAGTGTGCCACTGAGTTGGTGAACTTGTATATCATTACAGGAGCAGAAAGTGTCATCTTTCTCCAGCAGCTCGTAGATTTGAACCACTAATCTTACAGTTAGCAGTCCAGGGCATAACCCACTAGTTACCAGGACTCCTTGATACATACCAGAGAGCAAAGAAAAGGAAAACTAGAACACCTCCTACAACTTCCACATAGATACAAAACAACACTTGATTACATTCAAAGAAGCTTCGTAGACAACTTAGAAAATGATTCAGATACTTACAAAGGATTCAAGTTAGTTAAGAGTCTGTCAATTGCCAAGTCATATCCTGGGATTTTCCTACTGCTCCCAATAACATGTAACACAGAAGGTAGGTGCTTTCAAATATATTATCTCATTTAAACTATCTTGCCCTAGTGTTGCTGCCACTAAGCAGCAAAGCCAAAAGCTCACCTCCTTTTCTGACAACCAGTTCTTCCCACTCCATCAGACTGTCTAAAGACCTAAAACGTACTATGCCTATCTGCTTTCTTTACCCTCCCTACAGAATCAAGAGAACGTTTGAAAGATACAATTTCACAAGAATCTTGGCACTGAAACTATTTATTGTTGAGAGATGACGAATATGACTTGAAGCACACACACAAAAATCTTAAATCAGAAAAAGAGGAAGAGAAGGCATCCCTTCCCGCCTCCCCCCCCAACCCAAATCAAAGTATTTACAACTCCTTATCGCTGTTCAGGTTAAAGGAATATAAAAGGAAAACAGAGGAGGGTCTTTTGCTCTCCAGAGCTTTCTCAGAAGTGTAGACCAAATCCTCTTCCATTATTCCTGCCACAAAAGTACAGTTGGGGCATGGGGGTGGGGGCATCGGCCGGAGTCCTGGGGCTCGGGTCCGGACTGTCCCAGGCTGGCAGGAAGGAGTGAGGACCTTAGGGGCGGGGGCCGCTCTGACAGCTGGTGAGGAAAGAGTTGAGGAGGGAGGGACCAGGCGAAGGACAGAGAGTGAGGGAAAGAGGAAGCGAGCCCAGGGCGAAGGACAAGGGCGCCCTCCTGGAAGGGCAGGGGGGAGGCGAGAGGGCGAAAGGTCGCCAGAGGCGGGGCCGATCGGCGGAAGGGGCAGCGAGCAGGGCGGCCGGGCCCGGGACGTGGAGCCCCGCGGCGGCCCGGACCCAGTGGCAGGACGAGGGGAGGGGCGTCCCACGATGGGGCCCGCGCGGGCGGGGGAGAGCTGAGGACGAAGTTTCGGGGTACCCAGGCCGCCCTCTCCCCACGACGCGGACTTCAGGGGCGGGGCCGGACGGACCCCACACGGCGGCTGAGGGGAAGAACGCGCCAGGCACCTGCCGCCTCCGGCGCGGTTGGTCCCGGGAGGGCTCGGCTCTCACCTCTTCGGTTCATGGGCCGGATCCGGACCGCCACTTTCACTTTGGAGTCTCCCATCTTCGCAGCCGCTGAGGTTCTCGCTCGGCTTCAATCTGCCGCGGCCACAGTGCAACTCTTCTGAGCTGACCGGGCGGGAGGGGGCTGCGAGTTGGAGGGGTAAGGAGGGCGGGACCGATGTGGGGCGGGGCCTGTCGTTGGGGGGGCGGGGATAGGGCGGGGCCGCTCGCGCCGCTCTCCTACAGCATGACGGGACTTGTAGTCCTTAAGGATTGTTATGGGCAGTGTTGGGGCGGATACGCTCCTGCGGGAAAACGTGGAGCGCGCTTCGCTCTCTGGAACTTGTAGTCAACAGTTAGGACTTTTGTAAATGCCTCTCTTCCACACCGTTCTTCGCAGTTAATGTTGAGATATAAATTGTCAGTGCGCTAATACCACACCTGAAAACAGTTGAATAGATGACATTGGAGACTCTGTTAAACGTCTTCAAACTCACCTTTTGCCAATCTTAAATTACTGTTGTTGCTGTTAACTGCCGTCTAGTCGGTTCTGACCCATAGCGACCCTGTATAGGGTTTCCGAGGAGCGACTGGTGAACTTGAGCCGCCGAACTTGTCGTTCAAACGACTTTGCAGTCCAGCTCATTAATCCACAGGCCACTCTAGGCACAAACTAATTCCTCAACCTGAATTGTCCTCCCACCCTTTTTTGCTAAACACATCCTTTAAGACAAGTCAAAAACCACCTCTTGTGGAAAAGGTCACAAAATCACAGATAAGCCTAGGTTTCCCTCTTTGAGTCATAGACCTCGGGCTATGGAACCGACTTCAGTTCAAATCCCACCTGACCTATGTGAAGAAGCTGGCAAGTTATTTGACTTCTCTGCGCATGTCTTTACATACGTAAAGTAGAGATAATAATCAACTAAACCAGACAATAATAAACCAAACCCATTGCCCTTGAGTCGTTTATGGCTCATGGCAATCCCATAAAAAACAACAAGACTCTCAACTGCCATCGAATAAATTCCCCACTCAAAGAGGCACTATGGAGTCCTGATGTGGTGCTGTGGGTTAACGCGCTGGACTACAAAGTCGGTTCGAACTGCAAGGACGCAGTTCAAACTCACCACCTGTTCCTCAGAAACCCTATACAGGGTCGCTTTGGGTCGGAACCGACTCGACGGCACTTAACAATACAGCAGTAACTCTCTAAGCCAGAATAGAACTGCTTTCTTGGGTTTCTGAGATCGTAAAACTTTAGGGGAGCAAAGCAGCTGGTGGTTTCCAACCCCCTTTTGGCTAGCAACTGAGCACTTAACCATTGCGCCGCCAAGGTTCCTAAGCAACAATAATTGTTGTTGTTAAGCACCGTCGGGGTCGGTGCTGACCCCAGGTACAACAGGTTGAAAATGCACTTGAGTTGTTGCTACTGTGCCAATCCCTCTTTTTTCTGCTATCCCTCCACTTTATCAAGCATGATGTCCTTCTCCAGGGACTGGTCCCTCCTCATATGTCCCAAGTATGAGAGAGATAATAATAGTGCCTACTTAATATGATTGCTGTGACACATGGAAAGCTCTTGTAAAACTACCTGGCACATAGAAAATGTTAAATAAATGTTAGTCACTACTATTACTTTTGTTCTGTTATAGCATTTATACGACAAATGTTTACATGTCTCTCCTATCATGTATTTTTTAACCATATCTTATTTATTGTGTATCTGCTAGCACTTAGATTAATTCCTGGCATGTAGAAGAGCATTTATTGCATGAGTGAATTAATGAATGAATGAATACATGAAGCCACATTGAAATGAGCTCTTTATTAAGTCTTTGACAGTGTAGGCTTAATCTAACCTACAAACATATTCTGTTTGGACTAACTATAATAGCCAACACATCAAAATTAAAAGATTTATATATGAAATACTAGGCCTACATTCAGCCTGGGGATAGAATATCAGCAGCCATTAGAAGAGACAAATGTCTCCATTTCATCATAGACCCTAAACAGCCTGCATTACCACTCAACCCCTGTTACCTCTAAGAATGTAATCCTACTTTGTTGTTGTTGTCAAGACACATTAAAATGCTAATACAGAACTCAGAACCATTTTACAGATGAGTAAATATGAGTCGGAATCAATTAAACAACAAACATCAAATACAGATTTGCCCTTTTACCTTGTTGTTGTTGTTGTTGTTATGTGCCGTGGAGTCGGAACCGACTCATAGCGACCCTGTACAGGGTTTCCGAGGGTGTAAATCTTTACGGGAGTAGAAAGCCTCATCTTTCTCCCGCGGAGCAGCTGGTAGTTTCGAACTGCTGACCTTGCGGTTCACAGCCCGAGTCGTAACCACTACGCTACCAGAGCTCCTTCTGTGCTATTATTCAAAGAGCTTCAGTACAAGAAGAGTTATTAAAAAGAGAACATGCTACTTCAGAAGACTTTTTTTTTCCTTCTTTTTTAAAAAGGGGTGGTTTCTTTGGGATACTAAGGTTCAAGGGAGCCTTCTCAGCAGAAGCAGCAGTAGGGTTAATATAGGAAAGCCAGGCCTTTTGATTTTCACAGACCAATAAAATAAAAAAATAGGAGAAACTATTTAGGGTTGGCAGTTTTTAAATTCTATAAGCACTGGACTGCAAGGTCGGTTTGAGCTGTAAGTTCGGTGGTTCAAATCCACCAACTGCTCCTTGGAAACTCTATAGAGGGTTGCTATAACTCAGAACCGACTTGAAGACACTAAACAACAACAACAGCATATACATCGAAATAATTTAACTCACTACTGTCCTTCCTTTTTTAAAAAAAATCTTTTTGCTCCTATTGAAGAAGCTTCTGCCGTGGCCCCAGGACTTATTACCAGAGTTGAATACTCTGGTCTGAAACTTATTTCCTAATTACTATCTAACTGCATTTGGATTGTAACAAATATTGCTTTGGAATGTGCCGGGATTCCTAGGTGTCCATTCTTCACTTTATATCTCTTTTATAACCCAGTAAATTTTGTTTCGAAAAGGCATGCTCTAATGATAGCTTGACAGCTTGAATTTAGCAAAGACTGCTGTGTGCTGTTGAGTTGGTTCGAACTCGTAGTGACCCTTTATAGGGTTTCTGAGGCTATAAATCTTTATGGGAGCAAAAAGCCTCATCTTTTTTCCACTGAAGCAACTGGTGGATTTGAACTGCTGGCCTTGCAATTAGTAACACAACACATAACCCACTATGCCACCAGAGCTCCTTAAACAGAGGTTGTTGTTAAGTGCCATCGAGTCAGTTCTGACTCATAGCAACCCTGTATAGGGTTTCCTAGGAGCCACTGGCAGACTTGAACCTCTGACCTTGGTCCTGCAGAAAATGTGAAGACTGTTGCTCTTCTTTGAGAACTATTGTATTTAAATGTAAACTCAATTTTAAGTAAGAAGAAATCGCTTAATGGAGTTGAAGGACTGGGGCTATAACAAGAAAGAGGGAAGAGTCTTTCTAAAGTTCCAAAACTGTTTAAATGGAACATTTTGATTGGGAGAAAAAGATACCTTCACAAGGAACAGTAGCACAAAAACCCTTTAGGCTATTCTCCATTTTGACTTCTACTCACACTAATCTCTCTTTTAATTGTTACTGAACAGGTGAGGAAAGAGGTTTCTTAGAGTAAAGAGCCCAAACTGGAAATGTCTTTATTTTCTCATGGAAAATCTTCCTCTGAGAAGTGAGAAGGGACTGAGATGCGAGTTACAACCTGCAACCCTGGAGCTTCGGGGGCTTTTACACCATGTGAAACTGAAGACTGGAGAACTTCCTTGTCAACAAGCTGGGAGTTTTGACACAGGCTTCAACAAGTGAGATGGAAAAGTCAAGGGTTTCTCTCTTTTCAACTATTAAAGGAAAAAGAGAAAATAACTAGTAAATAAGGCACTCATGCCTGTGTCATCACTAAGTGGAATGGTGGGGGAGTTTGCAGTCTGCACTGGGTGACACTGTCAGATGGAGTGACACCAGAATGACTATTTATAAAGATGTGTGTACTATTTCAACAGAAATGTATTACTTCTTATAAAGAAGTTCCTTTAATTTATATACTTATAGCAACAAAAACATTTTTCATACATCCAGTTTGTTGTTGTGTTATTTACGTACCATGGAGTCAGTTCTGATTCGTAAAAACCCCATGCACAGCATAACAAAACACTGCACACCATCCTCACAATTATTGTTATGTTTGAGTCCATTGTTGCTCCCTGTGTGTCAATCATTCTTGTTTAGGGTCTTCCTCTTTTTCACATGATGTACTTCTCCAAAGAGCTGATCCTTACTAACAATATGCTCAAAGTGTTTAAGATAGTCTCACCATCCTCGCTTCTGAGGTACATTCTGGTTGTACTTCTTCCAACACAGATTTGTTTGTTCTTTTGGCAGTTCATGGTAATTTGAATATTCTTCACTAACACCATAATTCAAATGCTTCAATTTTCCTGGTCTTCCATATTCATTGTGGAATTTTCACATGCATATGTTGTTGCTAAGTGCCATATAAATACCTTGACTAGGGTTAGCCACACTTTAGGCCGCAAACTGATATCTTTGCTCTTGAACACTATAAAGAGGTCTTTTTGTAGCAGACTTGCCTAGTACAATATACACCATTTGATTTCTTGACTGCTGCTTCCATGAATGTTAATTGTGGATCCAAGCAAAATGAAATGTTTGACAACTTCAGTCTTTTCTCTGTTTATCATGATGTTATTTATTAGTGCAGTTGTGAAGATTTTCATTTTCTTTACATTGAAGAAGGAGCCCTGGTGGTACTGTTGGATGAACACAAGACTGCTAACTGCAAAATTGGTAGTTCAAAACCACCAGCCACTCTGAGGGAAAAAGATGAAACTTTCTGCTCCCTTAAAGATTTAGACTCAGAAACCTTATACAGGGTCGCTGAGTGGGAATCAACTTGATGGCAGTGGATTTGATTTTTGTGGCTTATATTGAGGTACAATCCATATTGTAGGCTGTAGTCTTTGATCTTCATCAGTATTTCAAGTCCTCTTCGTTTCCAACAAGCAAGGTTATATTATCTGCATATTGCAGGTTGTTAATAAGACTTCATCCAATCCTGATGCCATGTTTTTCATATTATTCATATGACTTCAGCTTCTTGGACTATTTGCTCAGCATACAGATTGAATATGGTGAAAGAATACAACACTGACACACACCTTTCCTGCTTTTGAAACCATTCAGTATCCCCTTGTTCTGTTCTAATAACTACCTCTTGGTCTGTGTACAGGTTCCCCATGCGCACAATTAAGTGTTCTGGAATTTCCATTCCTTGCAATGTTACCCATAGTTTGTCATGATCCACACTGTTGAATGATTTTGTATAGTCAATAACGCATAACTAAACATCTTTCTGGTAGTCTCTGCTTTAATCCAAGATCCATGATGTCAGCAGTGATATCTCTCATTCTATGCCCTCTTCTGAATCTGGCTTGGATTTCTGGCAGTACCTGTTGATGTACTGCTGCAACCATTTTTGAATTATCTTCAGCAACATTTTACTAGTATGTGATATTAATGATACTCTTTTAGATGATTCAAATGATAGTGTTTATGCCTTGTAGGTATATTTTTGCCCATTCCAATGGATGAGGAAATCATTGAACAATATCTTTAATATTACATGCAAGTTAAATTTCATATGCATGTGGTTGTTGTTAAGTGCTTTCAAGTCGATTCCAACTCAGAGAGAGTCTGTATACAGCTTCTGAGGAGCAGTTAGTGGGTTTGAATCACCGACCTTGTGGTTTGCAGTCCAGTGCGAAACCTACAGCGCCACACCAGGAGTCCATCTGTTGATATATATAAATCCAGCTTACATGGATCAATATACCTTCAAGGCTAAAACTCTATGTTAATTTACTTTTTGAACCTTCTTGGTTTGGTGATGTGGGACAAAGCACTGGACCCAAGGTTGTTTGAATTGAAACGTCAATGGTTCAAGCTCACCAGCTGCTTCTTGGAACCCTACACGCGTTGCTATGAGTCAGAACTGACTCGAAGGCACTTAAAACAACAAAAACAACATGCTCTGATCAGAGTTGTCATTACAACCCAATTACAATGAGGCTTTGAATCATGTAGTATCATCTGCACACAATTTGTGTGGCTTCAGGTGTTTTTACAGTTGCTGATTTTGTCAAGTTTTCTTGTGTTTTAGCTCAAGTATTATGGTAAGTAGTATTGGTGAATTTATATCAATAAATTTTTTAAAGAATGAAATAGGAATTAAAGGAAAAGGAGAAAAATAAAAAACAAAAGGAGTTTTGACTTAGATACTAATAATGTTGTAACTAATAACGTAATCCCGTATAGAAACATTTTACAAAACAATTTTCTTGTTAGTATTCATATAATCTAACAAATATTACTCTTAAGTAATTTACAACTATATCTATCACATATGATTAAAATTATGATAAGCATTATTAAGGATTCTGCATGGTCTGGTATGGAGGAGGTCTATAGGGCTTGGAGGTTGCCACTATGAGTTTCTGCACTGGATGACTCCAACCCTAGTGATGTCACTGGCTATGTGTACTTTGTATTATAAAACAAGTACTTAAGAAATAAACAAATATTTATAGGTATTATATTCAGGACATGTGATTGGTCTGTTTCATGTTCAGTTTTAGCTGTGTCAATGAAGAGGTTCTTATTTTTCTCCCTGATGTTTTGCAAATCTAATACTTTGTTCTAACTTTCTGTTGCTTTGACCTACCCATTTAACAGTTTCTGGCAGTTCCTGTGTAGGCTAAGGAAAACTTTTTGCCCTATCTTTAATGATCATCACTTACTAATAATGATGTTGTTAGGTGCCGTCGAGTCAGTTCTGACTCACAAAGCCCCTGTGCACAACAGAACAAAACACTGCCCAGTCCTGAGCCATCCTCACTAGTGTTGTTATGTTTGAGCCCATTGCTGCTGCCACTGTGTCAATCCTTTTCATTGGGAATCGTCCTCTTTTTCGTTGATCCTCCACTTTATCAAGCAGATGTCCCTCTCTAGGGACTGACTGATCCCTACTGACAGTATGTCCAAATATAAGAGATGAAGCCATCCTTGCTACTTAGAAACATTCTAGCTGTATTTCTTCCAAGACAGATTTGTCTGTTCTTCTGGCAGGCATGGAACTTTCAATATTCTTCACCAACACCATAATTCAAATGTATCAATTTGTCTGTGGTCTTCCTTATTCACTGTCTAACTTTCACATGTATATGAAGCCATTGAAAAACCATGGCTTGGGTTAGTCCTCAAACTGACATCTTTGCTCTTTAATATTTCAAAGAGAAGATTCGTCTAATGCAATATGTCATCTTATTTCTTGGCTGCGGCTTTCATGCATGTTAATTGTGGATTCAAGAAAAATGAGAAGTTTGACAACTTCAATCTTGTCTCCATTTATCATGATGTTATTTATTGGTCCAGTTGTGAGGATTTTCTTTTTCATTATATTGAGGAACTATCCGAAGAGCTGTAAACTTTGATCTTCATCAGTATTTGAAGTCCTCTTTATTTCCAGCAAGCAAAGTTGTGTCATCTGAATATTGCAGGTTAATGAGTCTTCCTCCAATCCTGATGCCACATTCTTCTTCATATAATCCAGCTCCTTGGATTATTTGCTCGGCATACAGACTGACTAAGTATGGTGAAGGTATACAACCTTGACACACACCTTTCCTGATTCAGAACCATTCAATATTCCCTTGTTCTGTTCAAACAACTTCCTCTTGGTCTATGTACAGGTTTCTTATGAGCTCAATTAAGTGTTCTGAAATACTCATTCTTCCCAATGTTATCTATAGTTTGTTATGATCCACACAGTTGATTGACTTTGCATAATCAATAAAGCACAAGTAAACATCTTTCTGGTATCTAAGAATGAAATTATTGCTATTGTTGTTAAGTACCATGGAGTTGGTTCTGACTCAGAGATCCTGTATAGGGTTTCTGAGGAGTGGCTGGTGGCTTTGGACCACCAACCTTGTGGTTAGCTGTCCAGTGCTTATCCTACAGCACCACACCAAGACTCCCTAATAATGATGTTGTTGTGAATTGCCGACAAGTCAGTTCCCAACCCATAGCGACCCTGTATAGGGTTTCCAAGGAGCAGCTGGTGAGCTTGAACTGCCAACCTTGCAGTTCAAACAGCTTTGCAGTCTGGCGAATTAACCCAGGACTCCCTAATAATGATAGCTAACATATATTGAATATTTACTATCTTTCAGACACTATCCTAAACATCTGACATGAATAGACTCATTTAATCAGGAGTACTGGTGTAGCACTGTAGGATAAGCACTGAACTGAGAACTGCAAGTTGGTGGTTCAAACCCTCCTTGGAAACCCTATACAAGGTCGCTATGAGTTGAAACCAACTTTATGACACTTCGCAACAATGACTCATCTAATCTTCACAACTCCATGACACATGTTTATTTTCCCTATTGGAGTCCTGGTGTGACACTGTAGGATAAGCACTGGACTGCTAACCTCAAGGTCAGCGGTTCAAACCCATCAGCCACTTCTCGGACACCCTATAAGGATAACTATGAGTCGGATCCACCTCTAAGGCACATAACAACAACAACATATAATAGGAAGAAAAAGTAAGCACCTAAGCAACATATTCCAGGTGCACTTGTGCTACCGTGGTCTCACCTCCCCACTGTGTAATCTTTCATGACGCAAGATCCTTCATGATGAAGTGGTCAACACGTGGCTGCCAGCCAGAAGGTTGATGGTTGAACTCATCAGCTGCTCCGCAAGAGAGACATGCAGCAGTCTGCTTTTGCAAAGATTACAGCTTTGGAAACTCCATGGGGCAGTTTTACTCTGTCCCATGTGGTTGCTATGAGTTGGAAGCTTCTTGAGGCAAAGGGTTTAGTTGTTTTTTGTTTAATTTTCACCATTCTACTTTCCAAAATGGTTTCTAAGACTATTTTTAAAGTTTATGAAACTGTAAAAAATTGAAAGTATGTACTAAGTCTATTAAAAGCAAAAAGCGAGGAAATGTAGTAATCACTTTATTAAGGCGAACTACTCTGCAGCCTAAAGCATGTGATTCCTGTTTGCTTCAGACTTCTTAGCTTTACCTTTCCAGAGTTCTTAGTTTTCTTAATTACAATCATCTCTTCATCTGTCTCCCCTGTGAGATCTTTTAAAAATCCTTTTATCTCCAGTACCTAACACAGTGTGTATTACTTAGTTGGCACTTAATACATTTTGGGAATGAAGATATTAACAAACTAGTGATGTAAACTAAGTCAGATTAAATGACATGCCTCAAGTCACATTGTGGCAAGGTTGAAATTCGAGCACAGACATGTTTGATTCTAAAAATCTATGCTCTTTACACACAAAGAAAAAGCCATACCTAGATGTCTCTTGGGGTCCTGGCATCACTGTAAAATAAGCACTGGAGCACAAAGTCGGTTTGAACAACATGGTTGGTGGTTCCAACTCACTAGCCACTCCTTGGAAACCCTATACAGGGTTGCTATGAGTTGGAACCAACTCGATGGCACTTAGCAACAACAATGTGTCTCTTATATATTTTTCATGTTAGTATTGTCTGTTTTGAACTTCTGGTCTTGGACTTCTGGTGTGGTGCTGTAGGATCAGCACTGGACTGCGAACCACAAGGTTGGCAGTTCAAACCCACCAGCTGCTCTTCAGAAATCCTATACAGGGTCACTATGAGTCAGAACTGACTCGACGGCACTTAAAACAATTGTCTGTCTTATAGCAGTCATCATTTTATACTGATTATTTATGAAGTGCTTATTATACGAGGCATCATGCTAAGCACTTTGCATATATGATCTCATTTAATTCTCATAACAACCCCATGAGATTAGTGCTATTACTATAGCCATAGACACACAGAAACCAAGATCCGATGAAGTGTGTTGACTTGTACTCATGTTCTTTCATAACATCTTCTCATGTTATTCTGTTGATCCACCCCTTTCTAGCCAATTCAATCTTTCCTTCCCCCTTCCCTTCCTCTTCTCTTCAGCTGAGTATCTCACATGGATAAACAAGAACAAAAAATAGCACTTAAAAAAAAAAGGACAGCCTTCCTTCAACTCTTCCTTAGTGCACATCAAGCTACCTCTTTGCCTCCTCCACAGCCAAGCTCCCCAAATAATAGTCTGCACTCACTGTCTCCCCTTCCTTACCTGTCATTAGACAGTTGACTATTAATTCAATCACACTTTCACCCACTCTCACACCTGCAATAAAATTGTGCTGGTCAAGTGTACCATCGCAAATCCAATAAGGAGCCCTTTGGTATTCATTTTACTGACTTCTCTCTGACAATCCCTCTCTTGAAGCTTTTTCTTCCCTTAGCTTCTATGGCATCACTTTGCTCACCTTTTAGTCTCTTATTTTAGTCAACCAACTGCGCCCCCACCATGTGCTTGGCACCATGTTAGGTGCCTGGGATACAAAGATAAAATAGATGTAGTCACTGTCATTAAGGACTAAGATGTTAGATCACATGTCTGGAAATTTTGTAACTTCTTCAGCTGGTTGTTTTGCTGCCTCTGTATTTATTTCTCAGTACGAAGTGGGAATCCCCTTGAAAGAGAATGTCTTCCAAAAAGGAGGAGGTCCAATGTGCTTGACTTGGTAGATACTCCACCCAATTTTGGAGCATAGTAGAAAAGAGAAACCAAGGATGGATTAGGTGTCTGAGAGATAAAGTAGGCATCAAAGAAAAAAGACACCAGTCTGCATCATAGCATGTCCCTTAAGGGCATAACTTGCAAAAAAAAAAAAAAAAAAAAAGCTCATGTGAGTTACTTAACATCAAAAGTCACTTTTCTAATAGAGGTAAATACTATTAACTGTGGGTACGCTGAGGGGATTAAAACCATGCAATAAAGCCAACTATGTGATTTGTTGAATGTAAAACTGGTGATCTTCTTTGTAAAACTTCATTCAATTCACAATAAAAAGTTGGGGAAAAAAAAGTGACTTTTCTTGTTTCTCTTTGTTCTATCCCCACAGCCACCACCCTATTCCAAACCTTCAACCACTGTTATTCTTATTTAAGTTCTGCATAAATCCTCCCCAGAGATTCTCCTGAGGAAAAAAACCCACATCTCTTTATTCTGTACATGAGTTTCATACTGTGGTTACTGAATTGTATCACTTCTGAAAGGATAAAGCCAGGTCCTGCTGGGGATGAGGTCAAGTTATCACCTGGAAGGAAGTTATTCAATTGCAAGAAGATAAGGCTTTGTTATTGTTGTTAGGTGCCATCTGATCGGTTCTGACTCATAGAGACCCTATGTTGTTGTTAAGTACCATTCGAGTTGGTTCCAACTCATAGCGACCCTGCACAGGGTTTCTGAGGAGTGGTTGGTGGGCTTGAACCACTGGCCTTTCAATGAGCTGTTCAGTGCTTATCTTGCAGCACCACAGGGACCCTATGTACAATAGAGCAAAACGCTGCCTGGACTTCCACCATCCTCATAATCAGTTCTGTGTTTAAGCCCATTGATGAAGCCACTGTGTCAATCCATCTTGTTGGGGGTCTTCCTCTGTTTTATTGACCCTCTACCAAGTGTGATATCCTTTTCCAGGGAGTACTCCCTTCTGATGACAATTTGAATTAGTCTGGATTTGAAGAGAGTCGTATGTTTACAAAGTCTCCCTTGGGTGTTGGAAATTACAGAGGTCCCTGATATATGGAAGGGAGAATAGACACAGGCAATGCCCCTTTCCCTAGGATCTCATTGGGAATGAGACATAGTTTACATGCCTCAGAAAACAAGGTATACCTTGGGAACTAGGTTACCTCTGTGTTGATTTGTTGTTGTCCCTTTGTGTTTAGAAAACTTTTCTTAAAATTATGGTTTGTTCGGCCTATGCTAAGTGGAACCAAAGGAAGGGACTTTTGTCTTCATGTGTAACAAAACTTTAAAAGAGAAGTAGTCTACCTCTAAGGTCAGTGTGGTAAAGGCAGTGGGAACTGAGGATGGACCACAAAAAGTGTCATATCAGAGGTATAAATTTGGGTGCTGTTCTAGGAGACTCCTTTCTATACCAGTCTTCGAGCTCTAGGGCTCTAGTTTGTCATGTTCTTGTGTCATCGAGTCAGTTCCAACTCACAGCAACTCTGTATATGGTTTCCGAGGCTGCAATCTCTATGGGAGCAGAAAGCCTCATCTTTCTTCTATGGAGGGCTGGTGGATTCAAACCACTGACCATGCTATTAACATCCCAATACATAACCCACTCTGCCACCAGTGTTCTGGAAGGTGGCATTTCTTTATATTACCCCTCACCAGCCTCCCCTTCTCTTCTCTACATGTGTAGCCCTTATTTTACTTTGTCTACTCTTGCTCAAGTTGCTGTCCTATTGTAGGATGTCCTTCCTCTTCCAATTAAAATCTACCCATTCTCTCCATAAAACCATTTCTTAACTCATCCTACATACAGTAATGTATCCCTTCTGGAAACTGTACCCTATTAGCATTTGGTTACAAGGTGACTTACATAGATGTAGATTTTCTCCAGGTAGACTGAGAACATCTCAATAGATGCCTTCCCTTCCTTGGTATTGCTCCAAGTGAAGAGAACTCAGTGGACATAATAAATACTAAGTCACAGGACTGTGACATTCAAATTTAAAAGGCACAAGGGTGGAAGGGTCAGGAGACAGAGGCTAGGTTGGTGAGTTTGAACCAGCAATCTTGTGGTTCGCAGTCCAGTACTATTCCAACAGCGCCACACCAGGAATAACTCTGACCTCCTCATAGAGGAACATTTAGTACTTTCTCATCTCTGAAGATCTAGAACTCTATTCCAGTCAGAAAACATTTAAAAACCCTCCCGAAACCCACAGATACCATATGAAATCCTCCCCAAAGTGTCGACTATATATTTTCCTCTTTTTTTTTTTTCCCCACACACTTTTTTCCTTTTTTGTTCAAAAGTATCTCTAAAGAACAACATCAGTAATGCATCTCAGGCCCAGTTCATCTCCATAAATCATTCAGGGACAGAGGTCAGGATAGGATACTCTTTTGGTATAATTCAAGGCAGATTGTACAGTTCAGGGCCCATTAGTGAGCACAAAAGGACCCTATAAAATATTCATAGGCTCTGGCACATTGCTTGGGGACCAAATGCCTGTGGGATCATCTAGTGGGAATAACCTGCGGTTGAAGTCTGTTCCCTAAACTCACAGGTTTCTTTGTCTCATCACCAAATCTGAATTAAAATTTAGAGAGATTTTTTCAGAAAAAGTGGGGTGGGCTGGTTATAAACTATTTTGGAAAGGGATCCTAACCTAAGAAGAAGTATCTGACTTATTTCCAACCACGCACTTGAGGTGCATTCTTGAGAACGAGGAAAAAAATCTTTTGAGATATATTGGATACAACTGGAAGAAAAGAATACTAGCAGAAACATGCCTGGGGAAGTATATTAAATATACTTCAATCTAACCAAGATTTTATTTACTATGTAATCAACACAAGGTACATGCTTGACCAGGAATCATAGAGTGAGTAAGACATCCTCAATACTTCCTAAAACCAAGAATTGATTTGAAGTTAAGTATACAGCTTAAATGAGAGAAAATGTCCATAGAATTCCTACTTTGAGACTGGGCAGGTACTTAAGTTCCTGTTTTTCCAAGAAAGTTGCCACACAGTACAGCTGCAGGTGGGTGGAGGTGGACTCCTGAGCCTAGGAGGGGAGAAAGAAGGAACATTCTGAGTCACTTCAGATTCAGATCTAGGTGTCACTTAGACAGGAAGTGTGACAGTGGGGCTGCCAAAATCCTGATTCTGGAGGGAAGAGAAAGGCTAAAAAATGGCACCAGTTAGGATGCATGCCATATGTAATTATAATCTAGACACTAGACATGAAGCTGTTAAAGAGAAACCCAAGACAGTTATAACTAGGGGGTTCTTTAACAACTGCATGCAAGAAGTATCACAGGGTTCATTCTTCTGTGCCACTAAAGGGAGACTTTTTTTCATCTTGGACCCAGTCTGGAAGCTATTCTACCCATGAGAAAGCCAGGAGCTATAAAACCCTCCCAATGCCAAAGTGTGACTCAGAGACTGCTGAACAGGACCCGGAACAGGGGAGGGACAGCTGTGATGTGTCTCACACTTTTGCATAATCTATGGGAGGAGGTCAAACCTCCTTATATATATAGAATGATTTAGCCATTAGTCACCAATATAAATCCCAGACAAATTAAAGGCTTACATTAAGAAAACTTGGGGTGGGAGGGAAGTATATATTAGCTGATCTCATGCAAAGAAGGAAGTCATAAATAATAGTAACAGTACTGAGAAACTCACTAAAGGGAAGCCAGGACTCAAACTTGGGTCTGTGAAACTTTAGAGCCTTACTCTTTTATTCTTTCTTTAGAAATTGATGTTTATTTTCCAACAATCTTATTTCCATTTTCTAAGAGACTTAAAGAACAGCTTAAGACCACTCAGTGGTTGTTCCTACCCACTCAGTGGTCTGAGCAGTGGGGGCTGCGGACCAGTCTTCAGTTGCAGGCTGAACGCTCCAGTCTTCAGTAGGGAACTGCTGAATGGGCACAGAGGGCACCTGCCCGCCTTCAGACCAGTCTGCGACCTCAGGATGAGCAGCAGTGAATTCAGGAGCAGGCCCGATCCGTTCGCCCTGAAATTCTTCCTTGGTCACAGCCTTTTCAGCAGCGGCCTGCTCTTCCTTTTCAACCTCTTCTGGAATCTCTGTAGAAATAGAGGTTAGGCACGACTTCCCACCGGTGCTCCGGAGATGGTGCCACGCATGCGCAGAACTTCCGGAGCCAGCATCCACCACATCAGACCCACTGAATGAGCTCCCTTTTTGTTACATGGGATGGCAACATCCACGTAGCACAGAAGAGAATCTGTGTTGCGCAGAGCAATGGTGGGCAAGTTAACATAAGATGCTTCTGTGAGAGGTTGGTGGTCAGCCCTGGATCAGTAACCACCAGAAGCTGTGGCTCCCAGAAGGCTGCCTGGATCTGATTCGTGAAGATTCTTGGAGTGAAGCGCCCAGCAATAGGAATGGCTCTAGTGGCAGCAGCAAACTTCAGCACAGCTCTCTGGCCGGTATTCCTGGAGAATATGACACTGACATCCCCTGGGTTTTCAATGGCAACAATGGCCCGAGCTGCCAACAGAAGCTTCTCCCAGCTCTTCTTCAGGTTTATGATGTAGATGCCATCACTTTTCCTTTTGTAGATGTACTGTTCCATTTGGAAGTCAACGTTGGTGCCACCTAAGTGGGTTCCTGCTGCAAGAAATTTGAGGATATCCTCCTTCATTTGCAGGACATCAAGGGCTCCGGATATTATGAAAGTTTTCCCTTTAAGTTATGACGGGAACCCAGAACAACTCTGCATGGACCCTTCTCTAGGTAGCGCGGAAAGGCTAAAGCCTTACTCTTAACCCTTCATAATATGATCTCTTTTAAGAAAACAATATAAAAACTGGTAGTTCAGAAAGCAAAGTTTTCTAAAGCATGTCATACATACATACATAAAGAAGCAAATAAATGAAAATGGAAAGATTAAGCAAAAAATTGGGGAATTTTTGCAATACACACTTGTATGGTATATATACATAGGTTATAGTCTTAAAGAAGTCTTGCAAATCAAAAAGAAAAAGGCTAAGAGGCCAGTAGAAATCTTGGCACAGAATACAAACAGGCCATTTGCAAAGGACCAAATGTAATGACTAAAAAACATGTAAAACATGTTTCATCTTCTTAGTAATCAATAAAATACCATTTCTCAGAGATATATCATGGTTTTCATCTAAAAAACCAGCAAACTTTTAACAAAAAGTTAACGCCTAGTGACCAACATTTCTGTTCTTAAACTATTTGTGTCTGTTTTGAAAGTGTACACTCCAGTTCAACAGTTGGTACATAATACGGTTCAGAGACATCGGTTCTGTCTTGGAGCTGTTCACCATTTTCATCCTCATGTTCTGAGTTGTTCCTCCTTTATAGAACAGAGTAGAGCTGCTCCACAGGTTTCCAAGGCTGTTAATCGTGACAGAAGCAAACTGCCATAGCTCTCTTGTTCCTTCATAAGCTGCTGAGGGGTTCAAACCTCAGACCTTTCGGTTATTAGCCATGCACTTAACCACTGTGCCACCAGGGCTCCTTTACTGCTGCCCGTGTGTCCTTTCTAATATTTTTAGCTACTCTTGTCAATTAGATACCATACTGATAATTTTTAAAAGAGCTCAATGCTTAAGGTAGAAATTCTTGACTGATGAAGCTAAATTATTTTTTGGTTGTAGGAAGACATTGTTGGGTATTTATGGTATACAATTTCAAGATTATCTCAGGGCTATAGTTTTAGAGATTCATTCAGCCTCCATGCCTTCAGAAAGTCTGGTGAGCAACTTTTTTAAAGAACCAAACCAGTCACAGACATATCAGACAAAACCCAATAACAATATAATTTATTAAAATTATACATATGTATTATTATTGTTGTTAAGCGCCCTTGAGTCAATTCCGACTCATAATGATCCTGTGTAAGATTTCTGAGGAGCACGTGGTGAGTTTGAACTACTGATCTTACCGTTCAAACCAACCTTGTGGTTGAGTGTTTATCCTACAACTTAACACCTGGACTCCTTTAACATAAAATAGGCTTATTTTAAATTATTCTGTATTATTGATTTTCTGTTACATAAGTACTATTATTTAAACAAATCAATAATAAGACTACTTTTAACAGAAGCAATTTATACTAATGAATAATATTTTAAAAATAAATTCAATGTCATTGAGTCGATTGTGACTCATGCTGTTGTTAGGTGGCCCCTCGTCAGTTCCAACTCCTAATGACCCTATATACACAACAGAAGGAGACACTGCCCAGTCCTGCGTCACTTCACAATTGTTATTACACTTGAGACCGTTGCTGCTGCCATTGTGCCAATCCATTTTGTTGGAATTCTTTTTCTGTTTCACTGACCCTCCACTTTACCAATCATCATGTACTTCTCCTGCTAACATGTTCAAAGTATGAGAGATGAAGTTTCATCATCCTGACATCTAAGGAACACGCTGGCTGGACTTCTTTCAGGACAGATTTGTTTGCTCTCACAGTGCATGGTATTTTTTAATATTCTTCTCTAATACTATAACTCACATGCACCAATTTTTCTCTGGGCTTCTTTAGTCATTGTCCAACTTTCACATGCATATGAGATCATTGAAAAAAAATATGACTTGGATCAGACGTATATTAATCCTCAAATGGGTATCTTTGTTCTTGAACATTTTAAAGAGGTCTTGTACAGTAGATTTGCCTAACGGAATATGTCGTTTGATTTCTTAACTGCTACTTCTATGAGTGTAGATTGTGGATCCAAGAAGAGCTTCAATTTTTCTCCATTTATCATGATGTTATTTATTGGTCCAGTTGTAAGGATTTTTGTTTTCTTTACATTTTGGTGTACTCTATGTACTCTATCAGTGAGTATTTTAAATCCTCTTAACTTTCAGCAAGGCAGGTATCATCGACATATTCCAGGTTATTAATGAATCCTCCTCAAATCCTGATGCCACATTCTTCTTCATATAATCCAACTTCTGGGATTATTTGCTCAGCATACAGATTGAATAAGTATGGTGAAAGCATACAACCCTGGCACACACCTTTCCTGACTTTTAAACCATCCAGTGTCCCCTTGTTCTATTCAAACAATTGCCTTTTCGTCTATGTACAGATTCCTTATGAACACAAGTGTCTGGAATACCCAATCTTAGCATTGTTATCCAATGTTTGTCATTAGCCACATTGTCGAAAGTCTTTGCATCATCATTAAAGCAAAGGTAAATATCTTTTGGTTAATCTCTGCTATCATCCACGATCCAGCTTGGATTCTAACTCATAAAACTGCTTCAGAGGGGTTCCAAGATTTGTAAATCTTCCTAGAAACAGACAACCTTCTAGTTAGCAGCACATGCTTAACCCATTGTACCACCAGGGCACCTTAATTAATAATAGGACTTGTTCAAAATAACATGTCAGAAAACTGTGAAAATATTTGCATAATGTTTCTTTAGGCTACAATTCATTTTCACTCATTTAACTCTTCATTATGTATTTAAACTTTTAAGCTATATTATTATGTATTCTTAAGATACCAAATTTAATATTTTAAGCAAGAAAAACATAGATAGGAGTAGTCAAGAAGATATTAACTTATATTTAATGAAAAATAATGATACATTTCTTTCTGTGCCACATTACAGTAAGGCATTTTTACTGTTTGCTTTTCCAATAATTCTTTTCCAAATTGCCCACGGCATTTAGGTTATCTTCCTTTTCTTAGATGTAGTGATAAAATTGAATGCAGCCAAATGTAAAACTTAGTTAAAGGTACAGCTCTTCTCTTATCAAGACCACATTACACCAAATCCTGGTGTCAGTTCAATGTGATGACGTCAAAATGGATATCTTCTCAATAAAAGCATTTGTGCATGGACTTCTTAAGGTTTTACTAATTAGTTACAGAAAATTGTCAGGCTTGTAGGAATTAGTGTTCAACTAAAAAAAAAATATATATCTACCAGCTTTGTATCTCTGAGCTTATTTTGGTTGATGAGCTATCTGTCATTCAGATTCATTCCATCTATAAATTTGTCTATATCTATTTGAAATGTCCCTCATTTGGAAACACTCCAAAGCACATTGGATATCATGGTAAGTAAATCTCTCCCAGGTAAAAAAGCATAGGTGTAATCTAAACTTGTAAATTGAAGTTGAATTGCAATTGCAGTTTTAGTAAGAAAAAATTAAATAATAATGAGAAAGTGCTATTTAACTGGGTCACCCTTTTCTGATGTATATATATATATATATAGTTGTTGTTGTTGTTGTTAAGTGCCATGGAGTCGGTTCTGACTCATAGCGACCCTGTACAGGGTTTCTGTGGCTGAAATCTTTACTGGAGCAGAAAGCCTCATCTTTCTCCTGTGGAACAGCTGGTAGTTTTGAACTGCTGATCTTGCAGTTCACAGCCCGATTCATAACCACTACGCTCCCAGAGTGCCATATATATATATATATATATAAACTCTGAAGCAGTTTTATTTCTAGAAAATGACAGAATTTTTTTTTGTCAGAACCAACAAATAGTACTAAGCAATTCAAGTATAGTCAGGTCATCCTTTCTTAAGTTCTTGTGGTTGGTCTCCCAAAGGTCATCAGTTTTGAAGAAATGACAGATATAGTTTTAATTCTCATCCTTAATGTATGCATATTTAAAGAGTAGAACATCCTTCTTGTTTCATAATAAAGACCAGTCAATACCACTATTCAAATTTACACCCCAACCACTAAAGCCAAAGATAATGAAATTGGAGAATTGAGCTCTGGTAGCCTGGTGGTTATGAATCGGGCTGAGAACTGCAAGGTCAGCAGTTCGAAGCTACCAGCTGCTCCGTGGGAGAAAGGGGAGGCTTTCTGTTCCCATAAAGATTTACAGCCTCAGAAACCCTATTGAGGGTCGCTATGGGTTGGAACCGACTTGATGGCACTTAACAACAACAACCAACTTCTTCAATCTTAATTGATCAAACATACGATCAAGATGCAAGGATAATAGTGAGTAATAGTTACCATGACTAATTGCAACTGTCACAATTTTAAAGGTAGAAGTTTTGTATAAAAAACGGAGGAGTAGGACAACAAACAAGATGGTAGATCTGGTGGAAGTGCAATGAGGAGCTCCATCAGCAACACCACAGAATACCAGAACAAGCAGGCTCAGGGGATGGTGCCAGAACTCTGAACCACTTATAAAGAAATATTTACAAAGCTGGATGGCTCACAGCCAGTGGAATTTGTATCAGAAGCAAGAAATCCAGTGCTTTCTAATCCAAGGCACTCAGCTGCTCCCTGAGCTGCCATCTTGTGTAAGACCAAACTGGGGAAGGATCAGAGCAGCCACAGTCACCTGACAGAACCACAGAGATAAAGATGTGCACATTCTTTTTTTCCTATCTGTTTATTGGCCTCTCACTGTCTGCACACCACCATTCTGGTGACTAAAGGGGGTGCCTGAGTGAGTGGACACCCCACCCCCTCTCCTGGAAAGTTCTATTACACATGCACAAAGAGCTCCTCAAAATTTAAAGGGGTAGTTTCCACTTAAAACCAAATGGCAGTGCAAAACAGTCACAGCTGGCCCTTAAGTGTTTATCACTAGGAAAAAGGCCTGAATGGGGTTGTGGAGTGGGACAGACAGACTAAAAAGGAAACAGGCTAAAAATTAAATCCTGAGTTACATTATAACGACCAGCAGTGGCATCTTGAAATTTTTCAGGAAAAAGAGTGAAAAGGGAAGCCAATCTCCTAATCACATCTACCTGGAGGTAATCAGAAAGCATAAAAAATACCAAAACACATACTCATCTAAGTTTTAAGGCCACAGCTAATTACTGACTATGCCCCCCAAACAGAAACAGATGACCATATCAGCACATGTCCAGAAATAAGATAAAGTGACTGAGACAAATTAACTGGAGGTAGACCTACACTCCATACTGGAAGATGGGCAACCTTTGGAAATGCCTGAGAAAGAATTCAGGAAAATGATTATAAAATGTATCAAAACACTTTACAATGGAGTTGAGAAAAATAAGAAAGAAGTCAGGAAAGCACTACAGGAACAATCAAATAAGATAGATACAGCATTGGAAACAATTAAAAAACTACAGAAAGAGATAAAAAATGATCAATAATAGAATATCAGAAATGGACAATACTCAGAAAGGGCAAAGGAGTGAATTAAAGATATGGAAGTCAGAATTAGTGAGCTGGAAGATAAATCTCTCAATACCATTAAGCTAGGAGAACAAACAGTAAAAAAAGGATAAAACAATCTGAAGAAGATCTAAGGTTCATGTTGGACAATATGAAGAGGAATAACAAGAATTATCAGCATTCCAGAACAGGAAGAATCACACAAGTCCACAGAAGAGATAGTTGAAGAACTTCTGGAAGAAAATTTCCCTAACATCCTGAAAAGCAAAAAGATAAGTATTCAAGAAGCTCAACGAACCCCAGGAAGGATAAACCCTAAAAGAAAAACACCAAGACATATAATAATCAAGTTCTCCAAAATCAAAGATAAAGACAGACTCCTAAAGGCAGCTGGGGAAAAGAGAAATGTAACATACAAAGGCAAGCAAATCAGTCTAAGCTCGGATTTCTCAACAGAAACCATGCAGGCAAGAAGGCAATGGAGAGACATAGATAAAATCCTGAAAGAAAAAAACTGCTGACCAAGAATCCTCTACCCAGCAAAGCTGTCAATCAAATATGATGGTTTAATCAAAACATTCCAGGATAAACAGAAGCTAAGGGAGTTTGCCAAAGCCAACCCTGTGATGAAAAACATCCTAAAGGGAGTTCTGTGGACCAAGAACCAACAAGAACAGACAACAACCAGAGATTGATATATGTGGCATCATCACCCAGAAGTCAATCAACAAATGGAAGATTGAGAACAGAATAAAATTGTAAGAACAAATTTAGAGGCTCTGGGAGGTCAGTCTATGATGAAAACAATTACAACGTTTAAGAAGGTAAACACAGAGGAACAGAGATCTAGGTGGTGGGAAGGTCGGGTAATTTACAATATAAAATAGACTGTCTTAAATGGAGGGAAAAGTTAAAGAAATATAAGGTAACCACAACAGTGAAATTGGGGTGGGGAGTTTATGAGGAGGTGGAGGGAGGCAAAGGTAGAGCACAGGGTTAAGGCAGACACATCATAGTTCGGGTATTGGGGAGGGCAATACAAGAAGGGTGAGCAGGCAGAAGAACAAGGTAGACAGGGGAACACTGAGACAGGTTTGCATGGCCTAAGTTGGACAGAGGTAAATAGTGATGCGTGCTTAACCTTGGAACAACAGGGCTCTGTGATACAGGGATCTAGGCATAGTTTGAAGAGGGTAAATAATACTAAGATGCTTGACTGTCTAATGAATATTGGTTTCCCTTGCCTACTATTGTAAAATAGACACTTAAGTAGGATAGAAAGGAATGTCGGGAAACATGATTAGAGAAAACTTGTAAGCCTGACTTCAGCCTATAAACTGACTGGAATACTTAAAAGGATTCTAGAACTTGTTCAGTGAAACAGCCCTCTTGCGGAGCCTTTGCAGAGTATAGGACTCCAAAAGGGAAGAACATACTCAGCATTTCTTAAGCTGAAACAACTGAAGAAAAATTCAAGCCTTGGGTTGCAATATTGAAGGATTCCATTGACAAAATATCAAATGACATAGAATCATCAAAAGAAGATGAAAGATATCCAGAGTCATTGTACAAAAAAGAATTGATCAAAGTTCAACCATTTCAAGAGGTACCATGTGATCAAGAACAAATGTAATTGAAAGAAGAAGCCCACGCTGCATTGAACACGTTGGTGAAAAACAAGATTCCAGGAACTGATAGAATACAAATTAAAATGTTTCAAGAAACTGATGCAGTGCTGGAGGTGCTCACTCATCTATGCCAAGAAATCTGGAAGACAGCTACCTGATGAATCAATCGGAAGCTAGCCGTTATTTATGCCCATTCCAAAAAGAGATGACCCAACAGAATGAATAAATCATCAAACATATCATTAATATCACATGCAAGTAAAATTTTGCTGAAAATAATCCAAAAGCAGTTGCAGCAATATATTGACAGGGAGCTGTCAGAAATTCAAGCTAGATTTGGATGAGGACATAGAATCATTACTAAAATCTAGATACAGCAGGCTGAAAAGTGATACCAGAAAGATTTTTTTTTTTTTTTCATTAAAAATGTTTACTTTTTCCCTTGTGGATATTAGGTGCCATCAAATTGGTTCTAACTTATAGTATGAATTGAGTGAAGGTTTACAGAGTAGATCAACAAATACTTTGTTTCATTATAATGATGGACTCCACACCTCCACCTCCCACCCCCCAGGTACCATCAGTTAACAGTATTTACCTCTATTCACTTTAACTCTTGCATTCCTCCCTGTGTATCCTATCTTCATCTTTCTTCTTCTCACTTCACTCTTGTTGTATATTGCCTCCTTATTGCCCATATTAATATGTGTCTACCCTCTAGCCCCTGAATAATTTGTCCTCCCCACTACCCTGGTAACCATCATAGAATGTTTCTTTTATTAAGAAAACCCCTTCTTAACTTTACAACAGTGGTCCCAGACAATATTTGTTCTTTTGTGATTGACTGATTTTACTCAGCATAATGCCTTCCACGTTCACCCATGTCATGAAATATTTTGCAGATTCATTGTCATTCTTTAACATTGGGTAGCATCTGTTGCATGCATGTTCCAAAATTTGTTTAATCATTCTTCTGTTGATGGGCATTTAGACTATTTCCATCTCTTTCCAATTGTGAATATTGCTGCATTGTACATATCTATTCCTGTCACAATTCTTATTTCTTGAGGATATATACAAGTAGAGGGATTGCTGGGTCATACAGTATTTCTATTTCCATCTTTTTGAGAAAGAGTCATACTGTTTTTCACAGTGTTTGCAACATTTTACATTCTCACCAGCAGTGTACGAGGTTCCCAGTCTCTCCTCTTGCCAATATTTGCTGTTTTTATTTATTTATTTTAAACTTAGCTATTTATAGCTCATTGTTGTGTTTATTTACATTTCTCTACTGGCTGATGATCGTGAGTATTTCTTCATATGTTGTTGGCCATTTGAACTTCTTCTTTGGTAAAGTGTGTCTGTTCATATCCTCTGCCCATTTTTAAATTGGATTGTTCACCTTCTTGTTTAGGTGCTGAAGTTGTCTATAAATTTTAGAGAGTAGTCCTTTACTTGACATGTCATTGCCAAACATTTTTCCCAGTCTGTGGGCTCTCTTTTTAATCTTTTGGTAAAAACCTTTTATGCACTTAAATCATCTACTTTACTTCTGTTTGTGTGTTTCCAATTATGATTGATAATATATTTATGTCATGTATCAGAGTCCCTAAGTTTGTTCCTATTTTTCATTGATGATGTTTATAGTTCTAGGGTTTACAGTTATGTTTGTAATAAACATTGAGTTCATTTTTTTATGTGGTATAAGATATGGGTCTTGTTTCATTTTTCTGCAAATGGATTTCCAGTTTTGCCAGCCACATTTGTTGAAGAGGTTATCTCTTCCCAATTTAATACACTTTGGCCCTTTCTCAAAGATCAACCGACTGTAAATGGATGGATTTACTTCTGGATTCTCAATTCTATTCCACAGATCTGCCTTTTGTTATATCAGTACCAGGCTGTTTTGGCTACTGTGGCTGTGTAGTAGGTTTTGAGATCGGTAAGTGGGAGGCCTCCTACTTTGTTCTTTTTCAATAAAGCTTTGTTTATCTAGGGTCTCTTTCCTTTCCACAAGTTAGTGATTACTTTTTCTAACTTTTTAAAGAATAATGTTGTAATATGGATTGGGATTGCATTATATCTATAGATTGCTTTGTGGGGTGTTGACATTTCCACAGTGGAAAGTCTTTTTATTCATGAGCATGGTATAGTCCTCCATTTCTGCAGATCTCTTTTGGTTTCTTTTTTTAAAATGTTTATATTGTGTTTACAAGGCAGATCATCAGTTTTACATTGAACAAATCATACACATTTACACCTTGTTTCATTGCAATGATTATAATCCCCTTCGTGTACCATCGGTCACCAGTATTTCTCTCTATTCATTTTAGCTCTCTCTTATTTTTAAACACTCAGGCATATAAAATAATTTACACCTCCAAAGGGCACATTCTGCAAATCTGCCTCCTGACCGCCAGGTTTAAGCCTCTCTCTTCCCATGAATCTAGAGTTCTCGGCTACTCCCTCTCTCCATGTCCCCATCTCCACCTCCATCTCTGGTATCGCTGCTTCTCTGGATAAGGTCCCACATTCCGCTTGTGCTCTTTTCCCTTGTTGGTCCTAGGGTCCTCTGTTTCTGGACTGTATGATTAAGTACTCCCCCATTTGTGTTATAAAACTTCTACCTTTACAATTGTGACAGTCATAATTAGTCATGATAACAATTACTCCTATTGATTCATAACAATCTTATCTCCATCTCTTTTTACCAGATCCATCTAGACAAGATGATAACTATTCAGTGGGGACTCTATCTTCCCTCACACACTATTAAACTAAACTCCCTCTTGAAACCTTGTAAGCCA
>NW_006408582.1:4787574-4795274 GCF_000296735.1 Chrysochloris asiatica | reverse complement strand
CAAAATCAGGAAAGGTGAATCATGGTTTTATCTTTTCATCATACTTACTCACCACCTGCTCCTCGTAAACCCTATACAGGGTCACTATGAGTTGGAACCGATTCTATGGTGCTTAACAACAACAACAGCAACAATTCAATATGTATGCTGAACAAATAGTCCCATAATCTGGATTATATTACGAAGAATATGGCATCAGGATGGGAGGAAGTCTCATTAACAATTTTGATATGCAGATAACACAATCTTGCTTTTGAAAGCTAAGAGGACTTGAAATACTGATAAAAATCAGACTAAAACATTCAGTATGGATTGAATCTCAAGGTAAAGAAAGCAAAAATACTCATAATTAGATCAATAAATATCATGATAAACAGAGAAAAGATTGAAGTTGTCGAGAATTTATTTTGCTTGTTTCACAATCAATGCTAATGAAAACAGCTGTCAAGAAATCAAAGGACATACTGCTTTAGGCAAACCTGCTACAAAAAGATCTCTTTAGAGTGTTAAAGAGAAAAATATCAATTTGAGGAATAATGTGCACCTAATCAAAGCCATGATATTGTTAATCACTTGATTTGCAAATGAAAGTTGGACTATGAATAAAGACCTTAGAAGAATGGATGCTTTAGAATTATTATGCTGTTGGTGAAGAATATTGAAAATACCATGGACTACCAGAAGAGCAAACAAATTTGTCTTAGAATAAAAACAGCCAGAATGTTCCTTAGATGCCTAGAAGATTGTAAGACTTCATCTCTTGTTGTTTGGACATGCTATCAGCAAGGGTCAACCCTTGGATAAGGACATCACGTTTGTTAAAGTGGAGGGTCAGAGAAAAAGAAAAATCCCTCAGTGAGATAGACTGACACAGGGGTAGCAACAATGGTCTGAAGCATGGCAGCAATTGTAAGGATGACGCAGTATAGGATAGTGTTTTGTTTTGTTATGCATAGTATTACTATGAGTCAGAATCAACTCAATGGTACCTAACAACAACTCTGTTCTGACTCATAGCGACCCTATGTGCAACAAAACCCTGGACCAACAGTATATTCACAATCATTCCTATGTTTGAGTCCATTGCTACAGCCACTGTATCAACGCTTCTCATAGACGATGGTTTTCTTCTTTTTCAATGACAAAGCATTATATTCTTCTCCAAGGACTGGTCTCTCCTGACAACATGTCCAAAGTGTGGGACAATTTTGACTATTAATCATTAAATTGATTCTTTTGGCAGTCCATGATATATTCAATATTTTTTCACCAACACCACAATTCAAAGCCATCAATTCCTTGGTCTTCTTTATTCCTTGCCCAGCTTTCACATGCATATGAGGTGTTGAAATTACCATAGCTTGGGTCAGCCACACCTCAGTCCTCAAAATGACATCCTAACTTCCCAGCACTTTAAAGAAAGAGGTCATTTGCAGCAGATTTGCCCAATGTAATGTTGTTGTTAAGTGCCGTCACCGACCCATAGTGACTCTGTACAGGGTTTCCGAGGCTGTAAATCTTTACGGGAGCAGAAAGCCTCATCTTTCTCCCATGGAACAACTGGTAGTTTCAAACTGTGGACTTTAAGATTCGCAGCACAATTTGTATCCACTACGCTACCAGAGCTCCTTGTAATGTAGATCGTTTTATTTCTTGATTACTGCCTCTAAGGATATTCAATGTGGATTCAAGTAAAATGAATTTTTTTTTTTTATGGGAAAACATAAAACTTTTTATTTAGACACACACACATATATATTAACTTTTTGTTGTGAATTGAGAGAAAGTTTACAGAGCAGATCATCATTTTACATTCAACAAACTACGCTTTGCTTCACTACATGGTTGCAATCTCTTCCACATACCAACAGTTAACAGCATTTATCTCTATGCACTTTGACAATTGCATTCCTCCCTATGTTCCCCACTACCTTCAACTTTCCTCTGCTACCTCCCTCTTGTATATTACCTGCCCTGTCACCATGTTAACATGTGCCTATTCTTTAGCCCATGAATTATTTTCCTTTCTCCCTCTCCCCATACCCATCATAGATTGTTTCTTTTATCAAGAAATCCTATTTTTAACGTTTTACCATGTTAGTTTCATACCATGCTTGTCCTTTTGGGATTAACTAATTTCACTCCACATAATACCCTACAGCTTCAACCATGTTGTGAGATATTTCACAGATTTATCATTATTCTTCAGCATTTTGTACTATTCCATGCAGGTATGCGCCAAGGTTTGTTTAATCATTCTTCTGTTGATGGGCATTTAGTCTGTCTCCATTTTTTTGATGTCTCTTGTAGCAGCATGTTGAAGGATATTGTTTTTTTGTTGTTTTTTTTTTTTATCTATCCTGCACTTTATTGTCTCTTGGCTGGTACATTTAATCTACTTGCATTCAGTGTAATTATCAATATGTATGAATTGATTGCTATCATTTTTATGTGTGTTTATTTGTGGTACTGATGGATTTGTTGTTCCACATAATTTTCTACACAGAGTTCATTTTGTTTGTGAGTTTTCTTGTCATTTTCATTTCTGTTGTTTTAATGTTTACGAAATCATTCTGATTTTCCTCTTAAAAAATTTTTTTTTATGTGCTGGTGTATTATAAAATGAAAATTTTTATACCTTCAGTCTGCTTATCATGATGTTGTCTACTGGTCCAACTGTGAGGATTTTTGTTTTCTCTATGTTGCGGTGTCCTGGTGTGGCATTGTGGCTTAATGTACTGGATTACAAAGTCCGTTTGAACTGCAAGATCGGAAATTCAAGCTCACCAGTCGCTCCTCGTAAACCCTATACAGGGCCACTATGAATTGGAACCAACTTAACAGCGCTTAACAACAACAACAACAAATGTTGAAGAGTAATCCATATTAAAGGCCTTTAATATTTATCAGCATGGCACATAACAACAACAACAACATCAGTAAATGCTACCCACATGCACTGCCATTGAGTCAATTTTGACTCATAGTGACTCTATATATGACAAAGTAGAATTATTCCTTAGGGTTTCTGGCACTGTAAATCTGTACAGGAGCAGCCATCTTCATCTTTCTCCTGCAAAGCAACTCATGGGTTTGAACCACCCACCTTTTAACTAAAAGCCCAATGCCTAACCACAGCACCTCCAGTGCTCCTTCAGGACATGTTAGCTTCAACTTTTGAATCAGAAGAAATAAATTCAATTCACTTTTACAGAGCAATGAAAGGAATGATGAATATAATAGGTGTTTGTTAGTGTGGTCTGTCAAAGCTAATTCACAATCACTACATTCAACTGAGCATTATTGTCTTCTGTGAGAACAAACAAAACCTTACTTTGATTTAGAAGTACTCTCCTGCCTCGTACTGGACTTGTGAGGTTCAGTTTCCATATATGCTCTGACATCCTTTTCTTCAACATACCCAACCCCCAATTCTTTTATTTTTTTCAAAAAAAATTGTTATTCTGAATTAAGTGAAGGTTTACAGACAGAATAATAAGTTTTACATTCAAAAATCACATCCTTAGTTTCATCTCAATGATTACAAACCCCTCCATGCAATAATAGTTATCCCATTTCTTTCCTGTAGTTCCTATTTCCATTCCACCCACCTTCCCATCCCGTCTCACCTTTGTCCTTCGGCAAATATTGCCCTTTTGATTTTGAATAACTGACCATTCCATAGTAAACAAACCTTGCTAGTGTTGCTGTCTCTCCTTATGTATCTATCTACTGCTTAGCTGAAAACTGGGCCCTGAAGGTGAGTTCCTTTCCAGACCTGAAGGGTGGTCGAGGGCCATAGTCTTGGATACCTACAGTCTCTTTCTGACCATTAAGCCTGGTATTTATTTATTTTAAAATAATTTTGAATTTTGTTCCACATTTTCTGTTGCTCTATCCAGGACCTTCTAATATGTTCTCTTTCAGAGCAGTTGGTAGTGGTAGCCAGGCACCATCAAATTCTCTGGTCTCAGAGTTGTGGAGAATGATGTTCACATGTTCCATTAGTCCATTGGACTAACTGATTCCAAACATCTTCAATTCTCATTACTCTTCTTTCTTGTGCATGTGGAGAGACCAATAGCTAGCTGCACCTTCACTGCTTATAAGCTTTTAAGATCCCAGACACTAGTCAATAAGGTAGGATTCAGAATATTGTCTATGTGGAATAGGCTATGACATTTGGCTATAATGACCCCTGAGACTATGATCCTGCATTCCCAGGCCCAGCAACTCATTGCCTTATGATGTTTGAGAATATCTAAGAAGTTTTCGCCATTTTGCCTGCTGTATGCTCCATCATATTCATAGTTGTGTTTACAGGAAAGGTAAATGTCCATATACAAATATTCTCTTTGAAACTCATATATTAGTTGGATATGTATATTTCCCATTCTTCTTCCCACACCAATCAGCTTGTGTCTGTCCATGTATCTATTCACAGGACACTGTTGTTCCAAGGTTGTGTATATATCACTACTCACTTCTATCTGCTTAAGCCTTTGCATACCTCCCTGTGTCTTCACCTGTCTTCGTCATTTTTCTGACAACTTCCCTTTTATCATATACTACCCTACTCTTTCTTTTATATTGCCCTCCCCTCTAGCCAAACTAATCATCTGTCAGTTTGTTGCACTGTGGTGGCTTGTGTGTTGCTGTGATGCTGGACGCTATGCCACTGGTATTTAAAATGCCTGCAGGGTCACCCATGGTGGACAGGTTTCAACTGAGCTTCCAGACTAAGATAGACAGACTAGGAAGAAGAAAAGGTGGATTACTTCTGAATGTTTAGCCCGTGACAGCCTTATGAATAGCAATGAAACACTGTCAGATAGCACCAGAATATTTAATACTGAAACATGATGAACACCAGAATATTGTCTGATACAGTGCCAGAATATGAGCACCTCAGGTTGGAAGGCACTCAAAATATGATTGAGGAAGAGTTGCCTCCTTAAACTAGAGTTGACAGTGATCACATGAGTGGAGTAAAGGTTTCAGGACCTTCATTTGCTGATGGGGCACAACTCAACATGAGAAACAGCTGCAAACATCCATTAATAATTGGAACATGGAATGTATGAAGTATGAATCTAGGAAAACTAGAAGTTGTCAAAAATGAAATGGAACACATAAGCATCGTTATCCTAAGCATTAGTGAGTTGAAATGGACTGGTATTTGTCATGTTGATCATGGTCATCGGACAATCACATGGTTTTCTACGCTGGGAAAGACAAATTGAATAGGAATGGTGTCACACTCATCATCAAAAAGAACATTTCAAGATCCATCTTGAAGTATAATGCTGTCTGTGAGAGGATAATATCCATAAGCCTACAAGGAAGCCCAGTTAATACCACTATTATTCAAATTTATACACCAATGACTAAAGCCAGTGAGCATGAAATTGAAGAATTCTACCAACTTCTTCTGTCTGAAATTGATCAAACATACAATCAAGATATATTGATAATTACTGGTGATTGGAATGCAAAGATTGGAAACAAAGAGGAAGGATCTGTAGTTGGAAAATATTAGTGATAGAAATGATGCTGGAGATAAATGATAGAATATTGCAAGACCAGTGACTTCTTCATTGCAAATACCTTTTTAAAACAATGTAGAAGATGACTTTATACACAGACCTCACCAGATAGAATACGCAGAAATCTAATTGACTACATCTGTGGGAAGAGATGGTGGAAAAGTTCAACATCATCAGCCAAAACAGGACCAGGGGCAGACTGTGGAAAAGACCACCAATTACTCATATGCAAGTTCAGGCTGAAGAAAATTAAAACAAGTCCATGAGAGCCAAAATATGACCTTGAACATATCCCACCTGAATTTAGAGATCATCTCAAGAACTGATTTGGTGCGTTAGACACAAATGACTAAAAACCAGAAGAGTTGTGGGATGACATCAAGAATATCATACAGAAAGAAATCAAAACTCCATTAAGACAACAAGAAAGAAAGAAAAGGACAAAATGGATGTCAGAAGAGACTCTGAAACTTGTTCTCCAGAGTAGAAATGCTAAAGCAAAAGGGAAAAAATGAGAAGGTAAAAGAGTTCAACAGAAGGGCAGCTCGCGAAGACAGTCAAATATTATGATGAGATGTGCAAAGATCTGGAGTTAGAAAACTGAAAGGAAAGAATATGTACACCATATCTCAAGCTTGAAGAACTAAGGAAAAAATTCAGGTCTTGACTGTAATACTGAAGGATTCTTTGGGCAAAGTAGTTAATGATGAACCTAACAACAACACCCTCTAGCCAGTGAAATTATTCCCCCTTCCTTCCCTTCCCTGGTAAACATCAGAGAATGTTTCTTTTAACACGAAAACTTTTTATTGAGTTTTTTACAATAGTGGTCTCTCATACAATATTTGTCCTTTTGTGATTGGTTGATTACACTCAGTATAGTGTCCTGAAGGCTTATCCATGTTAAGAGGTGTTTTGAAGATTCAGCGTTATTCTTCAATGTTGCATAGTATTCCATCCCAAAATTTGTTTATTCATTCTTCCATTGGTAGGCTTTTATGTTGTCTCCATTTTTTTGCTATTGTGAATAGTACTGTGGTGAACACGGGTGTACATAAATCTACTTGTGTCCTGGCTTTATTTCATGTAGATATATACTAAGTAGAGGGATTACTGGGTCATATGGTTATTTCTATTTCCAAATTTCTGAGGAAGCGCTATACTGTTTCCCACAGTGGTTGAACCATTTTACAGTCCCACCATTCTTTTCACACCCTTGCCAGCATTTGTTGTTTTCTGTTTTTTTGAACTTTGCTATTAATGCTGTTGTGAGATGATATCACATTTTATTTTTATTTGCAGCTCTCTAATGGCTAATGATTGTAAACAGTCCTTCATATGTTTGTTGGCTGCCTGAATGTCTTCCTTAGTGAAGTGTCTGTTCATGTCCTGTTTGTGAGATTTTATGTTGGATTTTGGATTGTCTTTTTCTTGTAGAGGTGTTGTAGTATACTATAAAATTTAAAGCTTAGTCCATTGTCTGATACGTTGTTGCAAAAATGTTTTCCCAGTGTGCGGGCTCCCTTTTCATTCTTTTGATGAAATCTTCGGATACATGTAAGTGTCTAATTTTTAGAAGGTCCCCATTATCCATTTTGTCTTCTACTGTTTTGTGTGTTTTTAGTGATGTTTGATACTGTATTTATGCTATATAAAAGAGCGCCAAAGTTCGATGATCTTTATAGTTCTACGTTTTACATTAGGTCTTTAATTTATGTTGAGCTTGTTTTTGCATATAGTGTGAAATATGGGTCTTGTTTCATTCTTCTTCCAATGGATTTCCAATTTTTATTTTATTTTTTTTAGTACTATTTATTGAAAAGATGATCTCTTCCCCATTTTCTGTGTTTTTGCCCTTTGTCAAAGCTGCCTGTATGTATAAGGTGGATTTACTTCTGGGTTCTCAATTCTGTTCTATTGATCTATAAGGTATTTCTATTTCCAACTTTCTGAGGAATCCCCATACCATTCTCCAGAGTGGATGAACCATTTTACAGTCCCACCAGCAATGTAAAAGTGTCCCAGTCTCTCCACACACTTGCCAGCATTTGTTTTTGTTTTTAATTTTTTTTATTGTGAATTGAGTGAAGGTAAACAGACAAGACCATCAGCTTTACTTTCAGTCAACCATGTTTTGTTTCATCTCAATGGTTA
>NW_006408582.1:4786633-4787474 GCF_000296735.1 Chrysochloris asiatica | reverse complement strand
AAAATAATAATTTTTTTTTTTTTTTAAATCTTCCTCTAGTCAAATTCTGATCATTAAGCCATTGAGGCTAGGTCAAATGGGTATTGTCTGCAAATTTGTGTTTCTTGTGTGTCTCCCCTCACTTCATATCAGCTGGATGCTTCACTCTCAGATCTGGCCCTCTGTGGCTATATCCTTGTCCATGGGCTCAGGTGTCCCCAGGTCTCACCACATTTTGGAACAACCAGATCTTCCTCTTCTCACTCTCGTTCCCAGGTCAATGGAAGTCTGTGAAACGTGGTTGAACTCAACCCATTTCTTCACTGCTGTCTTTCCCCTCTTCCACTCACCAGTAGACCAATATGGTTGTCAGCAAGCTTACATGCCTGCTAATGTGTTCCCTTTGAGCTTCAGTCTTAGAGGGTAGTTTATCCTGAGGGAAGTTGATTGCTTGCCTTGATGGCTTCCCGGCGAACAGCTTGCTTATTCTTGTAGTAGTCAATCATATTGCCATTTTTGCTTTGGGTTTTTCCTGATGATCTTTCTTTGAAGCTGTATCTTCTGTCACTCTAGCTGTTCCAGGCTGGTCTGCTTGTCTTTTCTAATAGGAATGTCCTACCTCAGAAGGTTCTGGATGGGACTCAGGATTACACCTAAGGTCCTATACACTTCAAAGGCAACTCAAGAGGCTTATTTCACTAGGCAAGTTCTAGAACCCCTTTTAGGTAGCATAGTGGTTAAGAATCGGACTGTGAACCACAAGATCCGCAGTTCGAAACTACCAGCTGCTCTGCGGGAGAAAGATGAGGCTTTCTGCTCCTGTAAAGATTTACAGCCTCGGAAACCCTGTTCAGGGTTGCTA
>NW_006408582.1:4785895-4786533 GCF_000296735.1 Chrysochloris asiatica | reverse complement strand
CACATCTGATAACAATTATTCATAACTGAATCATAAAATCCTATCACCATCATCCACATCCCCTTTCACCAGATCCATCTGGAGAAGAGGAAAACTATTCAGTGGTGATTCTACCTTAACTTACTCATTCTGAAACTAAGCACACTCATGAAAGCTTTTAAGCCAGCCACTTCATGTCTTTATGTTGTTGTTGTTGTTAAGTGCTGTTGAGTTGGTTCCGACCCATAGTGACCCTGTGTAGGGTTTCTGAGGAGTGACTGGTAAGTTTGAACAGCCAACCTTGCGCATCAAACCAACTTTGCAGTCCAGGGTATTAACTCACAGTGCCACACCAGGACAGCCTCGTGCCTTTATAGCCCCTCATTTTTAATAGCCAATGTCTAAATTGGAGTCCTGGTGTGGCACTGTGGGTTAATGCGCCAGACTGCAAAGCAGTTTGAACTGCAAAGTTGGTGGTTCAAGCTCACCATTTGCTCCTCAGAAACTCTATACAGAGTTGCTATGGGTCGGAACTGACTCAATGGCACTTAACAACACCAAGAAATTTCCTATCCTAATCAGTTCAGTGCACTGAGGAAACAAGATTGATCCGTGATATGAAGAATCCTTTGTCAGCTTTGCTGTTATCTGTTTGTTTT
>NW_006408582.1:4777502-4784895 GCF_000296735.1 Chrysochloris asiatica | reverse complement strand
TTTTTTTTTCCATCTCTTTAAGGAATGGTGTTGGAATCTGGATTGGGATTGTATTATATATATTCATAGATTGTTTTGGATTGCTGTTGCTGTCCACTGCTGTCCAGTCAGTTCCAACTCATAGCAAACTTATAAACAACAGAACAAAACATTGCCCAGTCTTGTGCCATCCTCACAATTGTTAAGCTTGAGCCCATTGCTGCTGCCAATATGTCAATCCGTCTCATAAGAGGTTTTCCTCTTTTTCGCTCATTTTCCACTTTACCTAGCATAATATCTTTCTCCAGGGACTGGTCCCTCCTGACAATATGTATGAAGTGTGAGAGATAGTCTCACTATCCTGGCTTCCAAGGAGCATTCTGGGTGTACTGCCTCCAATACAGATTTGTGTGTTCTCCTAGCAGTAAACGGTACTTTGGGTAGTGTTGACATTTTCACAATTTTAAGTCTTGATAATATCCATGAGCATAGTATATTATTCCATTTTTGTAAGTCTCTTTTGATTTCTTGTAGTAGTGTCTTTTATTTTCTTTGTATAGGTTTTTTGTTTCTCTGGTTAGATTTATTCCTAAGCATTTCATCTTTTGGGTGGCTATTGTAAAAGGTATTGTTTTCCTAATTTCCTTTTCAGAGCTGTCTTTATTGGTATAGAGGAATCCAACTGATTTTTTATATTGATTTTGTACGCTGCCACTTTGCCAAATCTTTCAATGAGTTCCAATAATTTTTTTGCTGAGTCTTTGTGATTTTCTATGTATAGGATAATATCATCTACAGATGGAAAGAGTTTTACTTCTTCTTTGCCAAGATGAATGCCTTTCCCTTTTTTACATTATAGCTCTGGCTTAGACTATCAACACAATATTGAATGGGATTAGAGATAAAGGGCATCCTTGTCTTGTTCCTGTACACAAAGGAAATGCTTTCTGTTTCTTTCCACTGAGTGTAATGTTAGCTGTTTGATTTGTATATATGCTCTTAATTTTGTTGAGGAATTTCCCTTCAATTGCTACTTTGTTGAGTCTTTTTTATCAGGAATGGATATTGGATTTTGACAAATGACTTTTCTGTATCAACTGATATGATAATATTGTTTTTTTCCTTTATTTTATTTATATGGTGGATTGCATTGATTGTTTTTCCAATATTGAGTCATCCTTCCATCCTTGGTATGAATCTCATTTGGTCATGATGGTTTTTTTGTTTTGTTTTGTTTTATGTTGTTAAATTCTATTGGCTAGTATTTTTTGCATCTATGTTCATGAGGGATACTGGTCTATAATTTTCTTTTTTAATGATGTCTTTGCCTGTTTTTATATGAGGGTTATCCTTGCTTCATAAAATGTGTTGTTTCCCATTCTTTTCTATGTTCTAGAATAGTTTGAGTAAAAGTGGTGTCAGTTCATCTCTGAATGTTTTGTAAGATTCACCAGCAAAGCCACCTGGGACTGGATTTTTTTTTTGCTGGGAGTTTGAACATTGCCTTGTGTTAGTTTAAGTAGGTCATGTTTTTCTAAGAATTTATCCATTTCATCTAGACTTTCAAATTTATTGGAGTATAATTCTTCATAGTATTCTGCCATTATCCTTTTCATTTCCATTGGTTCTATTGTGATGTCATCCATATAGTTTCTTATGCTTGCTATTTCCTTGAATCTTTTCCTTTTCTTTTGTTAGATTTGCCAATGGTTTGTCAGTTTTATTAATTCTTTCAAAATATCAACTTATATTGTCTTGATTCTTTCTGTTGTTTTTCTATTTTCTAATTCATTTATTTCTGCTCTAGTCTTTATTCTTTCTTTTCTTCATGTGACTGTAGGCTTACTTTGCTGGTCTTTTTCTAATTGTTGAAGATTTGTGAATGTGTTGATTTTGGTTTCTTCTTCATTTTGAATATATGCATCTATTATTATAAATTGCCCTGTGAGTACTGCTTTGGCATTGTAGGTTAATGCACAGGACTGCAAAGTTGGTTTGAACCACAAGGTTGGCAGTTCAAGCTCACCAGTCACTCCTTGGAAACCCTATACAGGGTCACTATGGGTCAGAACTGACTCTACTGCACTTAACAACAACAACAAGCACTGCTTTTGCTGTGTCCCAAAGGTATTAGTATATTGTGCTTTCATTATCATTTGATTTGAGGAAATTTTTTTATTTTGTTTTTTTATTTGTTCTATTACCTCCCATTCTTTTCTGAATATTGTATAGTATGCTGTTTTGATTATTTACCTTCCTGATGAGTCCTGGTGTGGTGCTATTGGATAAATACTAGACTGCTAATGGCAAGGTCATCAGTCCAAATCCAGCAGCTACTCCTTGGAAAGTCTGTACAGGGTCCACAATGAGTTGGAGCCTATTGATGGCACCTAACAACAACAACAATCAGTTATATAAACAGCCCTGGTGGCACAATGGTGAAGCACTAGTCTTCTAACAGAAGGTCTGTGTTTAGAATTCACCAGCCCCTCCATAGGAGAATAGACCTGATGATCTGTTTTTAAAGATTGTTATTGTTGTTGTTAAGTGCTGTCAAGACAGTCTGACTCATAGTGAACCTGTACAGGGTTTCCAAGGAGTGGCTAGTGAGCTTGAACTACAGACTTTGTAAAGATTATAGTCTAGGAAACCCTATGGTTCTACTCTGTCATACAGGGTAGCTATGAGACAAAATTGACTTGACCCCACTCAACAACACTCAATTACATGTGTCTTCCCATCTATCATTCAAATACTACAGAGATGTCTTGCCTGTGTTGGTATTTTAAGTGTTCTTATTTTTATTATCTTGAACTCTTAGAAAATCTGGTCACAATACTCACAATGCTAAAAATTAAACTCTCACTATCTCAATACAAACAAAGCTCAACAGTTAATCTAGAGTCAAAGTAAAACACACACACACACACACACAAAGACAGGATGTTAATGCTCACGATTGCAACACACTTTAAGTCATATAATTCTTAGTCATGCAACAATGGATGATCGTTATTGGGAACCACAAATTATGCTTGTCAACATCAGTGGCCAGTGACCATGGAAAGCAGATTATCTGTGCTGATTCTATTTGACACTAAAAACCATATTGCTTTTACTCCTGTTTTCTGCTGTTGTGGCCCCCAGTCTTCCACAACCCATTGTTGAAAACTAGGGCTTTTTGTGTTCCATTGAGGGGTTTCTTGAAATGTGGACCTTTCAGTGCTAAAACCAAAGCCCAATAGTTAATGAAAAAGACACTTTGAAATGTCTCTGGTAGAAGCAGAGATTTTCTGAAGAGCAAAGTGGCTGTGAAATTTGCTTATTCTAAAATTTTCTTAACATGCTTATTATACCTTTGAATTTGTAATTCTACTTTTAGGAAATTTATCTTAATGAAATAAATAGAGACATCATAAGCATTTATGTTTCTGGACAGAAAATCAAAACCCTCATAACTTGACCAATAAATAACATTATAATAAATGGAGAAAAGATTGAAGTTGTCAGGAATTTCATTTTACTTGGATCCATTATCAACACTGATGGTAGCAGCAGTCAAGCATTCAAATGGCATTTTGTATTAGGCAAATCTGCTGCACTAAACTTCTTCTACGTGTTCAAGAACAAAGAAGTCTCTTTGAGGACTAAGGCACACATGACACAAGCCATATTTTCAATAGCCATTTCCTTATTGTTGAAGTAGTTCAAACAGTCAATAATAGGGAAATAGTAAAATAAACTGTGATATATTCTTTACAATGGGATAGAAGAATTAAATATACAGGCATATGTCATTTTATTGTACTTAGCTTTATTGTCCCTGTAGCATAGTGGACTATGCATTGGGGTGCTAACTACAAGGTCAGCAGTTCAAATGCACTCTTTGGGAGAAAGATGAGGTTTTCTGTTCCTCTAAATATTACAGCCTCAGAAACCCTATACAGAGTCACCATGAGTCAAAATTGACTTAACAGGACAAAGCAGTAGCTTTATTGCCCTTTGTAAATATTGTATTTTTTACAAATCGAAGCTTTGTGGCAACCCTGCATTAAGCAAGTCTACCAGTGCCGTTTTCCCAAAAGCATGTGCTCACTTCATGTATCTGTGTCATATTTCAGTAATTCTTACATCTCAAACCTGTTCATAATGCTGTTGTTCACTTAATGTTCAGTGCCGACGAGTCAGTTCCAACTCATAGCAACCCTGTATAGAGTTTCTGAGGAGCAGCTGGTGAGCTTGAACTACCGACCTTGCGGTTCTAATAAAATTTGTAGTCCACTTAATTAACCCACTTAATAGACTACAGTATAATGTTGTTGTTAGTTCTCATTTAGTCAATTCCAACTCTGTGTACAACCAAACAAAACACTGCCCAGACCTGTGCCATCCTCATAATTGTTCCTAGGCTTGAGCCCATTGTTATAGCCACTGTGTGAATCAGTCTCACTTGTTAAAGATCTCCCTCTTTTTTGCTGATCCTCTGCTTTACCAAGGATCTTTCGTGGCAATATGGGTTAAGCATTGAGTTGCTAACTGCAAGATTGGCTATTGAAACTCACTAGTTGCTCCTTGGAAGAAGGATGAGGCTGTCTTTTCCCATAGAGATTTATGGTCTCAGAAACCGTATATAGGGTCCCTATGAGTTGGAATCAAAGGCAGTGGTGGGTCCTTCTCCAGGGACAGGCACTTCCTGGTCGCATGTCCAAAGTACCTAAGACAAAGTCTTGCCATCTTGCTTCTAAAGAGCATTCTGTCTGTAAAGAACACTCCAATATAGAGTTGGGCATTCTTCTAGTTGTTGTTGTTGTTGTTGTGAAGTGCCATCGAGTCGGTTCCGACCCATAACAACCCTGCAAAGGGTTTCCAAGGAGCGACTGGTGAACTTGAACCACCAAGCTAGTAGTTCAAATGGCTTTGTAGTCTGGCGTATTAACCTACAGTGCCACACCATTCTTCTAGTAGTCCATGTTATATTCGGTATTCTTCACCAACACCACAATTCAAAGGCATTGATTCAGTCTTCCTTATTCTTGTGTAGTTTTCATATACAAATAAGGTGGTTGAAAATACCATAGCATGGGTCAGGAGCACCTTAGTCCTCAAAGTAACAATTCTGCTTTTGAGACTTTAAAGAGATTTTTAACAACAGGTTTGCCCAATGTAATATAGGTCATTTGATTCTGACTACTGATTCCATGGGCATTGGTCATGGATCCAAGTAAAAGGAAATTCTTGACAACTTCAATCTTTTCTCTATCATGATGATGTTTATTAGTCCAATTATAAGGACTTTTTCTTTCTTTATGTTGAAATGTAATCCAGACTAAAGTTTTAGTCTTTAATCTTCATCAGTAAATTCTTCAAGTCCTCTTTACTTTCAAAAAGCAAGGTTGTGTCATCTGCATATCACAGGTTGTTAATGAGTCTTCCTCCAACAATAATTATAACTTTTATATGTGCTGGGAAACTAAAAAATATATATTATCCAGTTTATTGTGATATTCACTGTTTTGCAGTGGTCTGGAACCAAACACCCAAAATCTCTGAGGCATGCCTATAATCATTAAATTTCATATTCTTGAGAAATAGTCAGTGAAATGGAAAATACAATCCAATAGTCACTTGAAAAATCAGTTTATAATGTAACTAATTTTTTTTGCCTAAAATATGCATGAATACACACGTAAGTACATATGCAGTAAAAGACAAACTAGAAAGAGATACCTAAGAATGTTACATTTGAGTGACAGATTATGGCTTATTTATATGCTTTATTCTACTTGCCATGTTTTCCAATTTTCTCTGTAGTCAACAGATTTTTTTCTGATGAATTTTTAAATAGTCAGATAATTTTAATATGTTGAATGCTGCATAATTGCCTTTCATGAATATGCATTTTCAGGAATTAGAATGGGTCATGATCTGAGAAAATGACTTGGCCATTGTAGATTATGTTGATGATGTTTAAGTAGACCATAGGAAAAAGGAGACTCAACAAAGAAACTTATCTAAGATCTAGAGAGAAAACAACAACAAAACAAAACCTGTTGTGGTCAAGATGATTCTGATTTATAGCAACCTGATGTGTTACAGAGTAGAACTAAGTTCCATAGAATTTTCTTGGCTATAAATCATTATGGAAACAGGGAATCACCAGGACTTTCTTCTGCAGTGTAGCTGGGTAGGCTCAAACTGCCAAACATTAAGTTAATACCAAACCCAAGCCATTGCCGTCGCATTGATTCCAACTCATAACAACCCTATAGGATAGAGTAGAACTGCTCCATAGTGTTTCCAAGACTGTGAATATTTATGGAAGCTGACAGTCTCATCTTTTTCTCTTGGAGCAGATGGTGGGTTTGTATAGACAACCTTGCTGTTAGCAGTCCATTGCCTGAGGTTTATACTACATAGGATCTTTAAGCTTTAGAGAAACCAAAAAACTTGTAACTGTTGAGTCACTCTGACTCATGGTGATCCTATACGTCAGAGTAGAGCTGCCTTCTAGGGTTTCCAAGGCTGTAATCTGTACAGAAGCACACTGCTAAATCTTTCTCCCATAGGTTAGCTAGGGGATTCAAACCACCAACAGCCAAGTGCTAAACACTGAGCCATCAGGGCTCTTTAAAATCTAGAGAAAGTGGTCCATGTTAATTATCTAATGCTGCTATAACAGAAATATAGCAACATGGTGAGTGATTTTAAAAAGCAGAAATTAATTTTCTCAGTTTTGTTGTTGTCAAGTTCTGACTCATAGCAACCTTGTATAGGGTTTCCAAGAAGCAGCTGGTGGGATTGAACCACAGCCATTGTGGTTAGCAGTCCAGTGCTTATCCTACAGGACTCCATACCGGGACTCAGTTTAAGAGGCTAGCCATGTGAATTCCGAGTGCCGTCTCTAAGGGAAAATTTTCTTTCTTTGAGGATTCTGGCAGAAGGAACTTGCCTCATAGTGTCTGCTTCCTAGTTCTTTGGAGGTCTCTGTGTGTCTTACCCCATCTCTGCTCATTGCTTGCTTTTCAAATCTCTTGTATATCTCAACAGAAATTTAATCACTATACACCCTACATGAATTTTGTTTCATTAACATAACAAAGAGAATCCATTTTCAGATGGGATTATGATAACAGGCATAGAGGTTAGGCTTTATAACACATATTTTTGGGAGACATAATTCAATCCATAACATTCCACCCTTTGACTTTGCAACAAAGTTCCATTACATCATCCCAAAACTCTTAAATCAAGTCGTAGTCCAAAATCTCATTTTTTGAACCATCTAAATAAATACAACCTTGCTTGCTGAAAGTGAAGAGGACTTGAAACATTTACTTATGAAGATCAAAGAAAACAGCCTTTGGTATGGATTGCATCTCAATGACAAAAAAAAACAAAAATCCTCACCACTGGA
>NW_006408582.1:4770583-4776408 GCF_000296735.1 Chrysochloris asiatica | reverse complement strand
TCCCTGGCATACTTTAATGGCAGCCCCACATTCTAGAACAAGATTCTAGTTGACAAAGATCCAACTCTGAAATTTAGGTGGTGATGGTCCCACCTTTTAAAATCAAGGAAACCATGACCCCACCCATTGAAACCATGAAGGTCCTGCTTCCCTTGCTCCTTCCAACAGTTCTTCTGATCTCCAAGCTGCTCCAGGGGTAGCCCTTTTTTTTCTTGGAAAACAACAAATGTACCTCTCTGTCCTGTTTCTTTGAAATTTTTGCCTGTCTTTGAAATTCCAATAGGCAGACAGTGTTCTTTCATTTCATCCTTTCTCTGTCTGCACCGGAGAGTTTTTTGCTGTGGTAGTTGGTTAGATCCACCAATTACAGGGTTAATTTCTTTAACAAAATTTGTATAGCCACAACCTTGGTGAAAATTCGAGGACATGTGTCACTGGTTCGTACAACCGAATTTTCCAAATATCTAAGTTTCGTTCTAATTTTGAACAGTTCATTAAAAATATATATATATATATTGTTGATCCTTAAAGAACATTGCTGTTGTTATGTGCCGTGGAGTTGGTTCCGACTCATAGCGACCCTGTACAGAGTTTCTGAGGCTGTAAATCTTTATGGCAGCAGAAAGTGTCATCTTCCTCCAGAGGAACAACTGGCAATTTTGAACTGCTGACTGTGAGATTAGCAGCCTGATTCATAACCACTACGCTACCAGAGCTCCTTTAAAGAACATTGTTGTTGTTGTTGTAAAGAACATTAGGAGGATAATAAAAGAATATAATGAACAACTTTGTGCCAACATATTCAACAACTTCAATAAAATGAACAGATTTCTTTAAAATACAGTCCACTAAAATTGACATAAGAAGTAAAAGAAAATCTAGAAAACTCTTTATCTACTGAAGAAATTAATTTTGTTATTAAAATTACTCCAACCCCACCCCCAGAAAACACACTCTAGGCCAAGATGATTTCCCTACTGAGTTCTATGAAGCACTTAGAGAAATAAAGCCAATCTTGTATAAAATGTAGAGAAAGCAGTAATTACTGCTCACCTTACTTCATGAGGCTAGCATGATCCTAATACCAAAATCTGACAACGATATTACAAAAAAAAGAGCATTAAAAACCAATAACTCTCATGAATACAAATGAAAAACAATCTTTGTGAATGTCAGCAGATTGATTCCAACAAAATATAAAAGAGTTAATACATCATGACGAAGGATTTTTTTTTTTTTTGCTTCTTAGTTTTTGAACAGTTCATTTTTAAGTCCATCTCGTTCCTCCTGCATTTCTGTAATTGACAAGGAGAAACCACATAGCCTTCGTAAGATCTTGCTTAGAAATCTCATCAGCCATATGTCCAAGTTTATCACTTACGAGTTCTACCTTCCACCAAAGATTTGAACAAAATTCATGCAAGGTTTTTTGCCACTGCATAAAAATGATCACCCTTCTCCATTGTTCAATCACATATTTAAAATTTTCTTTTAAAGTTTCACCAGAAGTACATTTAACACCCATATTTCTAGTAACATTCTGTTGCTGGCACCATATGTATTATCTAAGATGATAGATACTTTTTCTAGACTGTCTTCACTTCCTCTGACCCTCACTAGAATTACCTTTGACATTCATAATTCTACCAACAATCTCTTCAAGGTAATCTAGGGTTTTGTTCTTAAAAACCGTAAAACTCTTCCAATCAAACCCATTATCTAATTCCAAGACCACATCCACATTTTAGGTATTTGTTGGAACAGTACTCTCACTTCTTGGTACCAAATTCTATCTTATTTATCTAGTGCTGCTATAACTAAAATATCTTAAGTGGGTGGCTTTAACATACATAAATTTATTTTCTCATAGTCTAAGAGGTTAGAAGTCTAAATTCAGAACCCTGGAAGCCCTCAGAAATCATCTTGACCTAGAATGTGTTTTCTGGGGGTGGGGTTGGGGTAATTTTAATAACAAAATTAATTTTTTCAGTAGATAAAGAGTTTTCCAAATTGTCCATTTTTAGTGGATTGTATTTTAAAGAAATCTGTTCATTTTATTGAAGTTGTTGAATATGTTGGCACAAAAGTGTTCATCATATGTGTCTGTCTGCTAGTTACGGAAGTGGTTCTTGTCCTGGTTCCTTGGAGATATCCATGTGTCTTGGCATCTATCTTATCCCATGTCTGCTCACTGCTTTCTTGCTTAATCTCTTTTATATCTCAAAAGGAGTCCTGGTGTGCCTCTGTGAGTTAATGTGCCAGACTGAATAGTCGTTTGAACTGCAAGGTTGGTGGTTCAAGCTCACCAGTGGCTCCTCGGAAATCTGATACAGGGTTGCTATGGATTGGAACCAACTCGATGGCACTTAACAACAACAACAATATATCTCAAAAAGGATTGACAACACACCCTATACTAATCCTGTCTCATTTACATAGCAAAGATGACCCATTCCAAAATGGCATTATAACCACAGACAAGTTGTTGTTAAGTGCCCTTGAGCCAGTACTTACTGGACTCATAGTTACCCTGCATAGGGTTTCTGAGGCTATAAATCTTTGTGGGTCAGAAACCCTTATCTTCCTCCCATGGAGTGGCTGGTGGGCTCAAACAGCTGACTTTGCAGTTCACAGTACAGTGCGTATCCTACACAGCCACTGAGTTAGGATTTATAACACTTTTTTTTCCAAAGGCAGACTTCTTCATGCAGTACCTGATTTGGATGTATCTGGATTTTTGGAAGCTTGATTACCCTACATTCTCCTATAAATGGACCTGAGAACTTCTTTGGAGGTTCTTACAGAGGAGCCAAGCTACTCCTATACCTTGGACATCCTCTTTTGGTGAAGGTTGTCCTCTTCAATCAAGCGCCCAGCTTAGGGAAGGATGTATATGGAATGAGGGATGAAGGAGACACCTGCTAGCCAGCCAAATTAACCAAAGCAGCCCTAATGTTTATTTGGGTGACAGATATCACAGCCAGATCACCCTCACATCCAATGTATATTTCTGGGGAGACATAATGTCATCCATAACCAGGTCTTAAATTAATATCAGAACATTACTCTATATGACTTATAGTTCTTATTTATATATTTAGGTTCATATTAACTAAAAAGTAAATTGTACCTATGTCTCACTCTGTAGTATGGATTCACTTATCCTTAATGAATCTTGAAGTTACCATTAAGTTTTTGAGTTCAAGAATCCCTTCAGGTGTTATACTAGATAGATTTGTGAATTAGGTGAACTTCAGCTAAAAACTGTAATAAGGCTATAGGTGCCTGAAGTGAGCTATAAGTGACAGGTACTCTGTAAAAGGAACTTTTGGCATAGTCCCGTCTGCATCTATCACATTAGCATGACCCAGAGCAAGAGGTGACAAGATGACAAATCTCAAGTGCATTGCAGGAACTGTAATGAAAGAGTAAGGCCCTCCAAGATTAATGATATAGACATTATACAGGTTGTTGTTGTTGGATTACCTAAAAAAATGCCATTACCTTTTCATTCTATTTTTCCTACAAACTTTTGAAGTGTCCTCCTTGTAAAGAGACTACAATGGACACCCTGACACCCAGCACCTGTTAATATATTGATATATTTGCTTTGGTTATTTATCCATGTTTTTATTTAAACTCTCTTAAGGTCAGTTATAAGGAGTTCTGGTAGTGTAGTGGTTATGAATTGGGCTGCGAACAGCAAGGTCAGCAGTTCAAAACTACCAGCTGTGCCGCAGGAGAAAGATGAGGCAATTTGCTCCCGTAAAGATTTACAGCCTCAGAAACCCTGTACAGGGTCACTATGAGTCAGAACTGACTTCACGGCACACAGCCTCACTGCCAAGGTCAATTATACTACAGAGTGAGACCTATGTGCAATTTACTTTTTAGTGCTGTTGAGTTGGTTCCAACCCAGAGAAACTCTTTATAGGGTTTCCAAGGAGCAACTGGTAGGTGTGAGCTGCCGACCTTGTGGCTCAAACAGATTTTGCAGTCTATCTCATTACCCCATGGCACCACACCAGGTTGTCCCCAATTTATGATGTATTCAGATTCTATGAACTGAACCACACTTAAAACTTTCCAGGTTTGTTGTTATGGCTAATGTACATCTTATCACTAGTGATGTGTACTAGATAAAATGTATGGACATTATCCTATAACAGACAACTTCAGGTTTGGAGGAAGACTCATTAAAATCTGTGGTATGCAAGTGATACAACCTTGCTTGCTGGAAGCCAAGAAGACTTAAAAGACTACAGCCTTCAGTATGGATTGCACCTCAATGCAAAGAAAACAAAAATCCATATAACTAGATCACTGATAAATGGAGAAAAGATTAAAGTTGTTAAACTCTTCATTTTGCTTGAATCTACAATCAACACTCCTGGAAGCAGCATTCAAGATATCAAACAATGCTTGCATTAGGTAAATCTGCTGCAAAAGACCTCTTTGAAGTATTAAAGAGCAAAACTTCCAGTTTGAAAATTAAGGTACGCCTGATCCAAGCCATGGTATTTTCAGTAGCCTCATATGCATGTGAAAGTTGGACAATGAATAAGGAAGCTCCTAGAAGAATTGAGTTATAATGTTGGAGAAGAATATTGAAAGTACCATGGATTGCCAGAAGAGCAAACAAATCTGTCTTGGAAGAAATGCAGCCAGAATATTCCTTAGAAGTCAGGATGGCGAGACTTCCTCTCTCATACTTCTGACACGTTAACAAGAGAGAGCAGTCCTTGGAGAAGGATATAGTGCTTGGTAAAATGGAGGGTCAGCTAAAAAGGGAGACTCCAATAAGATGGATTGACTCCATTAAGTGGCAGCAGCAATGGGTTCAAGTGTAATAATAATTTGAGAATGGTGAAGGGCCAGGCAATGTTTCGTTCTGTTGTGCAGATGGTCACTATGAGTGGGAACTTACTTGATGGCACCTAACAGCAACAACTGAATACAATTTTTTCAGTCTGTAATTTTCTGATGTAATATTTCCAGCTCATAAAGATAAAAATCAAATTTATAAACATACTGATAATAAAAGGCAATATTAATGAAAACTAAAACACAAACAAGCAAAAAAAAAACTCCGAAGTATTTGACATACATCAAACTGACTTATTACAGAATCAATAGAGTGGAAACTTTTTGGAAGTCAGCGATTACTTCTACAGTGAAACTTGTAAGATCTGGAACTTGTTGGGATTGCCTTGTTTCTCTGGGTCTGCTATGTTTTCTACCACCGCTAGTTTGTCAGTTTGTCATACTATGGTGGCTTGTGTTTTGCTGTGATGCTGGAAGCTTTATCACATGCATTTTAAATATCAGTAGGACCACCCTTGTTTTAAACAACATAAAAGGTGAGTATACATGGACCTTACCAGATGCAATACACAGAAATCAACTTGACTATATCTTTGGGAAGAGACTCTGGAAAAGTTCCATATTAACAGTCAAAACAAGGACATGGGTTGACTGTGGAAAAGATTATCAATTGCTCATATGCAAGTTCAGGTTGAAACTCAAGAAATGAAAATAAGCCCATAAGGGCCAAAATATGACCTTGAACATATCCCACCTGAATTTAGAGACCATTTCAAGAATAGATTTGAGGCACTAGACACTAATGACTAAAGACCAGAAGAACTATGGTATGACATTGAGACCAATATACAGGAAGAAAGCAAAAGGTCATTAAAATGACAGGAAAGAAGGAAAAGACCAAAATGGATATCAGAAGAGATTCTGAAATTTGTCCTTCAGCATAGAAATGCTAAAGTGAATGGAAGAAATGAGAAAGTAAAAGATCTGAACTGAAAAATTTC
>NW_006408582.1:4761930-4770418 GCF_000296735.1 Chrysochloris asiatica | reverse complement strand
CGGAAACCCTATACAGGTCGCTATGAGTGGGAACTGACTCAGCGGCACTTAACAATAACAACAAATGAATAAAATATTGAACGATGCAGAAAGCACCCCCCACCCTAAAAGGTGGAAAGAATACACAGAGTCACTGTACCAAAAATAAATGGATGATGTTCAACCATTTCAAGAGGTAACATATGATCAAGAACTGATAGTACTGAAGGAAGAAGTCCAAGTTGCACTGAAGGCATTGTTGAAAAACAAGGTTCCAGGAATATATAGAATAAAATTGAAATATTTCAACAAACTGATACAGTACTGGAGGCATTCATCTATGCCAAGAAACTTGGAAGACAACCAACTAACTGATTGGAAAAGATCCATATTTGTACCCATTCCAAAGAGAGGTGACCCAACAGAATGCAGAAATCATTGAGCAGGAGGCAACTCACTCCCTGATTTCAATAATTTCTATACAGTCAAAGTGGTTAAAATGACCTGGTACTGGTATAATTAAAGATACATAGATCAATGGAACAGACTTGAGAACCCAGAGATAAATCCATCCACACACAGTCAACTGATTTTTGACAAAAGTCCAAAACAGATTAAATGGGGAAGAGAATAACTTCTTCAACAAATGGTCCTAGCAAAACTGGAAAACCATTTGCAGAAGAATGAAATAGAAATCATCAAACAATATCATTAATATTCCATGCACGTAAAATATTCTGGAAGATAAATCAAAACCAGCTGCAAGAACACTTTAACAGAGAACTGTCAGATATTCAAGCCAGATTCAGAAGAGGATGTGGTATTAGAGATATCATTTCTGATGTCAGCTGGTTCTTGGATGAAAGCAGAGAATACCAGAAAGATGTTTACTTGTGCTTTATTGACTATGCAAAGACTTGGCTGTGTGGATCATGACAAGCTATGGATAACATTGTAAAGAATGGGTATTACAGAAATATTTCGTTGACCAAGAGGCAGTTGTTCGAACAAAAATAAGGGGATACTGGATGGTTTCAAGTCAGGAAAGGTGTGTGTATAGGGTTGTATGCTTTCATCATACTTATTCAATCTGTATGCTGAGCAAATAATACCAGAAGCTGAATTACATGAATAAGAACATGGCTTTGGGATTTGAGGAAGACTCATTAACAACCTGCGATATGCACATGATAAAAATTTGCTTGCTGAAAGTGAAGAGGACTTACTGATGAAGATCAGACTACCATCTTCAGTTGCACCTCAGTAGAGAGAGAGAAAAAAATATCCTCATAACTATTCCATTATATAACATCATGTTAAATGGATAAATGATTAAAGTTATCAAAGACTTCATTTCACTTGTGTCCATAATCAACATTCATGTAAGCAGCAGTCAAGAAATCGAATGATGTATTGCATTAGGGAAATTTTATGCCCAAGACCTCTTTAAAGTGTTCAACAGTAAAGATACCAGTTTGAGATCTAAGGTGACCTAAGCCATGGTATTTTTAATTGCTTCATATGCATATTTTAGTTGGGAAATGCATAAGGAAGACTGCAGAAGAATTGATGTATTTTTACTGTGGTGTTGGAGAAGATTGTTGAAGTTACCGTGGACTGCCTCATCTGTATGCTGAGCAAATAATATGAAAAGCTGAATTATATTAAGAAGAATGTGGGATCAGGACTGGAGAAAGATTCATTAACAGCAGATGATACAAACCTGCTTGCTAAAAACAAAGAAGACTTGAAATACTGATGAAAATCAAAGACCACAACGTTTGATATGGGTTGTACCTCAATGTAAAGAAAACAAAAGTCCACACCACGGAACCAATAAATAACAGCAAGATAAATGGAGACAAGATTGAAGTTTTTAAAGACTTCGTTTAGCTTGGATCCACCATCAACAATCATGGAAGTCCCGACAAGAAATCAAACGACGTATTGCATTAGGCAAATCTTCTGCACAAAACCCCTTTAAAGTGTTCATGAGCAAAGATGTCAGTTTGAGGAATAAAATCTGCCTGATCCAAACTATGGTATTTTCAATAACTTCATATGCATGTGAAATTTGGACAGTGAATAAGGAAGACCATAGAAAAGTTGATGTGTTTGAGTTATAGTGTTGGAAAAGAATATTAAAAGTACCATGGACTACCAGAAGAACAAACAAATCCAGAATGCTTCTTGGAAACCAGGATGGTGAGATTTTGTCTCTCATACTTCAGATATATTGTCATGAGGGACTAGTCTCTGGAGAAGGACATCATGATTGGTTAGTGAAAAGGGGAAGGCCCCCAATGAGATAGATGGGCACAGTGGCAGCAGCAATGGGCTCAAGTTTAACAACGATTGTGAGGATGGGGCAGAAATGGGCAGTGTTTCATTCTGTTGTGCATAGGGTCACTATGAGTAGGAATGAACTTGATGGCATCTAACAACAACATGGACTGCCAGAAGAACAAATAGGTCTGTATTGTAAGAAGCACAGCTGGAGTGTTTCTTTGAAGCTGGGATTGTGAAAATCTCTCATACTCTGGCCATGTTATCAGGAGGGATCAATCCCTTGAGAAGGACATCATGCTTGGTAAAGTGGATGGTCAATGAAAAAGAGGAAGAACCCCAATGAGCTGGACTGCACAGCAGTGGCAGCAGCAGCAGGCTGAAGCATAACAATAATTGTGTGGATGGTGCCAGACTGGCCGTATTTTGTTTTGTTTTGCATAGGGTCACTAAGAATCATAACCGATTCAATGGCATCTAACAACAACAAATGTTTTCCACTTCTTGCTTGGTGTGGTACCTTGTATTTACTTGACATGGTTTTTCTATCCAAAATCTCAATTCCCACCAAATGATTGTGTGAAATCATACAACTATTGTGTACAGGACTCTAATGCTGGGATCAATTCAAATTGCTATCTTCTAGGTTTAAAAGGCATCATCTCAGAAGCAAGAACAGATGATCCCAAGACCATCAGAAAAGAGCATGAGCAGAGTGTGAGATCTCTTGCCTGGAAAATAGTTGCCATCAGAGGCAATGGAATTGAGAAACAGAGCAGCTGTGGGCTTCTAGGTCCATGGACCTAGTAAAGCTAAGTGCCTATGGGCAGGAGACTGGGTTACAGAACGTGCCCTTTGGGCATTTGCAAATTTGCTAAAGGAGCTTTGTAACACTTGCCTGAGCAGGACAGAGACTGAGGGGCCACATGGCTGAGAAGTCAAAGACAAGAGTGAGGCATGCCTGCAGTATAGCAAAGAAGGAGTGTTCCTGACTGGAGGAATGTTGCATCCAGAGTTGTTTTGGCTCCTGAATTATACCCTGTTCACTTCCCTAATAAACCCCGTAATCATAAGGATTGGCTGTGAATTCTGTGTGGCTATTGGGTTAGTGTACCCATATGTGAAGCAGGGAGTTGTGGGAGGGATTGTCAGTGTCAGAATAAAGAAGGTTGTAGGATGGAGGCATGTCTGACTGCCACTTCACAGCAATCAGACTTGGGCTGGTTCTGAGTTTGATTCTCCTTCTCCCTTGTGAAGCCAGAGGAAGTCAGATATGGCCTCCCTGCTGTTTTGTACCAGGTATAGTGTACTACTCTTTTATCACACATTATCGTGGAAAAACTGTATCTGAGTTTTCATTTTCTGACAGGTTTCCACTCTACCCAGGCTTTCGTATGTTTTATTGTATTTGTTGTTAAGTGCTGTCGAGTTGGTTCTGACTCATAATAACCCTATACAGGGTTTATGAGGAGCAGCTGATGAGCTTGAACTGTCGACCTTGCAGTTCAAACCAACCTTGCAGTCTAGCACATTAACCTGCAGCACCACAACAGGACTCCTTTATTGTATTAAGGGCCTATATAAATGTTGAATCTTTATCACATGTAACTTTCTTTCCCACTCCGTAGTCCAACATTTGTTGATTTAACTTTGTAATCTTATACTTGCTAAGATAGTAAAAGTAATTCTGATTTCCTGGCTGGACTCCACATGCCATGTGTAAAATAAGGGAGGAAAACAAGACTGAAGAAGGGGGTAAATAGGAGTAGAAATCATGATATTAAAAAGAGAAGAATTTTGATATATGCTGTCTACTGGGATATCAACCCAGGTTTCTGAGATACAAAGGAAAAGGTAAGTTGTGTTGGAACAAACCAAAAAACATATTCAGACTTTCCCCTGATGAAATTGTTTCAAATATTCTTCTTTCTTGTTGTTTAATGCTCAGTTTATCACTCTTAAGAATAAGTATATCTTAAGAATTTAAGATACATTTTGTTTATGATCTGCAAGTATAAAATCAGCAATGCTCTTTCCCTAAGATTTAAGAGATTACATTAAATTTTTTTTTTAATTCAAGAAGACAACTCTTAAATAATAAACTGTAATAAGCCTGAGAATAAAATTCCAGGGCTTGAAATACTTTATCCTCCCCTCTCTCTGCTCCAATGAAGACAAAGCACTCCTCCAACAGTTTCCAGGACCCTGAGACCAGAAGAAGAAGATCGTGCCCAGCTATTTCTACCAACAGTTATGAAAGAAATCCTATTAGAAGGTCTTGGATAGAGTTGGAGAAAATGTGGAACAAAACTCAAAAATCATAAAAAAAAAAGACCAGGCTTACTGGTCAGAAAGAAACTGAAAGAACCCCAAGTCTATGACCCTTGGTTATCCTTTGAAGTCTGGAACTGTCTCCACTGTCCCTCCCACCCTCCACAGATGGCTCAAATTTTCAGCCAAGTAGATAGATACAGGGATGCCAGAGTCAGAACCAACTGATGGCACTTCAGCAACCAAGACACTTCACAACACCAACCAATAGGTATATAGGAGGGGCAAAAACACTAGTGAGGTATGTACACGCTAGAATGGTGGTCAATCATTGGAGAGCATGAAGACAGCATTTACCTAAGAACAAAATTCAAAGGGGTTGAGAAAAAGGAATGGAAAGATTCACAGGGAGAAAGTGGGTTGTGTGATGCTATATTGAGGGAAGAAAATCACTGAGATAAAACAAAGTGCATGATTTGTGGAATGTAAAACTGATGATTTGCTCTGGAAACTTTCATTGAATTCACAATAAAAAGTTAAAAAAAAAAAAAAGTTGTTACTGGATGACCCACAAGTTATCAATGGTCAGAGCGAGGCTAGGCTTAGAGCTACACAATAGAATCTAAAGAATGCAAAAGTTCAAAAAACTAGAGCCTATCAAGGTGAAAGCAGGTGGCAAGAACCAAGAGGCAAAGAAGTAATTATTTACTACCAGCCTGATATCCTGGAGGAGTCCAGAGGATGAGAAATTATGACCACAGCCAAGCAGTGACCTGGTCACAGCAAGTCAGAAACTGGTTCTCTGTTCAGGATGTTATCAGTAAATCATAAACAGTCTCATGATTCCAGGAAGTTATGAGGGTGAGTCAAGGTGTGTTTGTGACCTGATTTTGAGACAAGGCTGGTTTGCATCAGGAGGCACTTCTTTTATAGATCTTTAAGGGCAGGGACTGCCATGAGTTGGGCCTACATGAGGCAAACTTGAAACAGGAGAAGCTGGATGAGGAGCAAGAACCAAAACCTTTATGGTTGCAGGTGAGTCTGTACAAAGACTCTCCCAGGTGTGAAAAAGCAGAGGCGACAACAGTGCCTCTTACTGCTAACTGCACACTAGACTCACCTGGGGAGCTTTAAAAAAACAAAATTCCAGTGTCCAGCCACACCCCAGACCAATTAAATAGGAATTTCTGGTACTTGGATTTAGGCATTGGTATGCTTTAAAAGCTCCCCATGTGATTTTAATAGACAGCTAGGACTAGGTTTCAGGTTAGGTTCTCAAAGAACCGAGTTAATTTTAGAATTAACTAAAAAAGTGAATTCTGATGGATTGATTTTCTTTTGAGCAGCTAGTAATTATAGAATATTAATACTTTATATTAATATTCTTAATATACTTTAGTATTTTTAGACAAGATTTATATAAACATGCTTTCATGAAATCTAAAATATTTCATGATATCTAAAATATTTAAGTAATCATTTTTTTGAACATTTTATTGTGCTGCAGGTGAAAGTTTACATAACAAATTAACTTTCCAGTCAATTATGGTTGCTGTTAAGTGCCATGAGTCTGTTCCGACTCATAGTGATCCTGTATAGGGTTTCTGAGAAGTGGCTGGTGAATAGGAACTACTGACCATTTGGTTCAAACCAACTTTGTAGTCCAGCACATTAATCCACAGTGACATACCAGGACTCCAATCAGTAGTTTATACACAAACTGCTTCGTGACATTGCTTGCACTCTCCACAATGTGACAGCACTCTCCCTGTTTCCTCCACAGTTACCCTGTTCTCATTCATCTAGTTTCTCTGTCCCGCCCTCCCTTCTCATCTTTGTGGATGGTGTTGTTGTTAAGTGCCCTTGAGTCAGTACTGACTCATAGTGGGACTCATAGTGGCCTTATGCACAACAAAATGAAACACTGTCGGGTCCTGTGTCAACTTCTCAAGCATTGCTACACTTGAGATCATCTTTGGTTTTTGCCAAATGCTGGCCTTATGGTCTCCTCTAGTTGATTATTTTAAAGAGCACATTCTTCATGGAAGTTATTGTATCTGAAGTTAAAGTTACAAGTTTGTTTTACGGAAATAATCTCAGAAGTTTTTTCAATATCTTTCAGACCAGTCAGTCTGCCTTTTTGTTTTGTTTTTAACTTCTTATTGCCAGTTGGCTATAAGAGTAGATGATCAGTTTTACATTCAACAATTTGTACAACATTTTGTTTCATCTAATTGATTGCAATCCCCTCAATGTAACATCACTGATCCCACTTCCACCTGGTGTTTCCATTTTCTAGTCCTCCTCCTTTCCTAACACTTCTGGACTTGGTTCTGGAGTAAATGCTGCCTTTAAAAACAAAACAAAACAAAAAAAACCCCTCAAATAGTTGATTGTTCTAAGATGTGTATACCTTACTCGTGTTATTGTTCCCTTTATAGACTTATCTACTGTTTGGCTGAAAATTAAATCATAGGGTTGAGTTTAGTTTCAGACCTGAAAGGTGTCTAAGGGCCATAGTCTCAGGGGCTCCACCAGTCTCTATCCAATCAGTCAGCCTGACTTTTTTTATGATTTTGAGTTCTGTTCCACATTTTTCTCATACTCTATCCAGGACCTTCTCCTGTGATCCCTTTTAGAGCAGTTGGAAGTGGTGACTGGGCACCATCTAGTTCTTCTAGTGTCAAGGTTGTTTTTAGTTTTTTTAGTTTAAATATTGTTCTAATTTTTACCCATTCTAACCATTCTATTGTGGTGGTCCTGGTCAGCGTGGGTAGTAGAACTATCTAGTTCTTCTGGTCTTAGGTTAGGGGAGGCCATAGGTCATGTGTGCCATTAGTCCTTGGGATTAATTGTTTCCTTAAGTCTTTGGCTTTCTTTGTTCTCCATGGCTCCAGGCAGGAAGATACCAATGCTTCTTAGTTGACTGCTTGTAAGCTTTTAAAACGCCAGGCACTACTCACCGGACTAGAATGTAGAACATTGTCGTCATGAACTGTGTTTTGCCAATTGACCTAGATGTCTCCTGAATTAAATGTGTTTTTAAAATGGGGATAAGGAAACACCTAGGCAATCTAAAGGATTTAGACTTCACACAAATTAAAACAAGGCTCTGAAGAATTTTGATCGGGAGAGTGATCTGACAAAAGCAGTAAAGTAGGTAGAGTAATCAGGCATTGATGTAGTGAGTGGTGGTGGCTATATACCATGGAGTTGGTGCTGACTCATTGCAACCCTTTATAGGGTTTCTGAGGCTGTATATCTTTATGGGAGCAGAAAGCTTCATCTTTCTTTCGCAGAACCGCTGGTAGTTTCGAACTGCTGACCTGGCGATTAGCAGCCTGACTCATAACCAACAGTGACCCAAACTAAGGTTGCTGAGGCTGTAAATCTTTATGGGAGCAGAAAGCTTCATTTTCTCTTGTGGAACAGGTGGTAGCTTTGAACTTCTGACCTTGAGGTTAGCAGCTCAACTCGTAACCACAATGTTACCAGAACTCCTTGATGTAGTAGTAGTTGTTGTTGTTGTTAAGTGCCATTGAGTCGGTTCCAACCCAGAGCGACCCTGGATAGGGTTTCCGAGAAGCAGTTCAAACAGTAGTCTGGTACATTAACCCACAGCATCACACCAGGACTCCTTGATGTAGTGGGTAGAGTCAATTTATTCAGCAAACATGTTTATTAAGGATAATAACTAACATATATCAAGGCAAGCACCTTGACAATCTTATTCAATCCCACTGATAGTACTGTTAGTTGTTGTTGTTAGGTGCCATCGAGTTGGTACTGACTCATAGTGACCCTATGCACAACAGAAAACTGCCTGGTCCTAGGTCAAGCTCACAATTGTTGCCATGCTTGAGCCCACTGATGGTACCACTTTGCCAATCCATCTCACTGGGGGTCTTCCTCTTTTTCTCTAACCCTCCACCCTACCAAACATGATATCCTT
>NW_006408582.1:4760025-4761250 GCF_000296735.1 Chrysochloris asiatica | reverse complement strand
AACTCTGTCATACTGTTTGTTAACTTTTTATTGTGAATTGAGTTAAGGTTTACAGAGAAGATCATCCACTTTCCATTTTTACATTCAGCAAATAATTTCATTTCAATCCTTACAATTTTCTGGGCTGTACTCTCTAATTTTCTTCCCCAGTGTCACTGAGTGTGTTCCAAGCACCAACTTTTTAACTAATAGTCAAAACACAAGCCATTTACACCATTCAAGTGTTTTGTCTATATTTCATATTTAAAAAACTTTTTATTGTGAACTGAGTGAAGGTTTATAGAAAAGATAATCAGCTCTTCATTCAACAAATCATATACTTTGTTTCATCTCAATGACTACAATCCTCTCCCTACAACAACAGTTATCCTAATTCCTCCCTGTGGTTTCCCATTTATAGATTGTATTTCATAAATGAACAAAGCAAAAATATTTGATACACAGCTATAAAACAAAAAATATTTATTCATTTAAATGTTCAAAGGGCCCATTTTGCAAGCCAGTCTCCTGCTGCAGGCACACAGCCTTACTCTGTCCATGGGCCTGGAGTTGACAGCTAGAGTTCTGTCTTTCCATGCAATTGTCTCTGCCACTGTCTCTGCTTTTCTAGGTAGGGATCTTATGCTCCACTCATGCTGTTGATGGTCCTGGGACTGTTTGTTCCTGAATTGAAATTTTAAATACTCCTAGGTAGGTAGTTTTATTATCCTTATTTTATGCATGGAGTGAGTAACAGAGTCAGGATTTGAATGCAGACAGTGTGACTCCAAAGTTCCCATTTTAACCATCTTTTTGAAAAGCTTCTTCCTTTAGGAATGACTGTTCCACTCACTGTATTACATGTGGAAACACTAAAATGGATTTGTGTTCTTGCCTGCAAGAGTAGGACAGACGTATCAAGAAACAACCACAATCTGAAGTATGGTGCAACCTGGGAACTCCTGGGCCCTTGGGCAAGGACATAGCCACAGAGGGCTAGAGCTGAGAGTGATGTGTCCAGCTGATTTGAAGTGAGGGAAGACACACAAGAATGCCCAAACTCGTAGATAGTACCCATTTTGTTGTGTAAAACAAAACAAAACAAAACAAAAAAACTTTTGGTATACTGATGCATTCAGTAAGTGGGACTTTATTAGAAGAATGTAGTTGCTAGGGAAACAGAGATAAGGCAGCTAGATGTTTTTGCAGACTAAACTGAAGGCCATGGCTTCATACAAGGAAAGAC
>NW_006408582.1:4755581-4759130 GCF_000296735.1 Chrysochloris asiatica | reverse complement strand
ACAGAGGACCCTAGGACTATCAAGGGAGAGGAGCATAAGCAGAATGCGGGACCCTGTCCAGAGAAGCAGTAACACCAGAGATGGAGGTAGAGGTGAGAACATGGAGAGAAGGAGCAGCTGAGGACTCTGGACTCATGGAAAGAGAAGGACTGGGTGCTGGTGGTCAGGAGGCAGGCTAGCAGAATATTGTTTAAATTATTATATATTCTTGAGTGTTTTGTGTACATCTCACCCCCCCCACACCCCTGTTGAAAAAAACTAAAACAAAAAACAGAGAGAATAGAAACAAATACTGTTCAGTGATGATGCATGGAGGGGATTGTAATCATAGCAGTAAAATGAAATATGATAGGATAAGTATAAATCCGATGTTCTCCCATGTAAACTATCACTCATTTCAAAATAAAAATAGAAAAAGAAAGAAACAATCATAATACTCTGTGATGAGAGTCTTAATAGTGTTCTGAGAGTACAAATGAGGCATGATTAATTCTGCCTCCAAAAAAGATACAAAAGACACCACAAATAGAGTTGGTCCTCGGATCTAAAAAAAAGAGGAGAGATAAATTAATGAAGAACCCAATTAAGAAGTCATTGCAATAATTAGACCAAGAGCCTGGATTATGGCTGTGGGAATGGAAAGAAATGTCAACAGGATAGGACTAAAGTTAGACAATCAAGGTCCCTAGTAGCCCATACTCAGGGCTACTTCTGCACTTCTATGATTCTAAAAGTGAGTACCTCCTTAACTGTTGTGCCCTAGGAGCTTGGTTTGCCTTATCCAAGGTACCTTACTTGTTTCATGTAGTCCCAACCCTGGGGGTCTACATGAAGAGAGCAATTCAGAGAAGATTCTCAAGAACTTAACCACTCTTCCAACATACTTTGAGACTTCAAACTTAAGGTATGAGAATATGATAATGACATATGGAATGAACAAAGTGGGATCAGTGGTTTTGAGAAGATGAACAGTTTGTAGGCTATTTGAGTATGGGATAATGACAGGGCATCAACATGGAAATATGTAACCATTATTTAGCATACAAATGGAGCTCAGGAATTCATGTAAGTCTTTGGATGTTGACTTGGAAATTATGTGAATGGATACTTGGCAAGCAATAGAATAACCAGAAGTAAGAGCAAAAGACTGAGGGTCTCATATATAGGCTAAGGCTTGTCTAAATAAAAACAGCTTCCTACATAGCTCTCTTAGAAGATAGGTAGTAAAGCTCACAAATATAGTACTCCATAAAGGAGCTCTGGTGGCGTAGTGGTTACAAATCAGGCTGCTAATCTCACGGTCAGCAGTTCGAAACTACCAACTGTTCCATAGGAGAAAGATTGAGGCTTTCTGTTCCCGTAAAGATTTACAGCCTCGGAAACCCTGTACAGGGTCGCTATGAGTCGGAACCGACTCCACAGCACGTAACAACAACATAAAGCTTAAACACACACACACTAGTTGCCCTTGAGGGAAAAAGTTGGCCTGGACTCAAGGCAACCCCGTTTATGTCAGAGTAGAACCGTATGCCAATGTAATTGCTAAAAATGGGAAGACAGGTTGTTTAACAATGTTTCCTATAATTGCTACTGAACAGTTTACAATAACAAAAAAGACCTTTTTTTTTTTTAATAGTGGCTTCCCTTGATCATATCTTCCCTTGATAGAACTTAGCAAGTCATCTGAGTTTCTGAGCTACACATAGTGCTAATATGGAAGATAGAAAGCAAACATTTACTGAGCACCATCTATGAGCCAGGCACTAGTCAGGCCCTTTCATTTGTGTTATCTCAGGTAATTTAATGACAACCATTTCCATAGGTGTCGTGCCAATCCTGACTCAGTGAGCGTGTAGGATAGAGGCTGTAATCTTTACAGAAGCAAACTGCTTCATTTTGCTTCTACTGAGCTGGTGAAAGGATCGAACTGCCAACTTTTGATTAGCAGTTCAGTGCTTAACCTTGACACCAACAAGCTTCTCTTATACCTAAAGAGGAACTATGTCAAAACCAATAGGATAGAAATCCTTCAGTCTCCTTGAAGGCTCAATTGAACATTGACCGAGGGAATGGAATCTCTGCAAGACTCCATAATGGATTCTAACATGAGACTGTGATTATCCAAGACAACGCCTGCATTCCCCATGCCTTCCTGTGTCATGGGTCAGTGACCTTACAGGCTTAGCTAACTGGTGGCTGCTGACCTAAGAGAAAGTCATATGATTTGGAAATCAGAGGACAGAAAAGCAACTCTTCGCGTGAGATTGTTCCTTCTTCCTTCTAGAAAGGGGATCTGTGTCTAAACAGAACTAATGTTGATGCTTGGCCCTGATGTATAACTTTCTAACAAGCAATCTCTGAGGCATTCATCTTGATTATTCAAGGGTGATTATTTCATGGTTTCTCCCTTGAAAATTGATTTCCTACCCAACTGCTACCAGAAAGCTATTTACCTGGGTTTTATTCACTATATAAAAGCATTCGAGTATATGGATCATAAAAAATTATGATAGTCTTGTGAAGAATGGGAATTCCAGAATATTTAATTATACTCATGTACACAGAACAAAAAGCAGACATTCAAACAGAATAAGGGGATACTGTTTGATGTGAAATCAGGAAAGATGTGCATCAGGGCGGTATCCTTTCACCATACTTAATTTGTCTGTATTCTGAGCAGACAATCTGAGAAGCTGGACTATCTGAAGAAGAACATAGCATCAGCATTGGAGGAAGACTCATTCACAATCTGTGATATGCACATAACACAACCTTGCTTGCTGAAAATAAAGAGGTCTTAAAGCATTTACTGATGACAATCAAAGACAAAAATCCTCACAACTCCAACAGTAAGCAACATCATGATAAGCAGAGAAAAGATTGAAGTTGTCAAGGATTTCCATTTACTTGGATCCACAATCAAGGCCCATGGAAGCAGCAGCCAGAAAACCAAATGATATATAAAATTGGGCAAATCTACTGCCAAAGATCTCTTTAATGTGTTAAAAAGTAAAGATGTGAATTATGTAGTTGCGGCATCCTGGTGTGGACATCTGCTTTACTGTTCTCCTTCTTTGTGTTCCTGACCTACCTGCCCCGTGGTGCTGCTAGAAGGATGATCCACAAGCAGATATACTACCTGGACAAATATTTCAATGAGTACTATGAATACCCCCATGTCATGTTATCCACAGAACTTTCCAAACAAAAGGAGTGGAGGAGACTGGGTGTTCAACAAAGTCTAGGCTGGGTGTGTTACCTGACTCATGAGCCAGAACCACATATTCTTTTCTTTAGAAGACCTCTTGCCAAAGATCAACAAAAATGAAAAGTATCTGGGGATTGCCAATTAAATCTTTAAAAAATCTAATATATTTGTGTATTTGTTGTGGTTGTTACTGCCTTCGAGTCAGTTCCGACACACAGCAACTCCATATAGGGTTTCTGAAGAGCGGCTGGTGGATTTGAAACTGCCAACCTTGCAGCTCAAATATATATATGGTAGTATTCAATGAATACTTGGAAAAATGTACAAATAATTTATCCAGA
>NW_006408582.1:4717348-4726423 GCF_000296735.1 Chrysochloris asiatica | reverse complement strand
AGTCCACAGAACTTCCTTTAGGATGTTTTTCATAGCAAGGTTGGCTTTGGCAAAATCCCTTAGCTGTTGTTTATCCTGAAATGTTTTGATTACACCATTGTATTCAATTGACAGCTTTGCTGGGTAGAAGATTCTTGGTCTCCGCATTGCCTTCTTGCCTGCATGGTTTCTGTTGAGAGAGCCAAGCTTAATCTGATTTGCTTGCCTTTGTATGTTATACTTCTCTTTTCCCTAACTGCTCTCAGGATTCTGTCCTTACCTTTCATTTTGGAGAGCTTGATTATTATATGTCTTGGTGATTGTCTTTTAGGGTCTATCCTTCCTAGGGTTTGTTGAGCTTCTTGAATGCTTATCTTTTTGCTTTTCAGGGTGTTAGGGAAATTTTCTTCCAGAAGTTCTTCAACTATCTCCTTTGTGGATATGTGTGATTCTTCCTGTTCTGGAATGCCTATAATTCTTAAGTTATTCCTATTTATGTTGAGCAACATGAATCTTAGGCCTTCTTCAGATTTTTTTAATCCTTTTTTGTGTTTGCTCTTCTATCTTAGTGGTGTTGAGAGATTTATCTTTTAGCTCACTAGTTCTGGCTTCTATCTCTTCAATTCTACTCCTTTGCCCTTTCAGTGTATTATCCATTTCTGATATTCTATTATTAATTGTTTGGCTTTCTATCTGTAGGTTCTGAATTGCTTCCAATGCTGTATCTATCTTATTTGATTTTTCCTGTAGCACTTTCCTGACTTCTCCCTTATTTTTTCTCAAATCCATTGTATAGTGTTTTGATAGATTTTATAATCATTATTTCTGAATTTCTTCTCGGGCATTTCCAAAGCCTGCCCATCTTCCAGTATGGAGTGTAGGTCTACTTCCAGCTCATTTGCCTCAGTCACTTTATGTCGTTTCTGGACATGAGCTGATATGGTCATCTGTTTCTGTGTTATAGGCATATTCAGTGGTTATCTGAGACTTTAATACTTAGATGGGTGTGTATTTTGGTATTTTTTTATGCTTTCTGATTGCCCCCAGGTAGATGGTATCAGGAGATTGGCTTCCCATTTCACTCTTCTTCCTGAGTAATTTGAAGATGCCACTGTTGGTTGTTGTGACATAACTCAGGATTTAATTTTTGGCCTATTTCCTTTTTAGTCTGCCTGCCCCACTCCACAGTCCCTGTTCAGGCCTTTTTCCTAGTGATAAACAGTTCAGGGCTGGTTGTGGCCATTTTGCACTTTAAATTTTGAAATCTGTGCACATGTGTAATAGAACCCTCCAGGGGTGGGGTGTGGTTTCCACTTGCTCAGGCATCCTCTCAAGTCACCAGAATGGAGGTGCACAGACAGCGAGAGACCAATGAACAGATACAAAAAAAAAAAAAGAATATCCACACCTTTATCTCCATGGTTCTGTCAGGTGTCCTTGGCTGCTCTTATCTTTTCCCCACTTGGGTTCGCCTAAGATGGCAGCTCTGGGAGCAGTTGAGCATCTTGAATTAGAAAGCAATGGATTTCTTGCTTCTGCTACCAATTTCCATAGCTGTAAGCCTTCCAATCTTCTAAATATTCCTTTATATGTGGTTCAGAGTTCTGGAAGCATCCCCTGAGCCTGCTTGGTCTTCTTTGTTGTTACTGATGGAACTCCTCACTGCACTTCCACCCAATCTGCCATCTTGTTTGTTCTCCTGTTCCTGCTTTGTTGAGTGTTTTTTATCAGGCCCAGATGTTGATTTTTGTCAAATGTCTTTTCTACATAGATTGATATAATCATGTGTTTTTCCCCTTGTTTTATTTATGTGATGGATAACATTGATTGCTTCTCTTGCATTAAACCATCCCTGCATACCTGGTATGAATTCTATTTGATCGTGTTGTATTTACTTATTTTGATATGTTCTTGGGTTTTGTTGGTTAGGATTTTGTTGAGAATTTTTTCATCTATGTTCATGAGGGATATTAATCTATAATTTTCTTTATTAATGATGTATTTTCCTGGTTTTGGTATCAGGATTATGCTTGCTTCATAAAATTAATTCAGGAGTTGTCCATGCTTTTCTATATTCTGGTACAATGTGAGTAGTATTTGTGTCAGTTCTTCTCTGAATGTTTCATAGACTTCACCAGTAAAACCATCTGGGCCTGAACTTTTTTGGGTGTTTTTTGTAATGATTTGATCAGTTTCTTCTTTTGTTATTGGTCTGTTTAAGTTTTGTACTTCAACTTGTGCTAGTGTAGGTAGGCCAGGTGTTTTCTAGAAATTTGTCCATTTCTTCTAGATTTTAAAATTTGTTGGAGTGCTAGTCTTCATAGTATTCTGTTATCCTTTTTATTTCAGTTGGTTCTGTTGTGATGTTACCCAAATTACTTCTTATTTGTGTTATTGCAGCAGAATTTTTTATAGCTAGATAAGGTGATTCTAAATTTTATGTGGAAAGATAATGGAATGAGAACAGCCAAAATAATTCTGAAGAAGAAGAAAAATTTGGAAGAGTCACATTATCTAATTTCAAAAATTACTACCAGTGTAGTGAGGGGAATAAAGACAGGATAGTGGAGTAGGAAGCCAGCGATGTGTGAGATTTCCAGGTCCTTTACATCCTTGATAACATCTACTGTGTTTCGTTTTGTTTTAAACCATAATATGCTTCATGGGGGGTGAAGTGATATTTCTTTGTAGTTTTGATTTGAATTTCCATAATGACTGATGATATTGAGCATCTTTTAGTGTATTTGCTGGATATTTGTATGTATTTCTTCTTTGGTGAAATGTCTATTCCTGTCCTTTCCCCGTGTTTTAGTGAAGTTGTTTTGTTGTTAAATTGTAGAAGTTCTTTAAGTATTCTAGATGTTAAACCCTTATCAGTGATATTCCCCCCCCATTTGTATACTGTTTCTTCACTTTGTTGATAAAGAGCTTTGATAAACAAAAGTTTTTAGTTTTGATAAAATCCATCTATCTTGACTTTCATTGCTTGTGTTCTTGGTGTCATATCTAAGAATCCATTCTTAAATACTAAGTCCCAAAGTGTTACACCTGTATTTTCTCCTAAGAGGTATATGGTTTTCATTTTTTACATTTAGTTACTTGATCCACTTTGAATTATTCATTAAATTATATATATATTTGTGTCTTTTTTGTTTTTTTTTGTCTGTAATAATATGCAATAAAAAAGTTCAAAGAAAAGTTTGAAAAAATCTTTGAAACTAATTAAAAAAGGCTTGTGTTAATATTTTCAACATTTAAAAATTTATCATTGATAGACATTTGGAATGAAGGAGGGAGTATTATGTGCGCTTACATATGATACTGTCCTCTTGGTTGAGAAGTTTATATATATGTTGCAATATAAACAAAAAAACTCATTCCATGTAGTGCCTTGAGTGTGACTATATGCTGAAATCTAAGTAGGTACAGGAAGAGTTTAGATGAATTGATGGAAGATAGATCTCCAATGCTGATACAGAGGATAAATTCTTAACCTTTTGAAGCAGATGTCAAGGAGGGTAATTGGATTCTCTTCAACATGTTTCTTGTTGCTGCTGTCAGATAGAAAGCTAGACTGGATCGATCAAGGGTCTGACCCAGGAAGGCAAATCTCATCTTCTTCTGTAGCTACAGAAGATACAATTCTTCCCCAGAGAGTCACAGTCCATGTCAGGCACACTGGATGAAGGACAGGCGTGATCAGCCAGTGTTTACCAAATGCATATTATACATCCTAAGGCTAGAGTTGATTCTTGGTCTCTGTTTTCAAAGAATTCGCAATATGGTTGGGAAAACAAGAATAATACCCAGGAAGAGAAAACTTAAATTAGGAATTATGTGGTTTCAATGATAAATGTACTGGGATGGAAAATATTTATAGATATTATGCCAGAAAAACTACAAATCAATAGAGAACTATCTATAGTCCAATAAAAAAATCATCAAAGGAACTGAATAAGCAGTTCATAGAAAAATAAATTAAAACACAAATAAAATAAACATACCAAAACCCCCCCCCAAAAAAAACACACTACCCAGTTTCACTCATAATGAAAGAATTGTAGATTAAAGCAGTAAGGTATATCTATCATATTGTCTGCTATGAGTCAGAATTTACTTGAAGGCACTTAACAACAACATCATATAGGCAAATATTGCAGGGGTTGAAAATAGGGAGGGTTAGTGAAGGTGTGGGAAAATAAATATTGCTTGCTGCTGGTATATAGGAATACTAATTTCCAATTCATATTACTAATCACTAAATTAACTATTGTTGTTAAGTGCCTTCGAGTCGGAGCCGACCCATAGCGACCCTGTACAGTGTTTCCGAGGGTGTAAATCCTTACGGGAGTAGAAAGCCTCATCTTTCTCCCGTGGAGCGGCTGGTAGTTTCGAACCACTGACCTTAAGGTTCGCAGCCCGATTCGTAACCACTACGCTACCAGAGCTCTTAACAAAAACAACAATGTATGAAAGGTTGGGCAATCTACTTCTGAAAAATCAGCTACTGAAAATCTTACAGAGCACAGTTTATACTCTGATTCATGAGTTAGAACACCTAAAACAATGGTAACCAATGTTTATTTATTTATTTTTAATTTTAACAGTAGAGCTTTTTGAGGAACAAGTTGGCAAATCAATTTAAAAAAAACCCCAGCACACACATACTTATTGAGGCAACAATATGAATGCTATGAGCCTAGCCTTTAGGCATTGTCTTAAAAAATATGCCAATATAAAGTTAGGTAAGAAACTAGTGACATTAATTTCCTCCATGGAGGGGAACTGGATGGCTAGCAGCCATGCAGGAAGAGTGGAGTGGAGATTATATTTGTAGGGTAATGAGGGGAAATTTTTTATCTTCTTATATTTTTGTACATTTGTATTTTGAATCATGTGTCTGCTACTTATTAAAAAAAAATTAGTTTAGCATAAGTTCATTGGATTACTTTTATAGCAAAGATTTGAAAACTACCAAAATTTCCAATAGAAAAAACCCAAACCCAGTGCTGTGGGTTAATGCGCCAGACTGCAAAGCCATTTGAACCACAAGCTTGGCGGTTCAAGCTCACCAGCTGCTCCTTGGAAACCTTATACAGGGTCGCTATGGGTCAGAATCAACTCGATGGCACTTAACAACAACAACAACTGCCACTGAGTCGATTCATGGCCACCCTGTAGGAAGAGTAGAATTACTCTGTAGGGTTTCTTAGACTGTAAATCTTTATGGAAGGGAACAGCCTCATCTTTCTTCCTTGGAGTTGCTGGTGCATTCAAAATGTCAACCTTTTGGTTAGTATTCTAACACTTAACCCACTGTACCACCAGAAATCTTTTCCATCAACAGTTGTTGTTAAGTGCCGTCTGTCGGGTCTGACACATAACGACCTAGTATAGGGTTTCTGAGGAGTGGAGCTTGTGAGTTTGAACCACCAACCTTGCAGTTAGCAATACAGTACTTGTACTATAGCATGACACAGGATTCCACCATCAACAGCAGTGGGTTCAAGAAATGTGTGCATAGTAGAATACTATGTTTAAAAGAATAAGACAAATGCCAGGAAGAATATCTCTCAGAGAATAGAGCCAAACCAAGCTACAGATGTGTACAGGATAATTCCAGTTTTTATAAATTAAAAAAGCATATATGCATATAATTTTGAAGGCAACTAAGGATGTGAAATATTTATGTTCATTCTATAATTTCTGAATGTTTTGAATATTTCACATTTTGCTTTTATTTACATATAATTTTTATTTGAAAACACGAATGAGCTTAGAAAAATTCACTAATTTAGCAAGCTCTTACTGACATTTGTTGTTTCATTTTATGTGCTGGATGGAAGGAATGAAATATGAAAGATGAAACATTTTCTCAAAGAACTCAGTCTAATTGGAGACTACAGAAACATTTATAGATAGCTGTCAGACAATACAGAGTACTGGTGTGGTGCTATAGCATAAACAAAGTGAGTTTAAACCGCAAGGTCGGTGGTTCAAACTCACCAGCTACTCCTTGGAAACCCTATACAAGGTTGCTATTCGTTGGAACCGACTCAAATCACTTAATAACAAAAACATCAGACAATATGGACTCCTTAGTGTGGCACTGTAGGATCAGAACTGGTCTGTGAACCACAAGGTCAGCAGTTTAAGCCCTCCAGCTGTTCCTTGGAAACTGGATACAAGGTCACACAACAACAATCAGACAATGTGGGAACCTAGGTGGCACTATAGGACAAACACGAGACTACTAAGTGCAAGGTCAGCAGTTTAATCCCATTAGCCATTCCACTGGAGAAAGATGAAGTTTTCTGCTCCCATAAAGATTTACAATCTGGTTGGGAAAACAAAAATAATACACAGAGTCACTGTCCCAAAAAGAAACGATGTTCAACCATTTCAAGAGGTACCATTTGAGCAAGAACCAATGGTACTGAAGTCCAAGTTGCACTGAAAGGCATTGGTGGAAAACAAAGCTCCAGGAATTAATGGAATACAAGTTGAAATCTTTCAACAGACTGCTGCAGCACTGGAGGTACTCACTCATCTATGCCAAGAAATTTAGACGACAAGCTACCTGGCCAACCAATTGGAAGAGATCCATATTTCTGCCCATTCCAAAGAGAAGTGACTCAATGGAATTAGGACATCATTGAACAATATTATTAATATCACATGCAAATAAAATTTTGCTAAAGATAACTCAAAATCAGCTGCAATAGCATATTGACAGAGAATTGCCAGAAATTCAGAGGGCTGTTTCAGTAACAGAACAGAGCCAAACTAGGTGATCAATGGGATGTAAGTGCGTAGTGTTAAGTGATGGGCTATTTCCATGTAACTGTTTTCATTAGGAACATCAACTGAATATGACATTATTTTCAGAGCATATAAACTTCACTAGGTGTTGGTATTCAAGAAATATACCATAGGGTCTATGCCTTCAGAGAGGCCAACAAATCTGTTGATGAGAAAAATAATATTGGCATCTACATGTCACTGGTTTAAGCTGACACTTCAATTTCACTAAAAATATACTTTCTACTAAAAAATCCATATTTGTACCCACTCCAAAGAAAGGTGACCCAATGGAATGCTAAAATCATCATCAAACAATATTATTTTACCACGTGCAAGTAAAATTTTGCTGAAGATAATTAAAAAACAATTGCAGCACCACATTGCCAGGGAGTGGCCAGAATTTCAAGCCAGATTCAGAAGAGGATGCAGAACAAAGGATATCAGATGCTGACATTAGATGCGTTTTGGCTGAAAGCAGAGAATACCAGAAAGATGTTTACTTGTGCTTTTTTGACTATGCAAAGGCATTTAATTGTGTGTATTATAACAAACAGGGCAAAGAATGGGTGTTCCAGAACACTCGATTGTCCTCATGAGAAAGCTGTACATAGACCAAGAGGCAGTTTTTGAAACAGAACAAAGAAATACTGAATGCATCAATGTTGTATTCTTTCACCATACTTTTTCAATCTGTAAACTAAGCAAATATTCTGAGAAACTGGATTATATGAAGAAGTACATGGGATCAGGATGGAAAGAAGACTCATTAACAACCTGTGATATGTAAATGCCACGACCTTGCTTGCTGAAATGGAAGAGGACTTGAAATACTTGCCAATGAAGATCAAAGACTATAATCCTTTAGTATGGATTGCAATTCAATGTTAAGAAAATGAAAATTCTCACAACCGGGCCAATAGATAAATCATGCTAAATGAGAAAAAGATTGAAATTGTCAAAGCTTCAATTTTCTTTAATCTCCAATTAACACTTAAGGAAGCAGCAGCCAAGAAATCAAGTGACATATTGCATTAGGCAAATCTGCTGTATAAAACCAAAGATGTCAGCTTGAGGACTAAGGTACCCCTGACTAAAGCCATGGTATTTTCAATAACCTCATATGCATATGAAAGTTGGACAATGAATAAGAAGACTAAAAGAACAGATGCATTTAAATTATGATGTTGGAGAAGAATATTAAAAGTACGATGGACTGCGGAACAAACAAATCTGCCTTTTTTTTTTTTCTTTAAAATATTTTATTGTGAATTCAGTGCAGGTTTACAAAGCAGATTATCAGTTTTACATTCAACTATTCACACACTTAGATCCATCCCAGTGATTGTTCCCTCATTGCACTATCATGTATACAGCTTCATCCCTGAGATTCTTGCTTCCATTCCACATTCTTTCCCAACCCTTCTGAATTTTGTCCTTAGGTAAATGCTGCCCTTTTGATCTTGAATGATTGACCATTCTATAACGTGCATACCTCAGTAGTGTTGTTGTCCCCCTATATACATATCTAACGCCTGATTGAAAATTGAGCCAAGAGGGTGAGTTCAGTTCCAGACCTGAATTTTGATTGGGGGCCAGTCTTGAGATCATTCAGTTTCTTTCTGACAGGCAAGACTGGTCTTTTTTTTTTTTATTTTTATTTTTTATGATTTTGAGTTTTATTCCACATTTTCTCCAACTCTATCCAGGACCTTCTAATGTGATGCCTTTCAGAGCAGTTGATAGTGGTAGCTGGACACCATCTAGTTCTTCTGGCCTGAGGATTGTGGAGACCGATGTTCCTGTGGCCCATTAGTCCATTGGACTGTTTCCAAGTGTCTTCAGTTTTCATCACTTTTTTCCCCTCTGGGTAAGAAGAGACAAACAGTCGCACCTTAGATGGCTGTTCATGAGCATTTTTTTAAAAAGATTTTTTTGTGAACGGAATGATTGCTTTATGAGGGAGAACATCAGTTTTACACTCATCATTTCATTGCAATTACAATCTCCTCCATGCATCATCATTCAACAGTATTTGCCTCTATTCCCTCAGGGTTTTTTTTGGGGGGGGTGAGTGGGGGATGTATACAAAAACACTCAAGAATATATAATCATTTAAACAACCAAAGGACACATTCTGCAAGCCAAACAAATCTGTCTTGAAAGATGTACAGCCAGAATGTTCCTTAGAAGCAAGCATGGCGAGACTTTGTCTCTTGTACTTTGGACATACTATCATGAGGGACCAGTCCATCATGCTTGGTAAAGTGGAGGTTCGACAGTAAAGAGGAAGAC
>NW_006408582.1:4692522-4694340 GCF_000296735.1 Chrysochloris asiatica | reverse complement strand
AACAGAAGAAGGGGACACTGACTGGTTTAAAATCAGGAAAGTTGTGTGCTGGGCTTGTATTCTTTAACCATACTTATTCAATCTGTAAGTATCTCTGGTAGCACAGTGGTTAAAGTCAGCAGTTCGAAACTACCAGTTGTTCCATGAAAGAAAGATGAGGTTTGCTGATCTCATAGAGATTTACAGCTTTGGAAACTCTATGCAGGGTCACTGTAAGTCAGAATGGACTCCATGGCACATAACTAACCAACCAACCAATTTAGTCTGTATGTTGAGAAAATAATCCGAGAAACTGGATTATATGAAGAAGAAAGTGGCATCAGGACTAGAGGAAGACTCATTCACAAACAGCTAATAACAACCTTTCTTGTTGAAAGCAAAAAGGACTTAAAATACTTGCTGATGAAGATCAAAAACCACAGCCTTCAGTGTGAGTTGCCCTTTAGTGTAAATAAAGCAAAAATCCTCACCAGGTCCAATAAATTATATCATGATAAATGGATAAAGATTGAAGTTGTGAAAGACTTCATTTTGCTTGGAACAACTATCAACACTCATGGAAGCAGCAGTCAAGAAATCAAATGACTTACTGTATTAGGCAAATCTGCTGCATAAGAATTTATTAAAGTGTTGAAGACCAGAGATGTCAGTTTGAGGACTAAGGTGTGCCTTGCCCAAGCCATGGTCATTTCAATAGCCTCACATGCATGTGAAAATCAGATAATGAATAAGGAAGACTGTAGAAGAATTGCTCCATTTGAGTTATGGTGTTGAAGAAGAATATCAAAAGTATCAGAAGAAGAAACAAGTCTGTATTGAAAGAAGCTACAATGTTTCTTAGAAGTTAGGATGGTGAGGCTTATGTCTCATATTTGAACATACTATCAGAAGGGACCACTTCCTGGAGATGGACATGATGTCTGTTTCCAGGAAGTGAAAAAGTTGAAAACCCTCAATAAGATGGATTGGCACAGTGGCAGCAGCAATAGGCTCAAGTGTAACAATGATTGTAAGGATAATGCAGGGCCAGGCAGTGTTTCCTTCTGTTGTATATAGGGTCACTATGAGTTGGAACTGACTAGAACTGACACCTAGAACAATAAATTCATTCTCTTGAATTGTTTTTTATGTAGTTCCAATATCTTTTTTTCCTCAAAAATAATTTCTAGCATTGCCTCTTGGTCACTTATTTGAACCACTCTTTTTTGTGTCTTTGTGAGAATGGAAATTGCCTATTTCTTCCTAGACTTTGTAGCCTTGTATTTGTATTTAATGGCAATTGTATATTGGTGTGTTCTTAGGTATTCACCAACTACTTCTTGGTTGGTGTGATTAGAAATGGATGAGTGTGCATCATTTCTGTTCACTGTTCATGCAGCTCAGTTTAGGAAAGGTTTGACTCTTGTTGGTTGTTGTAGATGATCAAGCGTATAGCATGTGATATTGGCTCTTGTCCCGTGGGTGAGTCTGCAGAAGGTACGGTTTGGTATGGGCTGTATGTATGCGCATAGTTGCTGTCCCTTGTTGGGTGAGTCAGGAAGAGAAAACACACAAAAGAGAAAAACAAACATCAGTATAAAGAAGAAAATAGTAAAGGAGGGTAAAAATGCAGGCAACAGAAAAATAATTCAATAAGCAAAAAGAGAAAAGAGGTAAAGAAAATAAAATATAAACAAAAAACCCATAGAACAGAAAAATAAGAGAGAAATAAACTACAATGACAAGCTATGGACAACATTGTGAAGTATGAGTATTCCGGAACACTTAATTGTGCTCATGAGGAATCTGTACCTGGACCAAGAGGCAGTTGTTTGAACA
>NW_006408582.1:4688730-4691817 GCF_000296735.1 Chrysochloris asiatica | reverse complement strand
TGTTTCATACTTTGAACATATTGTCAGGAGGGACCAGTTGCTGGAGAAGGATAACATGTTTGGTAAGGTGGAGGGTCAGAAAAAAAGAGGAAGGCCCAAATGAGATGGATTGGCTAAGTGGCAGCATCAATGGACTCAAGAATGGCAACAGTAGTGAGGTTGGCCCAGGATTGGGCAGTATTTCGTTCTGCTGTGCATAAGGTCTCTATGAGTCGATACCAACTTGATGACACCTAACAACAACAACAAAGGCACTAAGCATAATTAGTGAGAGAGATAATTAAAAGAGAAAGAGACCAGAGAGTGGTAAATAAAAATCAAGAGCACACACACAAAGAAAGAAAGAAAGAAGTGGGTGGTGGTAAGCAGATGAAAGAGGTTGACGAGAAGTAGAAGAAAAGAAACAAAAATGAAAGCAGAGAAAGAATGAATAAAAAGCAAGGAAAGGTAAAGAGAGGAAGAAGGGAAAAAAGAGTAAACAAACGAAAAACAAGGAAAATAAACCAGGACAGATGCCAGACCCAGAGAGGAGAAAACTCTGGCCTCTTGCTAGTCAAGGAACTTACAGGTGGGTAGGCAATGGATGTGATGGTGGTGTGTGGTCTTAGATGGAGTTCCTATAGGCCCAGGTGTTTTCTGTTGTGGGCGCCCAATTTGAAAGCTGTTCATGCTGACCCTAAAAAAGCTGAGATTAAGATCTTTTCATCCCATTGGGAGAGTCCACTAGTTCAGAACTGGCCAGAACTGGCTCTGCAGGTCTGGAAAACGCCTGACTTGAATCCAGTCATCAGGATTGGTATAGATAGCTTCCAACTCACTTTGATGCAACTCACAACTGTGAAGTCACAATCGTGAGGTTCTGACTGCCTGGCAGGAGCTTCACTGAAGGTTTTTGCAGTGCCTCTGGTAAAGTGGGGTACTAGAAAAAAAATTGCCCCTTTCTCTCAGCCAGTAAGCAGTATGCTTCTGCTCTACCAAGCCCTCAAAAAGTCATCTACAAATTTCAAAATAGCTTTTCTACACCTGGTGTCCAGTACAGATCACCTGTCTGTCTCTTTTTAAATTCTACATCTGTTCAGTTTCTTCTCCTAGTAAGGGATCATCCAGGGCTGGCCAGGGTTGGCTCTGCAGGTTTGGAGCAGGGCTAACCTGAATCCAGGTGCTGGGTTGGTGCAGATCACTCCCAATTCACTTTGATTGAACTCACAACTGGTCAGCTCACTACTGTGCAGCTCCAACCACCAGGAGATTGGGAGCTAGGCGTGTGTAAGGGTGGGGGCTGACCACACCTCTGGTCACTAGGGAAGTGTGAGGGACAAGAAAAAAACTGCACTCTTGTCTTTGCAAATCATTGATATACCTCTGAACCACCAAGTCTGTCTTATCTCCAAAGTCTCTCACAAAAGTTTAAGATAGCTGCACCATGTCTGGTCAGCCAGGACAGTTCACCTGTCTGTCTTCTTTTTATTGCCACATCTGTTCAGCTTTCTCTCCTAGTAAGCATTCAGTCCACTTCTCTATCCCTTCATCTGAAGCTCAGGGTTCCAGGAATATCATTTGTGTCTGTTTCATTTGATTTTCCGTAGCTTTGTTGTGAAGTCCTGGTGTGGCACTGTGGGTTAATGTGCTGGACTGCAAAGTCAGTTTGATCTGCAAGATTGGTAGTTCAAGCTCACCATCTGATCCTTGGAAACCTTACACAGGGTTGCCATGGGTCAGAACCTACTCAACAGCACATTAACAACAACATCTTTGTTGTGGTGGATCTGTGCAGCATTTCTGCCTACTCAGCCATCTTGCCACCTCTCTGTTACCAGATCTTTTTGATGTAGCAGCTCTGTGTGTTTTTTCCATCTTCTTTTGATGGTTCATATATCATTTTATATTTTGGCCATAGAATATTTCAATATTGCAAACTGAGTCTTGAAATTTTTCTCCAATTCTCCAGCTGAGAAATACTGAGTGAGTTATTTCCTGTAGTTTTATAACTCCAGGTCTTTGCACATTTGCTTATAATACTTTACTTTGTCTTCTCAAGTTGCCCTTTGACATTTTCTGTTCAGCTCTTTTACTTCATCATTTCTCCAGTTGCTTTAACTCTTCTACCTTCAAAAGCAAGTTTCAAGATGTCTTCTGACACCCATTTTGGTCTTTTTATTCTTTCCTATTTTTTAAATCCACAGGAGAAAGATGAGGCTTTCTGCTCCCATAAAGATTTACAGCCTCAGAAACCCTGTACAGGGTCGCTATAAGTTGGAACCGACTCCACGGCACGTAACTACCACCACCACCACCACTTTTTAAATGGCCTATTGCTGTCATGGATAATATTCTTGATGTCATCCCACAACTCCTCTGATCTTTGGTTATTACATCTGTCAGTTTATCATACTGTCATGGCTTGTGAGCTGCTGTGATTCTGAAAAGCTATGCCACCGGTATTTTAAATACCAGCAGGCTCACCCATGGTGGACAGGTTTCAGATGAGCTTCCAGACGAAGATAGACTGGGAAGAAAGAATGATGAACTACTTCCAAATATTTAGTCACTGAAAACCTTATGAATAGCAGAAAAACACTGTCAGATATGGTGCCGGAAAATGAGGCCCTCAGGTTGGAAGGCACTCAAAATGTGACTGGGAAAGAGCTGCCTCCTAAAAGTAGAGATGACCATGATGATGTGAATGGAGTAAAGCCCTCAGGACCTTCATTTGCTGATGGGGCACAACTCAAAATGAAGAGAACTAGCTGTAAACATCCATTAATAATCGGAATATGGAATGTACAAAATATGAATCTAGAAAAATTGGAAATTGTAAAAAATGAAATGGAACATAGAAACATTGATATATTAGGCACTAGTGAGCTGAAATGGACTTGGTATTGACAATTTTGAGTCTGACAACCACATGGTTTACTATACCAGGAAAGAGAAATTGAAGAGGAATGGTGTTGCATTCATTGTCAAAAAGAGCTTATATAGATCAGTCATGAAGTACAACACAGTCTGTGATAGGATAATATCCATGTGCCTACAAAGAAGACTAGTTAATACCACTATTATTCAAATTTATGCACCAACCATTAA
>NW_006408582.1:4676375-4686460 GCF_000296735.1 Chrysochloris asiatica | reverse complement strand
GCTAGAGAAGAATATCATGTTTGGTAGGGTGGAGGGTCAGAGAAAAAGAGGAAGACCTCCAGTGAAATGGATTGGATAAGTGGCAGCATCAATGGGCTCAAGTGTGGCAACGATAGTGAGGTTGGCCCAGGATTGGGCAGTGTTTTGTTCTGCTGTGCATAAGGTCGCTATGAGTCAGTACCGACTGGATGGCACCTAACAACAACAAACCATTCAGAAGTGGTCTGCCTTTACTTCTACCTCTTCTGTCTTATTCTGGAAGCTCTGCTAAAATCTGTCCACTATGGGTAACCCTACTGGTATTTAAAATACTGGTGGCACACCTTCCAGCATCACAGCAACAAATAAGTCACCAAGGTATGATAAATTGGCATAGGAGTGGTGGGTCTTTCAATTAGTAGTAGAGATGTTAACTACTGCAGTGCCAGAGCAGTTGAGAACGATTCCACTGCCAGGGCTCCTTTGGAGCAATGAATAAGGTGTGAGAAAGTGTGCTTAGCAATAAAGGTCTCCCAGGTTGCAGGACTTTCCGAGCTACAACTTGGGGAGTTAGGGGGTGCAATCCTGAGCAAACTAAGACAAGTTAGTCACCTAGCTCTAGGGTTACGTGATCTTGACTTGGCTACTACTGTATCAATCAGGTATCAACATAGCAATTGATACTACCCAAAATGAGATAATTTAAGAAAGTGAAAGATTACTACAAAAACCGCTCAAACCTATTATCTGTTAACATTTGCCACTTTGTTCTCTCTCTCAGATTAAGGTCATGTGAGAGGAGTTTATTTACAAAAGGACTAATATCGAAAGTATATGGACAGGTGTAGTAGAGCCACCAGGATTATGACAAGAACATGGGCTACCAGCATGAGGCTGTTACCACTGTGAGCATAAAGGGAAGAGGTGACCAGAACAGAGAAGGAGAGTTATATAGAACAGCTAAGCTTGAGTGGAGTAATGTGCAAGTTCACAGTCACCTGAAGGGACCTCGTAAAGAGGAAACTTAGGGAATAAATATCCTAACCTCACTCTCTTCCTTTCTGATCCGGGGCAGATTCCCACTAGCCAAAATCAACCAAACCCCCACAGCAAATGACTCCATTAGACATTCTGTGACAGAGAACAATGTGGTGAAGGAGTGTGGATGACATCACACACACTTCCTTACTAGCTCTGTGGTCCACTGAGCAGCAGTTCAAGATGGGGACAGGACCTGTGGCCACTTCACAGAGATGTTGGAAGAAGTAAATGAAATGCTACTTGTGAAAACATTGGCTGAGTAATAAGTAGCTATCAACATGGATTCCTTTTAATAAAAATCTGTCTGCTCCAATTTAAACCCCTTTCCTTCTTACCTTATGTACTTCCTACTGTGGCTCCTAGTACACAGTGGGCGGAAGGATTTGGTTATAGCTGCATACCAAGTCATGCTGAGTTCATGTAATTAACTTTAAAATTAAAAAATAAAAAAGAAGAGAATGTATTGCTAATAAGTTCAGAGAGAAATGAGGGACATTTTTTGGTAGAGAAAAATTACTTGCAGTACATTCCTAAGCAAGAAGCCCAGAGATTCCATGTCAGTGATAAGAGGTTCAAGTCAAAAGAATAGTAAGTGTGAAATGAAAGGAGAGGATTTTTTAGAAGAGGAGGGATTTTTGAGGCTTTAAAAGAAAAATCCAAAAGAAGGAAGGAAGGGGATTGAAAAAATGAGTGAGAAGGGAAGGATGAGGGCAGGCAGTGACATTTTCCTCTTCCTAAAATGTCTCCTTAAAGAAAAAAGCATGTATTGATGAGCTGTAATTCTTTCCTGCACTTGACATTTGGAGAGGGTTTGAGAAATCCTGTCATGGTGTATCTGGGGCTGCATACGAAAGGCTGCCTAATCCCAGATGGCTGGAGGAGGGAGGATTTCTTTTCCCCAGTCTTCTGTGCTGAAAATGGCATTTGAATGATGATCCCTTGGCTTCATAAAAACACCACTGAAAAAGTGATCTTCCTTGGACATAGGAAGGTAACACAGGGCAGAAGGCCAGAGAAGACATGGGGCTCAGGTGTGGGGCTTCTCTGTAACATGTGCTTTTATCACTGTCTGAGTTGTATCGTGTCTGTAAATAAGTTAGGACATCCATTTTAGTAGACCCATTCTGAAGATCAAGTTCATATGTCAATGTGTGGGCTGACCTACATGATCTTGCCACCAAAATACAGAAAGCTGACCATTGTGTAAAACTCATGCTTGAGAGCAATGTCTTCCTGTCTCTTGTTTCTCCCAGAGACTCCCATTGACCTACAGGTAGTCAATGCCACTCACAAGCAGAGAAGTATGACATGAAGAGAGGAGGGAAGGAAGACACATCTCAAAGTTTATTAAGAGAATGGTTGGTGTTGTTATTAGTTCTGACTCATAGCAACCCTGTATAGGGTTTCCAAGGAGTGGCTCGTGAGTTTGAACTACTGACCTTGTGGTTCAAACTGACCTTGTGGTTCAGTGCATTATCCTGCTGAGTCACACCAGGGCTTCTAGAGAGTGTTGGTAGTCATGCTTTATTTTAAAATACTTCTACATTAAGAGATTGTCCCCCTTTTCAAAATATATGCAGGTCACCTTTTCTATTAGGCAGTACAGTCATGCTGCTGAGAACTATGAGCTTTTAAGGAGATGACAAAACTGAAAAAAAAAAAAAAGTTCCAGACCTGAAAAAAATAGTGGCTCAAAAATTAAAAGAAAAAAGTTGAAATTAGCAAATGTTTAACTTAAAGTGCTCAAAATAACTTCATGTTCATTTTATGAATAATTACACTTGCTGTTGTTGTTAAGTGCTGTTGAGTCAGTTCCGACCCATAGCGACCCTGTATAGGGTTTCCAAGGAGTGACTAATGAGTTTGAACTGGTGACCTTTCAGATCAAACCAACTTTGCAGTCCAGCGCATTAACCCATAGCGCCACATCGGTACTCCATTTAATGTAATAAAATTTCACTATTTTTGAAACCTATCTGTGGGCTTGATCTTAATATTTCACAAGGATTCCAATATATGCCTAAATGACTGCTGAGAGGTGGTGTTGTGGATTAGGTGTGGTCTGCTAACCCCAAGATCGGTGGTTCAAATTCACTAGATACTCTGGTTTGGAAATCCTAAAATTCAGCTCTACTTTGTCATATAACAGGATCACTATGAATTAGAATTGATTCCATAGCCATGGGTTGGTTTGGTTTAGAAATACATTTATGGTATTAAAATATAAAACAGTGCACATAATATGATTGCACTTGTCTGCAAAAGAAAAATAATTTTCCTAGGAAAGACTGGAGGATTGGCAGGATATACACCAAAATGGGAATGATCAGTGGTAAAATTACAAGAGATTGAATTTCCCCCTCAATTCTCTGTGTTTTCTAAGGAGCCCTACTGGCTTAATGGCTAAGTGCTCAGCTTGGCAGTTGGAACCCACCAGCTGCTCAGTGCAGGGAGATGTAACAATCCGCTTCCATAAAAATGACAGCCTTGGATACTCTATGGGGCAGGTTTGCTCTGTCTTACAGGGTCACTGTGAGTCAGAATTGACTTGATGGCAATGGGTTTCCTACTTAAAACATATTATTTCTGGATAGCAGACAGGTGAGTTTTGTATATTTAAGGGCTCTTTCTCTGATAATTAATAAATTCTAATCAGAGTGTCACTGTAGGATAAGTACTGGGCTGCTAAATGCAAAGTTAGCAGTTCTAAGCCACCAGCAGATCCTTGGAAACATTATACAGGGTTGCTTTGAGTTGGAACCAACTCAACGGCACTTAACAACAACAATAATCAGAGAAAGCTATGTAGCAAGTTGGACTAGGTGGGATCTGCTGACAGTTGCCTCTTTCTATATCTGAGGTTGAATATCATTGATTTTGATTGAAGAGTAGCCAAGAAAACTTTGTGCCATATTCAGAATAAGCCACTTATAAAACAAATAGAATTTTGCAAGTCTTCAGTGGATTCTACTTATATTTAGACTAGGATATCAAACCTTTATCATATCCCTCCTCTTCTGCCCTTGTTTGTCCATATCTCAAAGGAAATCTCTAGCTACTCTCGTGTTCTATTGTGAAAATCTGTGGGCATGAGAGGAAAAGCAGATTACAAAACAGCACGTATGGTATAGTCTCATTTATGCAAAATTAAATGGATATATTTCAGTCTGTATATATGTACAGAGCTTTCTGGAAGGATATTCTCAAAATTTATGCAATAGTGATTTACCCTAGGAAGTATTGTTTTGGTTAATTTTTAAAGACACGGTTTGACAATTTTAAAGAAATAATGTGTGATTTTTACAAAATCTGTTATTTTTATTTACTTGTCTGACTCATTCTTGTTTAAGAGCTTTGACGTTGTTAGCTGTTGGTAGGTGCTGTTGAGCCAGTTCCAACTCAAAGCAACTCTATGCATAAGAATGGAATACTGTCTGGCCCGGCACCATCCTCACAACTGTTATGTTTTAGTTCATTGTTGCTGCCATTGTGTCAATCCGTCTGTTTGGGAGTCTTTATCTTTTTCACTGATCCTTCATAATGTCCTTCTCAAGGGACTGGTCCCTCCCAACAAAGCATACAAAGTATGAAAGATGAATTCTCACTATCCTCACTTCTAAAGAACATTCCGGTTGTGCTTCTTCCAAGACAGATTTGTCTGTTTTTCTGGTAACCCATGGTACTTTCAATATTCTTTTCCAACACTATAATTCAAATGCATCAATTCTTGTATGATATACCTTGTTCATCACCCAATTCTCACATATGTATGAGGAGATTGAAAATTCCATGAATTGGGTCAGGAACACCATATTTCTTAAAGTGGTATTTTTGCTCTTGAATGCTTTGAAGAGGTTGTCTGCAGAAGATTTGCCTAGTGCAAACCATTGTTTGGTTTCTTGACAGCTGCTTCCATGAGTATTGATTGTAGATCCTAGAAAAATGAAGTCTGACAACTTCAATCTTTTCTTCATTTATCATGATGTTATTTGCTGGTCCAGTTGTGAGGATTTTTGTTTTCTTTACATTGAGGTGCAACCCCTACACAGAAGGCTATAGTCTTTGATCTTCATCAGTGTTTCAAGTCTTCTTTCAGCAATCAAGGTTGTATCATCTTCATATCTTAAGTTATTAGTGAATCTTCCACCAATCCTGATGTAATGTTCTTCACATAACCCAGCTTCTCTGATTATTTACTTAGCATACAGATTGATTAAGTATGGTGAAAGTATACAACCCTACCACACACCTTTCCTGATTTTACACCATTCAGTATCACCTGTTCAAAACAACTGCCTCTTGGTTTATGTATAGGTGTCTCATGAGCACAGTTAAGAGTTTTGGAATACCCATTCTTTGCAATATTATCCGTAGCTTGTCATGATCCACAGAGTCAAAGGGCTTTGTGGTATTCCCTTGTTCTGCTCTAATGACTGACTCTTGGTTTATATACAGGCTCCTCATTAGCACAATTAAGTGTTCTGGATTATCCATTCTTCACAATGTTATCTATAGTTTCTTATGATATACACAGTCGAACAGGGTCCTGGTATAAACAGCAGACTGCTAACTGCCAGGATGGTAGTTCAAACCCACCCGTTGCTCCTTGGAAGTCCGATACATAGTTGGTATGAGTTGGAACCGACTTGATGGTACACAACAACAACACACAGTTGAATGCCTTTGCATAGTCAGTAATGCACAAGTAAACTTTCTGGTACTCTCTGCTTTCAACCAACCCATCTCATGTTAGCAATGATATCATATTCCTAGTTCCACATCCTTTTCTGAATCCAGCTTGAATTTCTGCCAACTCCCTGTTGATGCACTGCTGCAATGGTTTTTAATTATCTTCAGCAAAATTTTAATTGCATGTGCTTTAATGATATTGTTTGATGATTTCTGCATTCCATTGGGTCACTTTCTTTGGCATAAGCACAAATATGGATCTCTTCCCATCAGTTGGCCAGGTAGCTGACTTCCAAAATTCTTGACATAGGTGAATGAGGGCCACCAGTGCTGAACCAATTTGTTGAAACATCTCAATTGGTATTCTGTCAATTCCTGGAGCCAATACCTTCCGTGTAATTTGGACTTCTTCCTTCAATACTATCAGTTCTTGATCATATGGTACCTCTTTAAATGACTGAATATAGACCAATTCTTTTTTGGTACAGTGACTCTGTATTCCTTCCATCTTTTTTTGATGCTTTCTGCATAATTCAGTATTTTACTTATAGAACCCTTCAATATTGCATGTGGAGCCTTGATTTTTTTCTTCAGTTCTTTTGGATTGAGAAATGCTTAATATATTGTTGTTCCCTTTTAGTTTTCTAACTCCAAGTCTTTGTACATTTCATTATAATACTTTACTTTGTCTTCTCAAGCTGCTTTTTGGAATTTTCTGTTCAGCTCTTTTACTCCATCATTTCTACCAGTTGCTTTAACTTCTCTACACTAAAGAGCAAGTTTCAGAGTCTCTTCTGACATTCATTTTGGTTTTCTTTTTTCCCTTTTAAATGATGCTTTCTTCATGGATGATGTTCTTAATGCCATTCCATAACTGCTCTGGTCTTCAGCCATTAGTGTCTAATGCATCAAATCTTGAAATAGTCTCTAAATTCAAGTGGGATATACTCAAGGTCATATTTTGACTCTCATGGACTTGTCTGAATTTTTTTTAGCATCAGCCTGAACTTGCATATGAGCAGTTGATGGTATGATCCACATTTGGCCCCAGGCCTTGTTTTGACTGATGATATTGAACTTTTACATAATCTCTTTCTACATATGTAGTCAATTTGATTCCTATGTACTTCATCTAAAGGGGTCCATGTGTGTAGTTACATTTATGTTGTTGAAAAAAAAAAACCAAATCCATTTGTTGCAATGGTTCCAGACCCATGTAAATATGGGGTTTTGTAAGAGAAAGAATAAAGGGACATGGAAAGTGAAACTCCTGCTTCTTAAAAGTTTATTTTGCTTATTGTTATTTGTAGTAACTGAAAGAAATGTAGGAGATGTTATGCTTCAGTTGAAGGGAGAAAAGCTGCTACTGGAGTTGCCTGGGGGAAAGGCCTAGCTAATTAAGCAAGATTACTGAAATGGGCCAGGCCCTACTTGATTCACCCTGCCAGTCAGAGGCCCAAGACCACATGAACATGGGAATTTGTTGGGTGTTGAGTAAAGAGAGCTCATAAGTCTGCCTTTAGCCTATACTTTATTGGATATTCTAAAAGGAAGTTAGGAATTTCCTGGAAGGACCAGGCTTTATTTATAGAATAAGGCTTAGGTGGGAACCTGAATCCCATCCTGAACTGCTGAGAGAACAGGTGAGTTATATTTAAAGGAAAGGCACAAAGTGGCTGGCTTACAAGTTTTCATGGTTGTGCTTACAGTTAAAATGATAGGGGGAAACTTAATCTGTAATGAAATCTTCCAACAAACTGATGCAGCTCTGGAAGCACTCACTCATCTATGTCAAGAAATTTGGAGAACAACTACCTGGCCAGCTGACTGAAAGAGATCCATATTTGTGGCCATTCCAAAGAGAGACCCAAGGGAATGCAGAAATCATTGGACAATGTCAATGATATCCCATGTGAGTAAAGTTTTACTAAAGGTAATACAGAAACAACTGCAATTATACATTGACAGAGAACTTCCAAAGGTTCAAGTTGGTTTCAGAAGGGGACGTAGAATGAAGGATATTATTGCTAACATGAAAGGGATGTTAACTGAAAACAGAGAATAGCAGAAAGATGTTTTTATATGCCTTACTGACTAAGCAAAGGCTTTGGATTCTGTGGATCATGACAAGCTATGGACAACATTGAAAAGCATGAGTATTCTGGAACACTTAATTGTGCTCATGAGAAACCTGTACATAGACTAAAAGGTAGTTGTTCAAACAGAACAAAGGAACATCTAATGGGCTTAAAATTAGGAAAGGTGTGCATCAGGGTTGTACTCTTTCATAATATTTATTCAATCTGTATGCTGAGTAAATAATCCGAGAAGCTGGACTGTATGAAGAAAAATGTGGCATCAGAATAGAAGAGATTCATCAACAACCTGAGATATGTTGAAAGTAACCAGGACTTAAAGACCACAACCTTCAGTGTGGGTTGTATCTCAAAGTAAAGAAAATAAAAATTTTCACCACTGGACCAATAAAAACCATCCATATAAATGAAGAAAAGACTGAAGCTGTCAAAACCTTCATTTTGCTCAGATCAACCATAAACACTCATGGAAGCAGCAGCTAAGAAATCAAATGATGTATTGCATTAGGCAAATCTGCTTCACAAGACCTTTTTAAAGTGTTGAAGAGCAAAGATGTCAGCTTGAGGACTAAGATGCACCTGAACCAAGCCATAGTATTTTCAGTAACCTTATATACATGCAAAAGTTGGATAGTGAAAAAGGAATACCATAGAAGAATTGATGTTATGGTGTTGGAGGAGAATATTGGAAGTACCACAGACTGTCAAAAGAACAAACAGATCTATGTTGAGAGAAATACAGCCAGAGTGCTCCTTGGAAGCCAGGATGGTCAGACTTAGTCTCTCAGATTTCAGACATGTTAGGAGGGACCAGTCCCTGAAGAAGGATATCATGTTTGGTAAGGTGGAGGGTCAGAGAAAAAGTGGAAGACCCCCAACAAGACTGGCACAGTGGTGGCAGTGATGGGCTCAGGTGTAGCAATGATTATAAGGTTGGTGCAGGACTGGGCAGTGTTCGTTCTTTTGTGCATAGGGTGGCTATGAGTCAGAAATGACTCAGTGGCACCTAACAACAACAATCCATCAAGGCTAGAAGACCCTTGGAGTGGCCAGGGCAAAGTAAATAATCCACTGTCTTTTCTAGCCTTAGTCCATTACTTTCACCAAACAATGCTCTGTTCTGCTGGCTCTGGGTTAAGAGAAGGTGGGAGAAGATACTGATTGGATGACATGATTCAGCTGTGGATGTTGTTGTTGTTAGGTGCCACTGAGTCAGTACCGACTCATAGAGACCCTATGCACAAAAGAGCAAAACACTGCCCGGTCCTGGGCCAACCTCACAATTGCTATCACACTTGAGTCCATTGATGGTGCCACTTTGCCAATACATCTCTCTGGGGGTCTTCCTCTTTTTCTCTGACCCTCCATCTTACCAAACATGATATCCTTCTCCAGCGACCGGTCCCTTCTGACAATATGTCCAAAGTATGAAAGATGACGTTTGGCCATCCTGGCCTCCAAGGAGCACTCTGGCTGCACTCCTTCCAACACAGAGCTGTTGGTTCTTTTGGCAGCCCATGGTACTTTCAATATTCTCTTCCAACACCCTAATGCAAATACATACATCTTTCTATGATCTTCCTTATTCACTGTCCAACCTTTACATGCATATGATGGTACTGAAAATACCATGACTTGTGTCAGGTGCACCTTAGTCTTCAAGCTGACATCTTTGCTCTGCAACACTGTAAACAGATCTCGTGCAGCACATTTACCTAATGCAATACATCGTTTGATTTCTTGACTGCTGCTTCCATAAGTGTTGATGGTTGATCTAAGAAAAATGAAATCTTTGACAACTTCACTCTTTTCTCCTTTGGTAAGAATGTTGTTTACTGGTCCAGTGGTGAGGATTTTTGTTTTCTTTTATATTGAGATGCAATCCATACTGAAGGCTGTGGTCTTTGATTGTCATCAGTAAGTATTTTAAGTCCTCTTCACTTTCAGCAAGCAAGGTTGTATCATCTCTATATGGCAGGTTGTTAATGAGTCTTCGTCAATCCTGATACCATGTTTTTGCATAGAACCCAGCTTCTCAGATTATTTGCTTAGCACACAGGTTGAATAAGTATGGTGAAAGAATACAACCCTGTCTCACACCTTTCCTAATTTTAAACCATTCAGTGTTCCCATGTACTGTTAGAACAACTGCCTTTTGGTCTATGTACAGGTTCCTCATGAGCACAATTAAGTATTCCAGAATACTCATACTTTGCAATGTTGACCATAGCTTGTCATTATCCACACAATCTAAAGCCTTTGCATAGTCAATAAAGCATA
>NW_006408582.1:4675267-4676275 GCF_000296735.1 Chrysochloris asiatica | reverse complement strand
GCCAAATATTACAACAAAATGTGCAAAGATCTGGAGTCAGAAAACCAAAAAGGAAGAACATGCTCAGCATTTCTCAAGCTGGGGGAACTGAAGAAAAACTTCAAACCTTGACTTTTGTTATTGAAGGATTCTCTGTGCAGATTATTGAATGATGCAGAAAGCATCAAAAGAAGATGGAAGGAATACACAAGCCACTGTTCCGAAAGGAAATGGTTGATGTTCAATCATTTCAAGAGGTAGCATATGATCAACAGCCAATGATACTGAAGGAGGAAGTCCAAGTTGCATTGAAGGAATTGGCAAAGAACAAGGCACAGGGAATTGATGGATTTCAAATTGAAATCTTTCAACAAAGTGAGTCAGCACAGGATGCACTCATTCATCTATGCCAAGAAATTTGGAAGACAGCAATCTGGCCGACTCACTGGAAGAGATCCATATTTGTGCCCATTCCAAATAGAGGTGACCCAATGGAATGCGGAAACCATCGGACGATTTCTTTGATATCCCATGCGAGTAAAGTTTTACTAAAAGTTATATAGAAATGGCTACAAGCATACAGACAGAGAACTTCCAGAGGTTCAAGCCAGATTCAGAAGAGGCTGTGGAACAAGGGATATCATTGCTGATGTCTGATGGATCTTGGCTGAAAGCAGAGACTATCAGAAAAATGTTTACCTGTGCTTTACTGACTATGCAAAGGCTTTCAGTTGTGTGGATTATGACAAGCTATGGACAACATTGCAAAGTATTAGTATTTTGGAGCACTTAATTGTGCTCATGAGGAATCTGCACACGAACCAAGAGACAGTTGTTTGAACAGAACATGGGAACACTAAATGGTTTAAAATTAAGAAAGGTGTGTGACAGGGTTGTATTCTTTCACCATACTTACTCAACCTGTATGCTGAACAACCTGTAACCCGAGAAACTGGGTTCCATGAAGAAAACTATGGCATCAGGATTGGAGGAAGACTCATCAACAACCTGCGATATGCAGATAATACA
>NW_006408582.1:4665353-4667926 GCF_000296735.1 Chrysochloris asiatica | reverse complement strand
CATACTTCGTAACATTCCATGTTCCGATTATTAATGGATGTTTATAGCTGTTTCTCTTCGAGTTGTGCCCCGTTGGGAAATGAAGGTCCTTCGGGCCTTACTCCATTCGAATCATCATGGTGAACTCTACTTTGAGGAGGCAGCTTTTCCCCAGTTACATTTTGAGTGCCTTCCAACTTGAGTGGCTCATTTTCCGGCACTATATCTGACAGTATTTCTCCGCTATTCATAAGGTTTTCAGTTACTGAATATTCAGAAGTAGTTCATCACTCCTTCTTCCTAGTCTGTCTTCACCTGAAAGCTCATCTGAAACCTGTCCATCATGAGTGACCTGGCTGGTATTTAAAATAGCCATGGCATAGCTTTCAGAATCACAGCAACTCACAAGCCACCACAGTATGACAAACTGACAGATGAGTGGTGGCTGTGGATGTTCACAGACTTAATTGTAATTGTAAAAGTTTGAAACTTTAGTGTGGGAATAAGATGAGCTATAGAAGGAATGTGGAATCTCAAAGAAAAAGAGCCAGGAGTGGAACAAGTCCTTTGGACCCTGAGACCTCTGCAAATTGAACCTTCTCAACTGAGGGACAGAAAGCAGTGACACTGGAGGAGTGACAGAGGAGCAGAGCAGCAAAACTAAGAGACAGAGCATGAGACAGAGCAGTGAGCTTCCCAGATCATAAAGCAAGTAATACTGAATGACTTTCGCCAGGAGGCTTGCTTTGAGAATGGGATTTCTTCAGGCAGTTACACGGGTGCTAGGTTTGCTTACCCATGGAACTAAAGTCAAGTGTCTTCAGGCTGAAGCTTATGGTAGAGTGGTCTGTCCTGTGGACATTTATCAGCAGCTGACTGAAACAATTGTACCCTGAACATTTCTGATTCTATACTGTAACCTGTTAACTTCCCTAAAGAACTCCCATAACTATGAGTATGGTGTCTGAGTTCTGTGTGACCACGGCAATAGATTATCAAACCCAACTGAGAAGTAGAGAGGATTGAGGGAGGGCCTGGTATCATTTTTTGCAGGTTGGTGTTACAAAATTCTATCATGTGATCTCCAGCATGGTTTCTGTCACCAAGTCCATATTTTCCAACTACTTATCCATACTCTTTGTAACCTTCCCATTCCAATCATCAGTAATTATCAATTTATCTTTATTGCATGTTTGATCAGTTTCAGACTGAAGAAGCTGGTGGTTGTGTTGTTGTTAAGTGCTATCAGATCAGTTCCGATTCAGCAACTCTGTATAGGGTATCCTAGGAGAGGTTGGTAGATTTGAACTGCTGAGCTTCTGGTTCCAAACTGACCTTATGGTTCGGTGCATTATCCTGCAGAGAGAGCCACGCCAGGAAATTGATATAATTCTTCAGTTTCAGCATCATTGGCTTTAATGGATGGTGTCATAAATTTGAACAACAGTGGTATTAACTCATCTTCTTTGTAGGCATATCAATGTTATCCTATCACAGATAACATTGTACTTCAAGATAGATCTTAAAATGCTCTTTTTAACAATGAAAACAACAGCATTCCGCTTCAGTTTGATGTTTCTTGCATAGTAAAACATGATTGTCCAATTCAAAATGGCCAATACCTGTCCATATCAGCTCATTAATGCCTAGAATGAAGTCCTGGTGTGGCACTATAGGATAAGCATTTGACCACAGGGTCGGTTTGAACCACAAGGTTGGTGGTTCAAACTTACCAGTTGCTCCTTGGAAGCCCTATACAGGGTGGCTATGAGTTGCAACTGACTCAATGGCACTTAACAACAACAACAACAATGCTTAGGATATCAATATTTATGTGTTTCATTTAATTTTTGATGGTCTCCAATTTTCCTAGATTCATACTTAGTAAATTCCATGTTCTGATTATTAGTGTATGTTTGCAGCAGTTTTGTCTCATCAGCACAATTAAGTGAAATGTAATATTCATTCTTCTCAATGTTATCCATAGTTTGTCATAATTTACACAGTCAAAAGTCTCAGGAACACTAGTCACGAAAGTTAGCTCTAACTGATTAATAGCCTGGATAGGCCTAGAATAATATTTGCTATTATTCCCCTAATCATTAAACAGCATAATCCACACTCAATTAAAGCAGCTACAAAATATTTTTTTATATTTTGTATAAGCAAATTTATACAAAGAAAATTTTGTATAAGCAAGTCTCCCATTTGACCTAGCTTGGATGGCTAGCTGACCAGAAGTTGACCAGATAAAGATAAAGATGCTGGATACTGTGAGCAAGTGCCAGTTGCTACAATTTGATGAACTGGACCTTTATTTATGGATGTAGTTGTTCAAAATTTCAACTGGAATGGAAGGATTCTTCAATCAATGATGTCACCTGGCCGATCCATCTTGTTGGGGGTCTTCGAGCAGCAGCGAGATCTGCGAGCGGCAGGAGTCCTGGTGTGGTGCTGTGGGTTGATGCACCAGACTCCAAGGCTGTTTTAACTGCAGGGAGCAGAGGGCCTCATCTCTCTCCCGCGGAGGGCCTGGTGGATTCAAGCTGCTGACTGCGGGTTTTGCAGCCAGATTCTTAACAACTACACTACCT
>NW_006408582.1:4658352-4664846 GCF_000296735.1 Chrysochloris asiatica | reverse complement strand
ATTGGTGTGCATATATCTTCTGCTGCTAAAAACATTGGTGTGCATATATCTTCTTGTGTGGTGACTCGTTTTTCTTTGCAAAAGATTTTTTTAAAGTGTTAAAAAGCAAATGTATCAGTTTGAGAGTGAAGGTGCACCTGACCCAAGCTATGGTATTTTCAATCACCTTCTACACATGTAAAAGTTGAATAATACATTTGAATTATGGTGTTGGAGAATAATATCAAAAGTACCATGGACTTCCAAAGAACAAACAAATCTGATTTAGAACAAGACAGAATATTCCTTCAAATCCAGAATGGTAAGACTTCATCTTTCACACTTTGGACATGTTATCAAGAGAGAGTGGAACCCAGAGAAGGATATCATGTTTGGCAAAATGAATAGTCAGTGAAAAAGAGGAAGGCCCCCAACAAGAAGGATCGACATAGTGTCAGCAGCAATGGACTCAAACAAGCAACAACTGTGAGGATGTTACAGAACTGGGAAATGGTTTGTTCTGTTGTGCAAATGGTCGCTATAAATCAGAACTGACCTGACGGCACCTAACAGCAAAACCAACTATAAAATAGAAGTGATCCATCTCTCCTAATCTGTAAATTTTCCTAGTCTGTTTTAGTCTGGAAGCTCCACCGAAGCCTGTTCACCATGGGTAATCTTACTGGTATTTAAAACACTGGTGGCATAGCTTCCAGCAAAACAGCATCACAAAAACCACCACAGTGCAACAGATGGACGGATGAGTGGTAGAAGAGTACACTAAAGAAGACAGAGTACACTAAATAATAATATCTCAAAAGTTAATTTAAAAAAAAAAGGATGTCATAGTGGACACAATTCGGAGACTTTATACACATCCAAATACCTTGTAAGAAATTCTAGTAGCATAGTGTTTATGAGTCAGACTGCTAACCTCAAGGTCAGCAGTTTGAAACTACCAGTGGTTCCACAAGAGAAAGACGAGGCTTTCTGCTCCCATAAAGATTTATAGTCTTGGAAACCCTCTACAGGGTTGCTATGAGTTGAAACCGACTCCAAGGCAGAAAACCACCACTACCAAATAGATTAGATTACTGGGTTAAAAGGCGCAGGACAACCCAATCAATTGGCATAACAGTTCATCACAATAATGTTCTGCATTCTAGTCTGGCAAATAGCATCTGGGGTCTTTAAGGCTTGCAAGCAATAGAATAAAGTAGAATATGAGAAATATATGGGCAATGGTGTGTTTGCATTTTTTGTTGTTCTCAGGTGCCATTGAGTCAGAACCGACTCATAGCGACCCCATGCACAGCAGAATGAAACAAAGTCCAATCCTGGGCCAACCTCACTACCGCTGCTACACTTGACGCCATCAATGATGCCACTTGGTCGATCCATCTCGTTGGGGGTCTTCCTATTTTTCTCTGACCCTCCATCTTACCCAGCATGACATCCTTCTCCAGCGACTGTTCCCTCCTGACAATATGTCCAAAGTATGAGAGACGAAGCTTAGCCATCCTGGCCTCCAAGGAGCACTCTGGCTGCACTTCTTCCAAAACAGATCTATTGGTTCTTTTGGCAGTCCATGGCACTTTTAGTATTCTCCTTCAACACCATGACTCAAAGACATCAATTTTTCTATGATCTTCCTTATTCAGTGTCCAGCTTTCGCATCCATATGAGGTTATTGAAAATACCATGGCTTGGGTCAGGCGCACCTTAGTCCTCAAGCTGACATCTCTGCTCTTCAACACTTTAAAAATTTCCTGTGCAGCAGATTTGCCCAATGCAATACGTTATCTGATCTCTTGACTGCTGTTTCCACGAGTGTTGATAGTTGATCCAAGAATAAAGTCCTGTTTACATTTGTGGATGTGTGTAATTGTGACATTGAATTACCATCCTGGGAAGTAGCTGTTCTACTTTTAACACTACAATGTTCTTTCTTTTACGAAATACTAGTTAAGGTAGCTGTTTAGCTGTTTTTGTAATGTCCTTTTTTAACAAAACAAAAAGTTGGTGAAGTTTAAAAAAAAAAAGTGAGTGGGCATTTAAGAACAACTATTGGTCTTTATGGAGTCCTGTGGTGCTGTGGGTTAATGCGCCAGACTGCAGAGTCATTTGAACTGCAAGGTCGGTGCTTCATGTTCACCAGCTGCTCCTTGGAAACCCTATACAGGGTCGCTATGGGTAGGAATGGACTCGACGGCACTTAACAACAACAACAGTTGGTCTTTATGGGGTCCTGGTGTGGTGCTGTGGGTTAATGCGCTGCACTGCAAAGTTGGTTTGAACTACAAAGTCAGCAGTTCAAGCTCACTCCTTGGAAGCCCCATACAGGGTCACAATGGGTTGGAACTGATTGGAAGGCACTTAAACAAATTGGTCTTTATGGGTCTTGAGCAATGAAGAATGAAAGAAACCAAAGGCTCAAAGAAGAGACTAGTACACAACATTAATTGTTCACATGAACCATAGCCTCACCTACCTCAAGACTAAAACTAGATCGGGGTAGGGAGCATCCAGCCCATGGCCTAATAAGATCCGCAAAATCATTTGGTCTGGCCCTGCCAAGGCAACTACAGTTCTAGTCATTGTTGTGAAGTGCCATCGAGCTGGTTCTGATTCATGGTGGCTCTATATAGTGTTTCCAAGGAGCGGCTGGTGAACTTGAACTGCTGACCTTGAGGTTCAGATGGCTTTGCAGTCCAGCGCACTAACCCACAGCACCACACCAGGACTCTTTAGGTGTTAATTGTTTGAACAAATATAGCAGGTTGATTTTTGAGTCGATAATTTCCCCATCCCTGAACTAGATGGTGTCCAGCTACCATTCTGACCAGAAACACAATGGTTCCAGATAGCATGGAAAAAATGTAGAACAAAATTCAAATTCCTAACAAAGGTCAGCTCTACTAGACTAGTAGAGATGTGAGGAACCCTAAGACTATCACCCTAAAATACCCTTTGAACTTAGAACTGAAGCTACTTCCAGGGATCACATTTTAGCCAAATAATAGATTGGCTTATAAAATAATATCACCCATGAGGAATGTTCTTTTTCAAACAATCAACTATCTGAGATCAAATGGTCAACATTTACACACAAAAAAGAAAACCACCTTTTGAGATCTGAATATTAAACATGAAATTTAAAAGGTTGTGGGAGGCACTAAGAAAGGTGGTTAATTGGAAGGATCCAGGATTCTAAGACTGTCCCTACCACTTACTAGTTGTATGACCTTCCTTTTCAGTTTCTGGTGGCCTCAGGTATCCCTTGGTTTGTGGTAGTATCACTCCAATCTCTGCTGTCTTTCCTCTTTGGCTGTCTGTCTGTGTCTCTTTATACAAGGACATCATTCATGGTGGATTAAGGGCCCATCCTGCTCCAGAATGAACTCATATTCACTAATTACATCTTCAACAAATCCTCTTTGGGAATACAAATCCGCCTTAACATTGTGGACATGCTGATGCACACTGCCGGGTGTCCTGTCAATGAAGACCTTGTTGCCCCAGTTGCTGGGAGTGTGGTCAGCAGACAGCCTTCAGCTGCCAGCCATTCAGGGTCTGCCTCAGCTGCAGAGGTGCTGTGCCCTTCTGGGTATGACTGACTGAGAAGGGTGTATAGAGATTTGGCTTGCCCAGTTCAATTTGAAACAACTCTGAAAGGCTATTTTAGTTCCAGAGCTCCAAGGGTTGGCTGAGCTGTCACTGAATTGCATCACAGACTGATCTCTCTCACTGTCCACTCTTTTTTTTTTTTATTGTGAAGTGAGTGAAGGTTTACAGAGTAGATCACCAGTTTTACATTCAACAAATCACACACACTTCATTTCATCTCAATAATAGCAATCTCTTCAATGGAATATTACATATCCCACACCTCCCTGTTTCTTGTTTCCATTCCCCCTTCTTTCCCCATTCATAGAAATTTTGCCCTTAGGTAAATACTGCCCTTCTGATTTCAAGTGGGTGACCGTTCTATGGTGTGTGTACCTCATTAGTGTTGTCCCTCACCTGTAGACCTCTCTTCTGCTTGGCTGAAAATTGATCATGGTGTGCCTATTTTCCACTCTTGCTTCCATCCCACATTTTGTAAGTGATGATCCCCAAAACATTTCCTAATAAGCCTTCTGCACACTAAATTTAAGCATTTGATTCCTGGGGAGCCCAACCTGATTTTTATAGATGAAGAAACAGAAGCTCAGAGTAATTTAGCTACTTAAATATTTAAGTATTACTTAATAGTTCTGAATCCCCAGTTTTCATCTATAAAAAACAGAATGATAATGGTGCCTATTGCATAGGGCCATTGTGTGAATTAAATGACATAATGTATGTAAAGCACTTACCAAAGTGCCTTGCACACGTGATCATTACTCAATAAATGTTAACTAATATTATTGTTGGTAGGAAAGACAATGCTGACCCTTTATCACCATCATCATATGCAGTCTCACCTCAAAGAAAGATTCCTAAAGGCATGGACAAGGGATAAATGGACAAGTTGGTGGAAGGTAAGAATGAGGAAGGTTTGGAGTAAGAAGTCCAAAACCAGTTGATGTTGAGTCCTTCAGTCCTGACTCATGGTCACCCCATGCATGTGAAAGGGCAACTGTGCTTCATAAGGTTTGGGAGAAGCAGATCATTAGGTCTTTCTTCCAATTTGCTTCTGGGATGTATGCAATCTCCAGTCTTTTGTTTTTAGTTAGCAACCAAGGGCAGCCTGCCGAAGCGGGGTGGTGGTGGTGGTGGTTGTGTGCCGTTGAGTCAATTCTAACTCATAGCAACCCTGTATAAGTTTTCTGAGGCTATGAAATTGTACAGGAGCATAAAGCCTCATCTTTCTTCTGAGAAGTGTCCAGTGAATTTGAACTGCTGACCTTGAGGTTAGCAGCCCAACACATAGCCCACTGCGTTATCAAGGCTCCTTTGAAGGAGGATCCAGTCTCCTAATCAAAGAGTCAGTCGACAAGCATCTTGTTTATCAATGAGGTCTAACTAGTTTTGCAGGTACAAGTCTGTCCCTTTGGGTTAGGCCACTTTTGAGCAAATTGGTAAGGACAGATTACCCAATAAATGGTAGTATGACATGCTTGAGCTTGCTTACTTACTATTCTGTAATGAATAGTTTCACAGGTTTCCTACCACTATGTGGTGAAACCCATGTGTAATTGTTCATTAAGATTAGTATATAAGCACAAATAAGCCTGTGTTTGCCTTGCTTACTGGGTAGTCCATCCCTGTCAGGGATCGTAAATTTTAAAAGAGGCTTTGATTTTGTAGGCAAGTGCTGTGGGGTTGAGAGAGAGACAGATGCCAGCCGTACTTGAAAGCAGAATCTTTGATGTGGTGAAAAAATGTGAAATCGTTCACCACAGATTAGTAATCCCATTTCCTGTGACACTGAGAGTAGAGGTCAGAGTGGCAGTGTCTTCTAGAAGAGTCTAGTATCCTAGAGGACCCATACCTTGACGTGTCCTGTTTGACACAGGGCTATGCACATAAAAAAAACCTTGCCCCCCTACAACAAGGAAGAGAGATAAATTGGACTGTGTTGTTTGAAGAACATATGCCCTTCCCATTGTTGCTACTGTCTTCTGCTGACCTCCACTCACCCCTCACATTTCCTGGGCTATGGCATCTGGCTCATGGTTGTCCCCACCCCCACGCCTGCCATCACTTATCGCATGTGGTGCTCCATTCTGAGAAGCAGAGTGATTGATGAGTGTATAGTGACTGGGACTTTTTGTTCTCTGGGTTGTTTTTGTATCTGCCTTGGCTGAATTTTCCTCTAGAAATCTGTGTCCTGGGTATAGATTTGGCTTTGGGAGAACTGTCCATCTGGATTTGTTTGAGAGTAAAATGCTGTCTTATGTAGAAATTTATGACTGTCCATGATGAAGACCAGACCTGTGGATGTGTTTTTCTAGACCAGAGGTTGTCCGGAGCCTCTGGGGCTCAAACCAGCACAGGAGAAGTGTGGTCTGTAACGTCATCTGGTGTTCTGAGGCACCCTATTAGTCCCCAAACTCTGGCAACTGAAACTCTGAGCAGCCTTGGACTGCCAATCTCTGCACACAATGCCTATAAATTTTAGAAATCATACTTTGAGGATAACCATTTAGTTAACATGTAATTTTTTCTGATTGTTTACTGACACTCAAAAATACTGTTTGTGATACTCTGAGTTTGGTCTACTGTATGTTGATGGTCTGCCATCTGGTGTCATTAGGAACTAAGGTAATTCTTTCTAAAATAAAAATATAATCCTAGTAGATTTCAAGGTAAATCTTTTCAATACATATTATATATTTCTCTACCTGAAAAAATTTTTCTTTAAAATATTCAGACTATTGAATACTGATTATCTGTCAGCTATTTATAACTGTAGAAGAATTGATGCATTTGTGTTATGGTGTTGGAGGAGAATATTGAAAATGCCATGGGCTGCCAGAAGAACCAATAGATCTGTTTTGGAAGAAGTGCAGCCAGAGTGCTCCTTGGAG
>NW_006408582.1:4647153-4658252 GCF_000296735.1 Chrysochloris asiatica | reverse complement strand
AGAGTGAATAAGGAAGACCATAGAAGAATTGATGCTTTTGAGTTATGGTGTTGGAGGAGAATAGTGAAAGTGCCATGGGCTGCCAAAGGAACAAACAGATCTGTTTTGGAAGAAGTGCAGCCAGAGTGCTCCTTGGAGGCCAAGATGGCCAAACTTCGTCTCTCATACTTTGGACACATTGTCAGGAGGGACCAGTCTCTGGAGAAGGATATCATGTTTGGTAAGATGAAGGGTCAGAAAAAAAGAGGAAGACCCCCAACAAGATGGATTGGTCAAGTGGCAGCATTTATGGACTCAAACATGGCAACAGTAGTAAGGTTGGCCCAGGATTGGGCAGTGTTTCGTTCTGCTGTGCATAAGGTCACTATGAGTCAGCACCAACTTGATGGCACCTAACAACAACAACAACAATTTATATATATCGGGGAGTCCTGGTGTGACGCTGTGAGTTAATGCACTAGACTGCAAGTTCAGTTTGAAACACAAGGTCAGTGGTTCAAATTCACCAGCAGCTCCTTGGAAACCCTATACACGGTCGCTATGGGTTGGAACTGACTTGATGGCACTTAACAACAACAACAACAATAATCAATACTGGAGTCCTCTTGTAGGATAAGCACTCAACCTCAAGGTCAGTTTTGAATTGCAAGGTCAGTGGTTCAAAGTCACCTACTGCTCCCTGGAAACCCTGTACATGCATAATTGAACCCTCCAGGGCGATAGGCGCATGTCCACCTCCTCTAGTCACCAGAGTGAAGGTGCACAGAAAGAGAAATAGAAATGAATGGGGAAAAAATGTTTGCACCTTGATCTCTAATGACCAGTCAGACCGCTACAATGGGAGTGCTCTCTTGAGCTTGTATCTGCTCCATCCCACTTAAAATGGTTGTGCCAGGAATCACAGGCCACCACAAATCAGAAAACACCACTTTTCTTGCTTCTGCTTCAAATCCCATTCTCAGTAAGTCTTCAATCCTCCTAAATATTCCTTTATATGGAGTTCAGAGTTGTCTGACCATTCCCCAAACCTGTTTCATTCAGTATTCCATGTTGTGATTGGTGGAGGTCTGCATAGTCCTCCTCAATTCACCATCTAGCCCTGCCTCTCCATTTATTTTAATGTTATTTATTGGCGCAGTGGTAAGTATTTTTGTTTTCTTTACATTGAAATGCAACCCATACAAAAGGCTGTGGTCTTTATCATCAGCAGCAAGTAAGTATTTTAAATCCTCTTCACAGTCAGCAAACAAGGATGTATCATCTGCATATCATAGCTTGTTAATGATTCTTCCTCAAATCCTTACACCACATTCTTCTTCCTATAATCCAGCCTCTCAGACTATTTGTTCAGTGTACAGATTGAATAAGTATGGTGAAAAAATACAACCATGATGCACACCTTTGCTAAATTTAAACCATTAAGTGTCCACTTGTTCTGTTTGAACGATTGCCTCTTGGTCTATGTACAGGTTCCTCATGAGCTCATTCTGTTTTTTCATAAGTGTCATTTTTGCAGAAGTGAGATGGTATCTCACTAGGCCGCAAGGTTGTTTTGAATATCAAGGTCGGTGGCTCAAACCCTATGCAGGGTTGCTATGAGTTGGAAGAGACTCTATGGCACTTAACAATAATAAAAACACATGAACTCTAAAACTCAAAAACACATGAGACTCTATGGCACTTAACAACAATAAAAACTACAGAACATGGTGGGTCTGTAGGATTAGAACTGGACTGCCAACCACAAGGTTGGCAGTTTGAGTCCACCAGTCACTCTTCAGGAGAAAGATGAAGCTTTCTGTTCCCACCAAGATTTACAATCTCAGAAACCTTATAATACAGGGCTGCTATGAGTCAGCACCATCTTGAAGGCATGTAGCAACAATAGCAAATGGCTAAATATCACTAGTATCTCTTCAAGTAAGTTTGTTAATCACCTGAACTGTTCTTTGGTGAAGTGTCTGTTCATGTCCCTTTCCCATTTTTTTTTTTTTTGACTGTATTGTTTGTACTTTTGAAATTGAGTTGTTGACATTTTCTATGTATGTATTTTAGGGATTAGACTCTTGTCAGATATATTGTTGCCAAAACTTTCCCCCCAGTCTGTAGGTTCTCTTTTTACTCTTGTTAAAATCTTTTGATGAGCATGAGTATTTAATTATTTGGGTATTTAATTATTTAAGTATTTTGGATGTCCCAGTATCTAATTTATCTTCTGTTGCTTGTGCATATTTTGTTATGTTTGATAGTGTTTTGATGCTAAAAACGAGGACCTCTAGCTTTGACCCTATGTTATCTTCCAAGAACTTTATAGTTTTAATTTTAACATTTAGGTATTTTGTTCACTTTAAATTTGTTTTTGTGTAGGGTGTGAGATATGTATCCTGTTTAATAGTTTGAAAATGGATTCCTAGTTTTGCCAGCATCATTTGTTAAAGAGACTATTTTTTCCTTATTGAACGGACTTTGTTGGAGATCAACAGTCCATTGTTGTTGTTGTTAAGTGCCGTCGAGTCGGTCTCCGACCCATAGCGACCCTGTACAGGGTTTCTGAGGGTGTAAATCCTTACGGGAGTAGAAAGCCTCATCTTTCTCCCGCGGAGCGGCTGGTAGTTTTGAACCGCTGACCTTAAGGTTCGCAGCCCGATTCGTAACCACTACGCTACCAGAGCTCCAACAGTCCATAGGTGGATAGATTTACATCTGGCTTATCAATTCTGTTTCATTGGTCTATGTGTCTGTCATTGTACCATACAACGCTCTTTTAATTGCTGTGGCTGTATAGCTAACCTTGAGATTAGGAAGTGTGAGGCTTCCTGCTTTGTTCTAAAATCTTCTTTATATTTACAAATTTTAAATTATGTTCCCCGCCCCCCATAAAGGTCATCTATTTACCTCCTTTAGTAATCAGCAGACTTAAAAAGATATATAGTGAAAAGTCACCTTCCAATCCTGACCCCCAGCCACTCAGAGCCCCTTCAAAGGCAACCACTGTCAGCAGTGTCTTGTAAAGCTTTTTAGAGATCTTTTAAGAATGTGTGGACAAGTAAAAGTAAGTATTAATATTCCTATACTCAAGTGGTGACAGCCTGATGTATGCCAGTTTCACTCATACAGCACTACTATATCTTGGAGACGTTTTTTTACTCAGTACATAAAAACTTCCTCAGTCTTCTTCTGGTTGCATAGCATTTCAATACATGGTTTTACTATAATTTATTTGAGTCCTGGGTACTTTAAAAATCTATTCATTCCCTGGATCTTTCCCTAGCTGAGATGAGACCTGAGTATGTGAAGTCAGGCTTGGAAACCAGAGATCTAGTTTATTGGTCTCTTCCTTTTTCAGCCTATGACAGCAACAAAGTTGATTTCCTAGATTTCAGAAGTCTGGTTCAGGGTTTTGCAAAGTCAAATAAATTGCTTCCTTCTGATTAGTAGAAAGCAGTCATAAATAAGATTCTCATTTACAAGAGACAGAGTGACAAGAGAAATTGAGAAAAGTTGGCCTGAAGTCCTGGATCTACATACAAGAGTAGAAAGTGGGTAGCATGGCACAGTCTTGAAATCTGCAGGCAGCATAGGACATTTCAGGTACTGGAAACGCAAACTGCAAGTCATAGGATGGAAGATGCTTTTTCCAGAATCTGTGAGCTGCAGAAGAGTGATCTATTTCAGCATGAGTAAATGAAAGATGGTATGTTAAGAAAAATAATCTAAACCATATGTATAACCCATTGGGCTAAATGCTTACCTATATAGAATACTAGACAGTACCTTGAGTTCATCAGTTTAAAGGAGGAAACAAAAGTAGTTTTAAAAAAAAAAAAAGTTAACGGAATATTGGGGTCAATCAGAAAAGTATTATAAATATAAGGGAAAACATTTTCATATACAGCTATTATTTTTTATTCTGAATTCTATATGTAATTTTGGTAAGAAAAACAAACACAAAAAACAACTCAGAAAAATAGGCTAACATTGAGAAGGGCACTTTGAAAAGCAAAAGAAAGTAAAAGAAACAGGATAGGTTAGGATAGAGATGGGAAAGGAAATAGAAAAATGCTATGCCTTTTTAATATGGTAAAGTTATTGGATGAATATCTAATTTAAAAAATAATAACACCAAATGAGCCTAGCCCCAAACTGGAACTTAGTATATCTTTCTTCTGCTGACAATTAAACAAACTGTGGTATGTCCGTGCTATGGAATACTATTTAACCATAAAAAGAAATGGACTATTGATCCATGCAACAACTTGGGTGGATCTCAAGGGAATTATGTTGAGTGAAAAAAAGTGAATCTCAAAAGATTACAAACTGTATGATTCCATTTATATTACATTCTTCCAATGACAAATTTATAGCAACAGAAAATTGATTAGTGTTTACTAGGGATTAGGAAGGAGAGGAGGAAAAGAGGTCACCATGGCTATCAAAAGATACATTGAGAAATCTTGTAAGTCTGTCTTCTGCCTACAACTGATTGGAATACCTAAAATGGGACTACAATGTGCCCAGTGAAGGAGGTTTCCTGTGGAGCCTCTGCATTACATAAGACCATAGGTGGAATCCTGAACCCCATCCAAAATCTTCTGAGGTGGGAAATTTCCACTTGAAAGGACAAGCAGACCAGCCTGGAGTGGCTAGAAGAACAGAAGATACTTCTTGAAAGAAAGACCAACAGGAAAAATACAAAACAATAATGGCAGTCTGACTGACTGCTAGAAGAACAAGCAAGTTGCTTGCCCAGGCAACATCAAGGCAAGTGGTCGGGTCCCCTGAGGGCAAACCCCTTTCCAAGACTAAGACTCAATGGGAATACATGAACAGATGTGTTCTGACTCGTGACCAGGTTGGTCATTGATAAGGGGAAGTGAAGGAAAAACATCGATGAAGCTCCAAGCTAAGCCCTACAACGTTTAATAAACTTCTGTGAACCTGCGTGGAGACCTGGTTGGCCAGCAGTATGGCAGGACCTGGGAACTTTGGGCCCAGAGTCAGTGACAAAGCCACAGAGCACTAGAGTGGAGAATGAAGCTCTTCTTATCCAGCTGATAAGAAGAGAGGGCATATGCATAAGAACACCCACACTTGCAGACAATACCCACCTGACCTGGCTTCAATGACTGGATGATCAGAGCTCAACTAGAAGAAGAAAGAAGAGGAAAAAAAGAGTAACTGATACAATTTGGTGAAATTGACCTACATCAATGCATGCAGAAGCTCAAAAGAGGGAACAAATCCTTACAGCGAGGATCATTCCCACACCCTCCACACACAGAGTAGACAGGGATGGGCAACTTGGACACTGGCTACCCAAAGTCAGGGGGCTACAAAGGCAAGAAGTGACTGGCTTACAAGCTTTCAAGAGGGAACCTAGATCTAGAGGGCATGGAGGAAGGTAGAAACTCCACTGAGTAGTATCAAATTTGTCTGGGAGGGGCTGATGAAAGGCAATGGGGATAGTACTCATGTGGCACAATAGTGAATAATTGCCATCAGGACTGTGAGGGTTGGAAATGTAAAGGTAGATGTTTTGTAGCAAAAGGATGGGAGTGGTTGACTTTGCAGTCTAGGAGAGGAGGTACCTGGGCCCATCAAGGGAGAAGAACGGAGTGCAGGACCCTACCCAGAGAAGCAGTGACACCAGAGATGGAGGCAGAGACAATGATATGGAGAGATGGAGCATCTGGTGACCCTAGACCCAGAGAGGGAGAAGGGCTGTGTGTTGACGACTGGGGGGCAGGCTTGAGGGGTATACCATTTGGTTGGTTGATGATGCATGGAGGGAATTGTAACCATAGCAATGAAACAATATACGAAAGGATGAATGTAAATCTAATGTTCTCCTATGTAAATGATCACATAATTCACAATAAAACATTTTTTTAAAAAGGGACATTGAGAGATCCGTGTGTTGATGGAACTCGTTTGAAACTTGACTGTTGTGATGACTACACAAATCTTTATATATGTGATAAAACTAAATACCCCACCACACACAAATGAGCATTTTTAAAATTGGTGAGATCTGAATAAAGCCATCAGATTGTATCAGTGCTAATTTCCCAATTGGGACACTATATTACAGTTATACAAAATGTTTCCATTAACCAAGACTGTGTAAAAGGTACATAGGATTACCTTGTATTATTTTTTTACAACTGCAAATGGATCTACACTTATCTCAAAATTTAATTGAAAAATTGAAGAAGCCTGTAAGATCTGTGTGAGAGGAAAGTAGAAATGGAAAGGTAACATTTACATTGATTGCCTCCAATCCAAAAGGGGCAGACAGCTCTTGACGTTTAATAGAAGTAGAATTAAAATCAATGAAACAAGGTACCTTTTCACATACTGAGTTATGAACTTATGAAATTTACTAATGTAAGAGTTTCAGAAAGATAAAAATATAAATGTATTTTTAAAAGTAATAATGGCATGGGTGGGGAGAGAGTGGGAAAGGGAGTTTTTGTTTATTAGGGTACACAGAGTAGATGTTAATGGTAGTGAAATAATTTGGTAAAGGGTAGCAAGAATGGTTGCAAAATAGAATATAATCAATATCACTGAATTATATATGTAGAAATTGTTGAGGAAAACAACAACAATAATGGGTCTCTAAGAAACAGGAGCCCTGGTGGTACATTAGGTTAATTAAGTCTTGGACTGCTCCTCAGGAGAAAGATGAGGCTGTCTGCTTTCTTAAGAATTACAGCCTTGGAAGCCTTAAGAAGCAGTTCTATTCTGTTCTATTGGGTTGGAATCAACTTGACAGCAGTGGATATGGGTTTTGGTAGAAACATTGAGGTGCGGTGGAGGTCCATGTGACAGACTAGGGTTCAATTCCTGACCAATGTATCTCATGAGCAGCTGCCACTGGACTGTCAGTGGAGGCTTGTGTATTTCTATGATGTTGAACAGGTTTCAGTGGTGCTTCCAGATTAAGACAGACTAGGAAGAAAAGCCTGGTTATCTAGTTCTAAAATTAGACAATGAAAACCCAGTGAACTACAGCAATTTGATTCTGCTCTTACAAGAGCTGAGTTGCTGAGAGTTGAGGGCTGGCTCAACCGCACATAGCAGCAACAGAGACACACTAAGACATTTGGGAAGTTTTTCTAACTTTAAACATCAAAATGAGCCATGTATCTTCACAACAAAGTCACACATGGGATATATGAATTTTATTATTATTATTATTATTATTATTATTATTATTGTGTTTCCTGCTTCAACATTTAAAAATCAATAATAATCCATTAATAACATTAAATTGCCAATGATCAAATTTCCACTTATCTCATAATATTTATAGTTTGAGTTTTATAATGGCCTTTACAAAATAGTGGTAAGTATGTATGGGTGTTAATTTAGTTCTGTTGTAATAGAAATACCACAAGTGGATGAATTTAACAATCAGACTAACTCACAGTTTAGACTACAAGTCTGAATTCAGGGTTATCGGCTCCAGGGAGCGCTTTCTCTGTTGACTATGGAGGAAGGTTCTTGTCTCTTAGAACTTGGCATCTCTCTTCCCCCATCATTGTTTGCTAGTTTGCTTGTTCAGTCTCTTCTTATATCTCAAAAGAGATTGACTCAAGATATCCCCTACCTTAATCATCTCATTAACATAACAAAGCAACCAAGTCCCAAATGGGATTAAAGCCTCAGGCATAGAGGTTAGGATTTACAACACATTTTTGTTTGTTTGTTTGTTTTAGGATGCAATTCAATCCATCATAACATGTTCCACATGTACATTACTTATGTTCATCACCATGAGCAACCATCACCACTATTCAGTTCCCAAATTCTGCTTCACCCTTATCAGAAACTCATCACCCCTAGGCAATGAATTCTCTTGCCCTGAACTGAATTTTCAGTTAATTCAAAAAACATTTCCTGAGCTCCTATTATGTGTTAGGCTCTGTTCTAGGTGCTCAGGGTTAGAAAGGTAAAAAAGCTCATTATTGGGAATTTTCCTATAATTTGTAAGTGCTCCCTGTTCAAGAATTCAATGGTGGTGACATTATTTGTGGAATAGAAGTGAATGTCATCCTGATAGATATTATTTTTAATGATATCCTGATTAATAGTCACACTTGGGGCTATTTTAAAAATGGAAGCAGTCACCATGAAGTGTTATAGAAATTACACAAAAATAGACCATTTTATCCTCTGTGAATAACTTAGATGCTGGCACTCCATGTGCAATGCAGAGTGTGAGGATTGTGAAAGAGCTAATTGTGAGCTTTTAGAAAGTAGGGCCTGTGTCTTATCATCTGTGTATCTCAGGACTTTAACACTATGTGTTTGGCATGCTGTAGGAGCTCAATAAATGCTGAACTGACAAATCAAGGAGATCTTTAGGCTCTGGTTATTTTGATGAGTTCAAGCCAAAGGGAGTTTATCAGCCTCAGTTATTGATAAGTGGAAGCTGATTTTGACTCGTGTTAGGAATATCTGGGATGTAATATAAAATAAAAGGAAGTATACAAACAACTCAAATGAGAAACAAGTATAAATGTAAGAAGTCATTGATACCACAGTAAACTTGTTACTGTATCTGTAGAATGCTGTTGGCAATTGGGAGCACTCTGTCCTGAAACAGCTCATGCCTGGACAGTGGCTACTCTTCTACCATGGACACCTGCTCACTCTGTTCTTGTAGAGGTATTGTGGCAATGAGCCTTTATTGACCATTAAACTTTTTTTCTTCTCCTGTTTTCTTTTTTTTACCATTTAAATTTTGTGCATACAGATTAGAATAGTATCATAAACAATAAAAAATAATACCATGGCATTGGTAAGTCATTGTGAGCTTCCTAGAAGAAAACTATTGAGGACTTTTAGCATGAAGATGGTCTAAAGTTAACTTAGTTATCTAGTGTCTTATAAAGTGTTGTAGTTATCTAGTGCAGCACTAACAGAAATATCACAAGTGTGTGGCTTTAATAAACAGAACTTTATTTTCTCACAGTTTGTTGTTGTTGTTGTTAGGTGTCATTGAGTCATTACCGACCCATAGCGACCTTATGCACAGCAGAACAAAACACTGCCCAATCCTGGGCCAACCTCACTATTTTACCATGCTTGAGTCCACTGATGCTGCCACTTGGCCAATCCATCTCGTTGGGGGTCTTCCTCTTTTCCTCTGACCCTCCACCTTACCAAACATGATATCCTTCTCCAGTGACTGCTCCTTCCTGACAATATGTACAAAGTATGAGAGACGCAGTTTGGCCATCTTGGCCTCTAAGGAGCATTCTGGCTGCACTTCTTCCAAAACGGATCTATTGGTTCTTCTGGCAGCCCATGGCACTTTCAATATTCTCCTCCAACACCATAACTCAAAGCCATCAATTCTTCTATGGTCTTCCTTATTCACTGTCCAGCTTTCGCATCCATATGAGGTAATTGAAAATACCATGGTGTGGGTCAGGTGCACCTTAGTCCTCAAGCTGACATCTTTGCTCTTCAACACTTTAAAAAGGTATTGTGCAGCAGATTTGCCTAGTGCAATACATCCTTTGATTTCTTGACTGATGCTTCCGTGAGTGCTGATAGTTGATCCAAGAAGAATGAAGTCCTTGACAATTTCAATCTTTTCTCCATTGATAAGAATGTTGTTTATTGGTCCAGTGGTGAGGATTTTTGTTTTCTTGACATTGAGATGTAATCCATACTGAAGGTTGTGCTCTTTGATCTTCATCAGTAAATATTTTAAGTCCTCTTCACTTTCAGCAAGCAAGGTTGTATCATCTACATATCACAGGTTGTTAACGAGTCTTCCCCCAATCCTGATACCACGTTTTTCTTCATAGAACCCAGCTTCTCGGATGATTTGTTCAGCATACAGGGTGAATAAGTATGGTGAAAGAATACAACCTTGTCTCACACCTTTCTTAATTTTAAACCATTCAGTGTTCCCATGTTTTGTTGGAACAACTGCCTCTTGGTCCAGTTACAGATTCCTCATAAGCACAATTAAGTGTTCCGGAATACTCATACTTCGCAATTTTGTCCATAACTTGTCATGATCCACAGAATCGAAAGCCTTTGTGTAGTCGATAAAGCATAGGTAAACATCTTTCTGATATTCTCTGCTTTCTCACAGTTTAGGAGTCTAGGAGTCTGAATTCAGGGCATCAGCTCTAGGGAAAGCCTCTCTCTCTGTTGGTTCTGGTGAAAGGTCCTTGCCTCTTCTATTCCTGTGGCTCTTGTTAGCTATGTGTTTGTTTGGTAACCACCTTCCCTCTGTGCTTGCTTACCTGCTTAATAAGCTCTTTTATATCTAAAAAGAGATTGAGTTAAACCTTAAATGAAAAGTATACTCTGAAGTCTTCTTTAAACCAAACAGTAATTTAGCTTACCTAGTAAACAATGTGGAAAGAGCTCTGATAGTGTAGTGGTTATGAATCAGGCTGTGAACCGCAAGGTCAGCAGTTCGAAACTACCAGTTGCTCCGTGGGATAAAGATGAGGCTTTCTGCTCCTGTAAAGATTTACAGCCCTGGAAACACTGTTCAGGTTAACTATGGGTCGGAACCGACTCCACAGCACTTAGCAACAACAGTAAACAATGTGGAGTCCTGGTGTGGCACTGTAGGCTAATGTGTCAGATTGCAAAGTCCTTTGAACTGCAAGGTCGGTGGTTCAAGCTTACCAGCTGCTCCTTGGAAACCCTATACAGGGTCGTTATGGGTTGGAATGGACTCAACAGCACTTAACAATATTATGGGTCAGAATCGACTCGACAGCACTTAACAACAACAACAACTTGATAACAGCGACTCAAAAGATTGGATCGTGAACTAGAGAACAGTGAATTGTTTGCTTGTTTTTTTTTTTAAAGACAGATTATCAAATGTGACTACAAATACACAAGCATAAGAAAAAATAGATAATTAGGACCTTATAAAAATTAAATACTTATGTTCATCAAAAGAATTCATCAAAAGTGTAAAAGGCAATGATATAGCTAATAAGGGTCTAATATCTGGTAGCGTAGTGGTTACGAATTGGGCTGCGAACCTCAAGGTGAGAAGTTCGAAACTACCAGCCACTCCACGGGAGAAAGATGAGGCATTCTGCTCC
>NW_006408582.1:4641076-4642369 GCF_000296735.1 Chrysochloris asiatica | reverse complement strand
GCCAACAAACACATGGAAAGATGCTCATTGTCATTGGAGCAACAAATCAAAGACATAAAGAGGTTCCGCCTCATACCTGCTAAAATGGCACTAATCCAAAAACCAGAAAGCAACAAATGTTGGCAAGGATGTGGGGTGATGGGAACATTTGTCCACTGCTGGTGGGAATGTAAAATGATACAGCTCATCATGGAAAATAACATAGTGATTTCTTAAAACATTACAAATAAAATTACCGTATTACCCTGCAATTCCACTCCTAAGTACATACCCTGGGGACCTAAAAGAAATGTCACAAACAAACATATGCACACCAATGTTTATTGCAACATTATTCACAATAGCAAAAAGGGGAAAACAACCAAAGTGCCCATTGATAGATGAATGGATAAATATAGACACATAGACAATGGAATATTATTATGCTTTAAAGAAAAATGAAGTCCAATACACACTCCAAGATGGATGAACCAGAAAGCATTAGGCTGAGCTTATTTTGTAAAGTCAATCTCAAAAGAGCAAAAATTACATGAGCTCATTTATTTTAAAAATGACAAAACTAGGCAATTATATGGAAATGAATGGGTACCAGTGGTTACTAATGGTGGATATGGGTAGGAAGAGGGAAAAGCTCTCTGGGAAGTAGAGAATTTTTGTCCATGCTGATAGGAAAATTAGCACCAATTAATGGTAATGGAGTTATCACTAAGCTGCAGACAAAGAAGAGAAAGGGCAGCCCTGCCCTCCCCTTCCCCCCACACACTACAATATGCACAAGTTGCCCAAGTCCAGAGGTGCACAGCTAGCTCAAATCCCCCCTCCCCCCCCCCAGCCTTTGCTCAGTCTCCCCCACCTGCTTCCCCACCTTCTGGATGGTGACAGCTGGTGCACAGGGATGAGACTCCAGAACCAAGAGAGGGTCCCAGGTGGTGGGTCAGCACAAGTGCAGGCTGGGCCCTGGTCTTTATTGCTCCTATTGTACAAGTCCAAGAAGAAATAAAGAAAGACCAGAGGGCAGCGGAGAGGTCAGAGAGAAAAAGACACACACACAAAAAGGTAAAGACCCCACCCACGCACCCAAACCAACCTAACTCATCCCAATTTTATGATACTGTTCTGTGAACTCTCTAGTATAGGAAGGGGCTTGGGAGAGTCAAAAATACAAAAATTAACTTCTAAACACCTGTAGATGTTGAATGGGAGGGGATAAAAGGAGGGGAGACATGGTTGTTGTTGTTAAGTGCGTCAAGTCGGTTCTGACCCATAGTGACCCTGTAGAGGGGAGACATGGGT
>NW_006408582.1:4630312-4640651 GCF_000296735.1 Chrysochloris asiatica | reverse complement strand
CCCTTTTGTTACAAAACTTCTACCTTCACAGTTGTGACAATCACGATTAGTTATGATAACAATTACTCTCTATTGAGTCATAAGAATCTTATCCCCATCTCTTCTCATCAGACCCATTTAGATAAGATGAAAACTATTCAGTGGGGACTTTACATTCCCCCACTCACTCTGAAACTAAACTCCCTCTTAAAAACTTGTAAGCCTGTTACTCCGTGCCTTTATAGCACCCCTATTTTAGGTAGCCAATGTGTAAGTTGCCCATTCCTACTAACTCTGTATACTGAGGGGATAGAATTGATCCTTGATATGAAGACTCCTTCCCTCTCAGTTGGTATTTTGAGCTACTACATTCGTAAATATAGGTCAAGTTAATCAATTTGTAGCAATTTACATTTTTTCCTTTATCAAATTAAAAAAATTGTTTTCTAGTTGAGTCCTGATCATCAAGCTAGGTCAAATGGGTACTATCTACAAGTTTGGGCATTCTTGTGCATCTCTAAACAGTCTTGCAGAACCTTTTTTAGATTACATGGTAATCTAGGAATCTTCTAATCAACCTCCCTTTCATTTCTCCATTTCTCTCCTAGCCTTCCTTGTGTCTCTTCCTATTTTTTTCTCATACAACTGTTTTTCTGGTACAATCCTTATATGTTCAGATCTATTTTAGCAATCTGCTCAAGAAAATAAAAACTCCAGTTTTGCTTATTTCCATAATATAAATATCTCCACCATAATAGAATTCTACCAATGGTTCTTGAAAATTCCTGAATGGTTCTCATGAGCTAATACAAGCTGGCTTCAGCACACCACTTCATCTGCTCTGGAAGGTGAGTGGATCTAGACTAGCACAGATAGGATGTACCTGTAGAGGATGGTGTTGTGCTTCAGGGTAGGATGAGCCAAAATTGTGGGGATGGGATTGGTTGTTATCATCATTTGATCTCAGTAAGGAAGTATTTTCTCTGTGTTTGAAAAGTTTGTTTGGTATTTTTGACACTATTTTTCAAACTGGGGTCAACCTGTGAACTTAAAGAAATCTGAGTTGTATCCATCCTTCACAACGTATCTATCTGCAATTCTAGCCATTTGTCTTCACTCTTCCACTCCATCCCGTTGTCTGATCAAACTTCCCAAATCAAAACTCCAATTAATGCAAATGCCATGATAAAGAATCTCTAACAGCTTCCTCATCCAAGAGAAGCATTTCTCTAAGTATGTAGAGCAACACTTTTAAAGGATATTAATAGCTCTTGTGAGAATTCAAGGGAAGTGTGATCGAGCAAGTTTGGGCAAACAATACGTTAAACAAGGTTAGTCAAGTTTCTGAATGGCAGGATTTATCATTGATAAATAAACGTGAATTGCAAATTGTCCATTATGTTTATACGGTGTTTCTTAAACTTATTTGACCATGCCTTCTTACTTCCCATCAGTGTTCTGTGGAATGCATTTCAGAAATGCTAAATATACTAGCTTAGAAAATAAAATCCAAACTCCTTAGTGTTCAAGGCCTGCCATTGTCTAAGCTTCAGCAGCTTTCTAACTGTATTTTCTTTCTTGAATGCTTTGTTTTAGGACCCTGAAACAGCTCACTGTACCTGCCTATGGAAACTTCACTGCTTTTGGTTCTTCCTTCTCTAATGTCTTTCTTCCTTTTCTTCACAAATTGAAATTCATTTTGACCTTGCCACCTTTTCTTTGAAGTCTCACATCTGAAACTACATGACCTTTTAGCAGCACTCTGTTAGTTACATGTTCTATTATGTTTTAAGTCATTTACACAAGTCTTCTCTTTCTCTATTATAAATTACCAAAAGGGAGGATCCATGTCAAATTTCTATTTGTTTCTTCCCACATGCCTAGATCAGTAACTTAATATTGCAAACCCTCATTACTTGTTGAGGGCATGGATTTCTATCCACATTTTATTTGGAAATAGTCACACATACACATATATACTCATCTAATCTTTCTACTCTTCATCATGGTAAATGAAATCTTTCCCAAAGAATATCAACGAAAACTAGAATGTTTATTTACACTGATAATTTTGTTTTATCTTAGTTATTCAGTGCTATTGAAGCAGAAATAAAATAAATGGGTAGTTTTAAAGAGCAGAAATGAATTGTCTTACAGTTTAGGAGACTAGATGTTGAAGTTCAGGCTACTGGCTGCAGGAGTAGGCCCTCGTCTGTGACTCTCCGAGAAGATCCTTGTTTCAGCTCCTGTAGCCCTGTCACACCAAGCTTCCTTGGCCATCTTCTCCTTTTAGCACTTGCTCTTTCTCTTTATGCCGGTCTTTATAATTTAGAAATGGTTAGGGTTAGTATGTACCCCACAAAGATGTGCATCATTCACCTAACAACAACTATCCTATTTCCACACAGGATTACATCCATAAGCAGAGGGGTTATGGCTTGAACACATATTTTTGGGAGATACAATTCAGTTCATAATAGTCACAATATTCTAAAGTGCTTCCAATATTGGGTTGTTGTTGTTGTTAAGGACCGTGGAGTCGGTTCCGACTCATAGTGACCCTGAACAGGGTTTCTGAGGCTATAAATCTTTACGGGAGTGGAATGCCTCATCTTTCTCCCACGAAACAGCTGGTAGTTTTGAACTGTTGACCTTGAGGTTGGCAGCCCGACTTGTAACCACTAAGCTAGCGATAGTATTTTCCACAGTGTTAGCTACTTGTCACATCATAACAAATCCATCCTTTGGACAGATTCATAAAGTACAAAACTGGAAGGACTTGAAGTAGATCTGGTTCTCCAATGTCAATTTTGGTAGCTGCCTCTTTTCTGCCATTCTTACCACAACCATAGTTTCTCTGTTGAATGGAGGTATTAAAAGCTTCCATCTTTCCTACCTGAGAAACAAACAAGGGTCAATGGGGAACTGTTTCTCAGGATTCAGGTAGGTTGTGATTATGTTGGGGAAAAAGAACCTGCTCTTTCTTCCTTTTTGCTTCACATACCTTTTCTTATAGTTACTGTCCCTCTTTCTGCAGGTTAGCATTTACCTGGGGTGGGGATGGAAGAAATCAGCTACTTAGAATTTTGAGCAAATGTTAATCACTAACAGCAGTTTTAGTAATCTACTTTTAACAGTTCTCCGGAGACATGTTAGGCAAGGCTAATTTGGCTTGTCAGTTGAGTTTCTGTCTGCTATTAACCTCGCCACCTCTTTGTCTTTCCCAAGTCTACTTGCTTTATCAGAGTTTAATTGGATTAGGGTTAGGGTCTCAGAGACTTTTAAATCTGGAACCTTTATTAGATGAGACAATGGAAAACAGAAGGTATGACAGTTCTGTAATTCAATGTCTGGTCCACAGGGGAGACTTAAATCCAGAATTAGTGAGTCTTGGGAGCAATGTCTCCCCATAGGGATTTCTTTGGGTAGGAATCCCTTGGAGGGGAGAATTTGGGCATTTTTGTGCTCTCTGTCTCTCTTTTCCTTTTGTAGGAAGAAAAGAAAATATTGAAGGAAGAGATATTTGGGCTTGCTAAAGGAAGCAGCATGGTAAGATAGAAGCAGTGTGGCAATGTGAAAAGCACCAAATGTCATACAGTTGGTAAAAAATATTTTAACAATTTGTGATCTCCACAATGCAGGCTTTTGTCTAGGTGACTGCACCTCCTTCTTATCCCTAGTTACAATAGAAACTCCTAACTGCATACACACAACGCAAACTTAATTAGTTACGATATTCTATCCCTTTGGTCACATTGATTGGTTCTGGGTGAGCTATAAATGGGAAGCACCAATGGCCATGTTTCTTGCTGTGTGGACCTGAGCAACTTTCTTAGTTACTTAGTGCTGCTGTAACAGAAATACACAGGGGGGTGGTTTTAAGAAGCAGACATTTACTTTTTCACAGTTCTGGAAGCAATAAATAATGTCCAAATCAGGTCCTGGCTAGGCTGATTCCTTTCTTGTTGGTAGCATCTGTCCTTGGTTCCCTTGACTGTAAAAGATCCTCACATGTCATTTGTCTTCCTTTCTTTGTGCTGGATTTTGTAGCTAATCAGCTCTTTTTATAACTCAGAAGCCGATTAGGTTGAAGACACACCCTACACTGACATGACCTATTAGCATAACAAAGAAACCCTATTCCTAAATGGAATAACATCCATAGGTATAGGAGTTAGAAACCCAGCATGTATATTATGGGGGCTGGGCACAATTTAGTATACAACAGAGGCATAGGTCAGTTTGCAGAAAGAGAGCAGAATTAAATATATGCAGAGAGGAGCAAAGAGGAGAGACTCAGAGAATGATGTTTGAGCTCAGGTTTCCAGCTGTTTCTAATGAACAACCAGATTCCTATACATGAGACAATACATTTCCCTTAGTGCTTTGTTGTTGCTGTTGTTGGATACCATCCGGTCCGCTCCAACTCATAGTGACTCTACCTACAACAGAACGAAACATAGTCAGGCTATGTTCACAGTATTTGCTATGTTTGAACCCGTTGTTACAGCCATTGTGTCAGTTCGTTTTGTTGAGGTTCTTCCTCTTTATCCTGACCTTCTACTTTACTAAGCATGATGTTCTTCTCCAGGGATTCGTCCCCTCTGATAACATGTCCCAAGAAAGTGAGACAAAGTCTTGCCATCCTTGCTTCTAAGGAATATTCTGGCTGTATTTCTTCCAACACGGATTTATTCATTCTTCTGCAATCCATGACATATCCAATATTGTTCACAAACACCATAATTCAAAAGCATTAATTTTTTCTTTGGTCTTCCTTACTCATTGTCTAACATTCACATGTATATGAGTCTATTAGAAATACCATGGCTTAGGTCAGGTACACCTTAACACTTTAAAGAGGTCTATTTCTGCAAATTTGCCCAATGAGATGTGAAATTTGATTTCTTGTCTGCTGCTTCCATAGGCATTGATTTCAGATCCAAGAAAAATAAAATAATTGAAACCATCAATATTTTCTCCATTTATCATACTATTGTTTATTGGTCCATTGTGAGGCGTTTTGTTTTATGTTGAAGTGTAATCCATATAGAAGGCTATCATCTTTTTTTTTTTTTTAATGTTTTATTGTGAATTATGTGATAGTTTACATGGGAGAACATTAGCTTTACATTTATCCTATCATATATCATTTCATTGCCATGGTTACAATCCCTCCATGCATCATCAACCAACCAAAGGGTATACACTACAAGCCTGCCTCCTGGTCGTCAGCACACAGCCCCTTTCCCTCTCTGTGTCTAAAGTCCCCAACTGCTCCATCTCTCCACGGCATTGTCTCTACCTCCACCTCAGGCATCACTGCTTCTCTGGGTAGGGTCCCGCTCTCTGCTCTTCTCCCTTGATAGTCCCAGGAACCTCTGCTCCTAGGCTGAAGAGTTAATCTCTCCCCTCCTTGCTACAAAACGTCTACCTTTACATTTCCAACCCTCACAATCAGTCCTGATAACAATTATTCACTATTGTCTCACAAAAGCCCTATCCACACCACATCTCCTTTCATCAGCCCCACCCAGACAGATTATATACTACTCAGTGGAGATTCTACCTTCCTCTGCGCACTCTGGATCTAGGCTCCCTCTTGATAGCTTGTAAGCCAGTCACTTCTTGCCTTTGTTATTTTGGGTAGCCAATGTCCAAGTTGCCCATCCCTGTCTACTCTGTGTGTGGATGGGGTGGGAATGATTCTTGCTGTAAGGATTAATTCCCTCTTTTGAACTACTGCATCCATAGGTATAGGTCAAGTTCATCAAATTGTATCAGACTACTCCTTTTTTCCTCTTCTGTCTTCTTCTGGTTGAACTCTGATGATCCAGTTACTGAAGCCAGGATAAGTGAGTATTATCTACAAGTGCGGATGTTCTTGTGCATATGCCCTCTCTTCTTATCAGCTGGACGCTTCACTCTCCACTCTAGTCCTCTGTGGCTATGTCACTGACTCTGGGATCAAGAGTCCCCAGGTCTTGTCACACTGCTGGGAAGGCTATCATCTTGATCTTCATCACAAGTATTTCAAGTATGCATCACTGTCAGGAAGCAAGGTTGTATCTTTGCTTATGTTGTTGTTGTTGTTAAGTACCGTGGAGTCAATTCCAACTCATAGTGACCCTGCACAGGGTTTCCAAGGCAGAAAATCTTTACAGGAGGAAAAGCCTCCTCTCTCTCCCATGGAACAGCTGGTAGTTTTGAGCTGCTGACCTTGAGGTTAGCAACCCGATTTGTAGCCACTATACTACTCTTCTTCCAATCCTGATGTATTTTTCTTCATATAGTTCAGCTTCTCGGATATGGAACCTGTACATAGACAAAGAGACAGCTGTTTGAACAGAATGAGGGGGTACTACCTGGTTTAAAATCAAAAAAGGTCAGGGTTGTATTTTTTATAATACTAAATTCATCTCAGGGTTTTTGCTGGTTCCAACTGGGTTTCTGTTGCTTGTAACCTTGAGTTCTGAGCATATGTTAGAACTCAGAGTCAAGTATGTAAAAGTACTGTTGTTTTCAGTTGTTCATCAAATTTGGAATAGGAGCATACTGAACTAGGCTTAACCTAGTTCTTAAGAATTGGAAGCACATACTTTGGTAGTGTAGTGGTTACAAATCGGGCTGCGAACCTCACAGTCAGCAGTTCGAAACTACCAGCTGTTCTGTGGGAGAAAGTTGAGGCTTTCTGATCCTGTAAAGATTTACAGCCTTTAGTAAACCCTGTTACTGGGTCGCTATGAGTCGGAACCAACTCCGCGGCACATCATAACAACAACTTTGTAGGAAGGGTCTCAATAACTCAAACAAGGGTGAAGATTTGAGAGTTTGAACAAATACAACCAGGTAATAGGGAGACACATGATGCTCAGTGGACATGCAGGTGACCAGAGACTACCTGATACTAGATGTAAGGTGGCAACACTGCCTCCTCTGATAGATAAGGTCTCCTGTTGTCATTCCATGTGTCAAGATTGCCTCAGAATTTGCAAAAGTGATGATGGTCAGAAGTCACATCTGGGTGGGGCTGAGAAAGGTAAGAACTCTTGGAGATAGTGCTTTGTATTTAAGGTGTCCCATGTACCTGTCCCCACAGATCCTATGGAGAGGAAGGACATATCTTTCCATAAAGCAAACTGGAAAATTTTGTTGTGATTTTAGCAAAATAAAATCATCCACGTTCTGGCAGTGCAGAAAGTCAGATAGTGATGAGTATCATCCCAGTGGTGCTTTTAGAAAGTGAAGGCTCACTTTGAATGAATCTTGGAATGAAAATTCAGGGCCTATAATAGCTCTGGTAGGGTAGTAATTACAAATCGGGCTGCGAACTTTAAGGTCAGCAGTTTGAAAAACTACCAGCTGTTCCGCATGAGAAAGATGAGGCTTTCTGTTCCTGTAAAGATTTACAGCCTCGGAAACCCTGTACAGGATCATTATGAGTCGGAACCGACTCCACAGCACATAACAACAACAGCAATAGCTTCAAAGATCATATTGTTTAGGTCAGTTCTTCATCCCTATGCAATCTAGTCCCAAATTTTCTTTCTGCTGTGCTATAATTATATTTCTGTTTAGTTCAGCAAACTTTTCTCACCTCTGAGAGAGTGATCAGGCCAATCTTATCACTTAGGATGTCCACCTCCTTTACTGTAGCCCCACCTGACTCTAGAAGTTTCTCTAATTTTCTTGGTGGAAGAGCTATCTCTTTCATTTGAACTCTCCTAACATTTTTACTGTCTCTTTTTCTGTGTCATAATTGCTTCTGTATTTGTTTTATTATCTCTAGTGGACTCTGAACTCACTAGGGGCAGAAAGCAAGTCTTAATTATCCACCAATTCCTTCTAGTTCACATCAGTGTCTGATATATAGCAAGGTGTCAATAAATATTTGTTGAAAACATGAACATAGGGGTGGCTGAGATGGTTTGTAATTTTCATGAACAGAAATTAGCACAGAATTAAATTTAGGAATATGCCCCATATTCGTGCCTAATTCTCCCATATACTTTGCTCTGTGTATTGGAACTATATTAGTCTTGTCGTTTCTGCAGCACAGATGTACCAAATTACGGTTTCCAAGAATAACCTTTCACAAAAGCCTTGTTATCCTTACTTCTTACACATATACACATAGCAAAATAACCCTGAAAATTCCTAATGGCTTCCTAGATCACAGTGGGGAAAGTCAGGAAAATGTTCCTGGCAAACGGCCATATCCATGATTGTGAAATTGCACCCAGAAGAGATCCTGAAGATGCTGGGATTCATCTCACAGGCCAGGCACAGAGCAAATGACAGGACTGACTTCCAATTTAGAGGAAGGAGAAGAGAAAGAGCTGTTCCCTGTATGTGAGGAATGATGGAGCCCTGAGAGAACAATGGTTAATGAACATTCACTGAGTACTTACAATATGCCAGGTTTATGTTAAAACCTGCACCATTTAATGCACTAGCTACTAGACACATGTGACTATAGAACACTTGAAATGTGACTAGTGCAACAGAGTAATTGAATTTTAAATTTTTTATTCAGTTTAAATTTAAAAGCTGATACAGTCTTCAGTTACTGGGAAATTTCTAAGAATATTTGAAACTAACTTGGATACATAAATTTACTTTTTAAACAATAGTTCCTTTTATTGTTGTGTAAATATAATAATAAAACATTTTATGAAATCTAAATACAAATCAATTATTTTTTAATTGATAAATTATTAATAATTTAATAATAAAACATTTTATGAAATCTAAATACAAATCAATTATTTTTTAATGAAAATTTAGCATCTGAATTGGCATGTGTAGCATAGTGGTTACAAATCAGGCTGCGAGCCTCAAGGTCAGCAGTTAGAAACTATCAGCTGTTCTGCGGGAGAAAGATGAGGCTTTCTGCTCCCTTAAAGATTTACAGCCTCGGAAACCCTGAACAGGGTCGCTATGAGTTGGAACCGACTCCACGGCACATAACAACAACAACAGCACATAAAATACACACTAGATTTTGAAGATTTAATACATATAAAAGAATGCTAAGAATCTTGTTAATATATATACAAGAAGGCTTCAAAAAGTTCATGGAAATATTCCATTATCTTTTAATTCCATATTTTTCACAAAGTTTTTGAAGCTTTCCTTGTATATTGACTATATGTTAGATTATAATATTTGAGGTGTATTGGATGATGTAAATACATTACTAAAAATCTTACAGTTTTCTTTAAAAAATGTGGCTACTAGAAAAAGTTAAATTCCACATGTATTTCTATGTATAGTTGCATTATTGAATGGTATTTGGTGCTATGCAATTGCATTTATGTAACAAATATAATTATATTTCAATTGAACAGTCCAATGTGCTATTCTAAATATTTTTACATACATTTATCTCATTTAATTAATCCTGACAGCAGCCATTATTATTTTCACTCTTTTACAGAGGACACTCAGAAAGGTTTAAACTTACCCAAAGTCATGTCACCTAATGGCAAAGTCAAGAATTAAATGGAAGTCTTCGCACCAGAGTGTGTAATTTTAGCTGTTGTTGTTGTTGCATGCTGTTGAGTCGGTTCTGCCCCATAGAGACCCAATCTATATAGGGTTTCCAAGGAGCAGCTGGTGAGCTTGAACCACCAACCTTGTGGTTCAAACCAACTTTGTAGTCCAGCACATTAACCCACAGCATCACACTAGGACTATGTTATATTCTCTCTGGGAAGGAAACCTGCATATACAGGGACTTTGCCTACGTTTCAGATTCACAAAGGACCTTATGTTTAAGACTACTTGACAACATTTTGAAACAATGTGAGACATATAACATAAGTACACTGTTGTTGTTATCAGGTGCCATCGAGTCGGAACCGACTCATAGCGACCCCATGAAACAATGTCCGATCCTGGGCCAACCTCACTACCGCTGCCACACTTGAGTCTATCAATGATGCCACCTGGCCAATCCATCTCATTAAGTACACTAATAGAATGAAAATAAGATATTGATTGCATAATTTGAATTCTTAAATATATGAGGGTGAGTAAAAAATAATCTGTATCCCAGTTATATTAAAATGCCTGTCCATGTCCACAGCTGATGACAACATTGAGCATGCATGTGAGATGATTCTACTGAATAGGCGAGTGATAGTGGATTATGTGGCAAATCATTTGCAAATCAACCATGGCTTTGCCTATGAAATAATCCATGACAGGCTTGGGTTTAGAAAAATTTGTGTGAGATGGGTACCAAAACAGCTCATGGAAGAGCATAAACAGAAGTGTTCAGACATCTGCAAACAAAATTCGACCCAATACTCTAAGGAGCTCTGGTAGCGTAGTGGTTATGAATCGGGCTGCGAGC
>NW_006408582.1:4585669-4628688 GCF_000296735.1 Chrysochloris asiatica | reverse complement strand
GGCTTAGCTCACTGCTTCATTGCTGTTTTTCTAACACATTTTTAATAAGGGAATATGAAAGTTTGTTGACAGATGAACAAAGTGTATTGAAAAGCAAGGAGAGTATGGTGAGAAAATGATGTATTTGTATTTTCTAAAAGTTGACTAAAATAAAATTTCCAGCCAGAGTGCAGATAATTTTTGACTCACCCTCATCAGAAATCAAATGTATCACAACTTTTATAACTCTGTGTTGGCATTTCATAATTATTAAATATCTTGGAAATCTCAAAAAAAGATAGAAGAGGTCAAGTCTCTCTAGGTGTCTCAGAGGCCCTGGGACCACATTAAATAATCTTCCTAGCTGCACCAAATGTTGTCTTGGATAGCTTTTAGTCAAGAATATGACGAGTGATTCAGAAACTGGGTAAGACAGTTTTAACACAAGAGGGATGCAGTATGGGAAACAAGAGCATGCTCCTAGCATCTCATTCTATGCTGTTGCTATTGATGAATTGTCCACACAAAGGTGAAGGTGGCAAGATGCTGAGGTGCAAGGAGGAGAGTGGCAAGAGATTTCCCAAATCAAAATGTTCTAAGAGGCTGATGGGAAACTCTCATTCTTGTTTGAAAATATCATAACATGATTTGCTTCTTGTCCTGCAAGAACTTTCCCAGGGGCCCTGACTTTGCAGTTGTTTGAAACACAGATGCACTGTAGGAATGGACACAGGACAGATAAAGTTTAGTTGGAAACTCATGGTGTAGAGATTAGAAATGAGGAAACTGTCAGACCAGGGTGGGGCTGCTAAGAAGAGTGAAAGAGTAAAAAAAACCAATCATGGAAAGTGACAAAGTCAAAATGCCCTATTCACAGTTTTGCCCAGGGCTAGACCTGAGAGGTGCAAGATTTGAACCCAGAGGTGATGGGAAAGAAAGACCTGGCAGACTGTATCTATAACGAATACGGCCAAGAAAGTCCATAGGGGTTATTTTACTTTAAAATATGGGGTTGCCATGAGTCAGAACTAATGGGACAGCAATAAGTTTTTGTTTTTGTTTTGGACGTGAGTCTACTTTGGGTTATTGGGGTGAATTATGAATTGAATGTACTGTGTCACATCAGATTATTAACTATTAATGCTATCCTCACACAAACATTGGAAAATTTTTTTCTCTGGATACCTTTACAAGAAACTCTGACCATTAAAGCTTCAATTGTTATGTAAGTACTTGCCCTGAATGTAAACTTTAGTGTGAAATAGTTTAACCTTACATCTCCTTTCCTAATCTCTCTTGAATATTGAGAACATGAAAGTTTCCAAGAAATGTTGTTATTGTTAGGTGCCATTGAGTTGGTTCTGACTGTATAAGGTTTCTGAGCAGGGATTGGTGGGTTTGAACCACCAACCTAGCAGTTCAAACTGACTTTGTGGTTCAGTATTTATCCTACAGTGCCACACCAGGACTCCTTTCAAGGAATGGGGGAGGAAACTGTATTTAGCAGCCTTTAAATCATTTTCAGACCCATGGTAACCTCATACACAATGCTTGATCCCATCCCATCCTCATGATCAGTTGTAGATTGGACTGTTGCAATCAATAGGGTTTTCATTGGCTGACTTTTAAGAAATAGATTGCCAGACCTTTCTTCTTAGTCTGGAAGCTCTGCTGAAACCTGTTCAACATTAGAGCAACATGCAAGCCTCCATTGATTGTGGTAACTATGCGTGAGATGCATTGGGCTGGAATCAAACCTGGGCTTTCTGCATGGGAGATAGAATTCTAACACTGAATCACCACTGCTGCTCCTGGGGCAAGTAAATAAAAGTTGATTATTGCTATGGTTATTCTTTTCAGAGGGTATGTACCTCAGTGTAGAAGGCATTGGGTGAGATGTGAATTGGAGGTGGTAAAGGGGGAGATTGAGTTTAAGGATGACCACTACTGGTGCGGCATGGTGAGTTAATGTGTCAGACTGAAAGCCATTTGAACTTCAAGGTCGGTGGTTCAAGCTCACCAGTCTCTATGGGTCGGAACCGACTCAACGGCATTTCACAACAACAACTAGAAAGTAAAAAGAAGTGTTATAAAAGAAAGATGGAAGGGTTCTAAAGACAAGTTTTTTTCCTTAGGAATTATGTCTGGGACCAGGCATGCTTATGCATTCTCTTTACCATACATAAACTACTTGAAAATAAAACTCCACATGTCTGAGATAATTTTAGCAGGACATGAGGAGAGGAGATGGGATAAACCAGAAGCATTTTTAAGCTCCTTCTTTCACTATGATGCCATTCTATCTCTCCTTTGCCCAAGAGGCCTTAATGCATAATTGTAGCTTTTCTGCAGGAAAAACAGGACAGCTGCTACTAATTTAATGACATCCAATTTGGGTGGTATTTATTGAGCCTTATGTGTAAGACACCTTCTTAACAATGTCCCAGCCCTACACGACACTTACCACCCACATTTCCCCCTACGAAAAACCTGACCATAGGATTCTCAGGCCATCATGAAAGCCTCCAGTCCCCAACTTCACCAGAATGGGCCCAAGTCTCCAGGTGGTAACAGGAGGCCTCAGCCAAAGCCAGCTGCTCTGATTTTTTTTTTTTTTTTTGCCACTTGATTCTGATACTGACACTGTGCATGTTGCTATAGAACTGCTAGAGATAGCTGTAAGCCTACACTATATCATCCAAAGCAGTATCTGAAACTGGGGGTAGGAGGCAGAGCAGACAGACAAAGAAGCATCTCCTTGTTGTTGATATGACTTCTACTTTTATTTTTCTGTTTCCTGAATATGAGAAATGGGAAGTGTTACCTTCTTGCATATCAGTGAACCCAGAACACACAAATAAAATGAAGCAAAAGAATGTTTATTTTTAAAAAGAGGTTTTTACCCTCAATTGCATCAGCTCTGCATGGTAAAGAAGAAGCGTGTGTGGTGAGAAGCAGGAGCAGTTTGCTAAGATGTCTGTGGGGGAGGAGGTGAGAGCCTATCTCTTGATCTCGGAAAATGGAGCCTTTCCCAAATTGCTTTTTCGAGTTTCCCTCCTAGGAATGTGAAGTGACGCGGTCCGAGTACTCTGTTTGAATCTATGGTGTTGTGTGTATGTGACAGAGATTAAGAACGGCTGAGAGCAGGCTCCTGCAGAGGTGTGGAGAAGAGTAGGGAGGGAAAGAAAGCCCAGAAGCTGAGACACCCCACTTTCTTTCAACTGAAAAATGCTACTACAAAAAATGGCTCCAAAAAAAGGAACCTCAGAGATAGTGAAGGGAGAGTGCAAAAACTTAATTTTTTGTTTTCTTTTTAAAATGGAAATGATTTACTTCAACTGCAAATTAGAAATTTCCCTCAAAAGGGGGAAAAAACCTTAAAGGGCCCTCCTTTGGCTGGACTAAGAAAGAAACAAACAAAATGACTGATGTGCCAAGTAAATAATGGGGCGGGGTTGTGGGGGGGCAGCATGGGGGTTTGAAAAGAAGCACAAGAAAAAAGCAAAACGCAGTCATAGTTTTAGCTGATTCCAGCAGAGGCAGTGAGCAGCAAGGGGCCAGGACTATGGGATACATAATTGGCTAACGAATAATAAAGCCAAAATTGGATATTAACAGCAATTAGTTTCTTTAGAAGCACTGGGGAAAAGAACTGCAGAAAACCCCATTGGGCCCTAAGCTGAAGCAATCTGAAATTAAACCAGTGTCTCAATTAAATAGGAATAAATATTGCCGCATCAATCTGTGTAAATTTGGGAGGGGGAGTGAAGGGAAGCTCTCGGTGAAGTTCAGGTGCACTTTCCTGAAGCTTTGGGTAGCACAACTATTGTCAGGTACTTCCTGGTCCTGACCTTGGCAAATGACTCTATCCTTGGGCCCATGACCTTGAAAACAGGGTCTGAAGGTTATTTCAGGGCACTGGCCTGTTCATCCAAAGGCATTTTACATCACTTACTTTGCATCCCCCTGTTGGTGCAAGAGGGCCCAACAGCTGAGGAAAAAGAAGGAATTTCATGTCTTCTTAATTTTTTTTTAAAGAGACCATATCCAGTCGTGCTGCAATAGGCAGCTTTTTTTTTTGGTCTGGGAAAGGGTCTGAGGTTTGGAGGTTAAAGACGACAGAAAAAAGAAATATCTACCTTTCTTTTTCAAACCGATTTGGAAGCTCCATGCTCTCTGCTGTAGAATCGCGCTAAGGTTGAAGGAGATATGTGTCATTTGCCTTCCAGTTGGAAGATTTTTCTTTTCTTCTTTGTGGGCTTTAGGGAGAGAGGGAAGGAGGTATTTTGGGACAAGACCTAGCTATCTTCAAGGATAGGTAAAGTTGCTAGTACTGGAGGAAGATGCCAGCGCCTTGGAACTGCCATGGTGGGTAAGGATAGGAGTAGGCTGGGCGGGTGTAAAGAGGAATCACGAATGCTGGACCGAGAAGAAAAATTCCCCCCATCCCCTGCCCCCGAAAACCCACCCCTGAAGCTCTTTCACCCGCAGCTTAGAAGGTGGAAAGCAAGGGAGTGGCCAAGAAGCGGTTTTCCCAGAGCGGTTCTCCTCCCCCATGGCCGCACCCTCTCCACCGATCGCGCTCGCAACTCCTCTGTCCGGCCCATTTTGCGGTCCCAAAAGATTTCTGGGGTGTAGAATGGCGTTGTCAAGGCCGGAGGCCTGGGAAGAGGATGGCAGAGAGGACACCCCGGAGAGGGCCCGAGAGGAAACCAGTGACTGCCTGTGTTGAATGAGCTGGCGTAAGGGCGCGGCGTCTAGGCCCAAGGCCTGCGGCAACGAAGGCGCTGGGAGTGGTGACTGGAAAGCTTATTTCTAATTGTGAAGTCCTTGGGTTTGAAGTCTAGATGGACGAGGTAGCCATGTTTTTACCCGCCCCCAGCCCTACTGCGCAATGTTGACCGTCGAGTGTCCATCTTGCGCTAGAGCAAAATTTGGGGAAAGGTGTGCCGAAAAGGTAACAATGTGGGACCCCAGGTGGCCCGGGCTCCCAGCCTTCTGCGCTGCTAGGGACATGAAGCTTTGTACGTGGGCTTGTGGCGCATCCAGAAATTGGACTGAAAACAAATCTCGCATCTACTGGCATCCGGGAAGCTCTGGGAAATTCGGATGACCCAGCCCATGTTCTCCGACCCCAAGTCACAGGGGTCCCAAGTGTTCGTGATTCGAGGGGAAAAAACCCCCACTAAAATAAAACTCAAAGCCGGGGAAACAGGAACAGAAAAGAAAATCAGCACTTGTTCATAGTCGTCTTGATCAATTTGGATGCCTCGGGCGCTTCATAAGAAAAAGATAGAGGAAATATGAGGCATTCGTGTTGGAAAACGGGTCACAGAGAAGCCCAAAAAAAAAAGGGTCCCCGGGGCAGCAACTCTGGGCTGTGGCTGAGCAGGGCTGCCTTACTGAATGGAGAAGACTCTCCGCTTCTTAGCCATAGTTTGCTTTGCAAACGTTTCATGAAGTAGGAAAATGAACTTCCAGCAAAAAATATTGCCTCCAAAGTCTTGGGTCTCAATATTTCAGAAGCAAATAGGCTGGCTTTTAATTTAAAGTAAGTATTTCCTCCTTTAACTTTGAAAGGAGAAATCCTCTAGTTATCTTTGAGGTTTATTTTATCCCCCTTCTGTAGCCCTGACCCAGGCGGCCATTTCTGAGTATTGTTTCTATTTTAAATAAAAAGGGATAGAAGATCAGAAAATGAAAAGGCATGCCTATAGAGAGTTGCTGGTACTTCATTGTTGTTGATCTGGAACATTCTTTGCTCTCCATAAGGCCTGCTTGTTTTTCAGGCCATCTAAATTTAGTGCTTGAAGATCTCCTCTGGAGGCCTTGTGCATACCACATACTGTGGCACAAAGCAGAGTACCATACTGCTTAGAACCAATTACAGTTGAAGTTCTTTTTCTTGTTGTATGGTTACATTTAGGATGCAATGAAATCTATTTTTTAAAACTTACATGGATTAAGAGTTTGGCAAAAAAACACCCAGTAAAAAGAATTGTAGATGCAACGTAGAAGAAAAATCTTTATTGGGGTATCATAATTCTCATCATTGTTATTATTGACATACTCATCACAGTGAATCAGCCAGCCAAATCCCAAACACACAGACAACCAACTCAACCCCTCAGTCAGCCCATGTTGACTCATGGGACTATGAAACCACCCACAGAGTAGATGAGGAAGGGGAGGCTCCATCTGTCCTAGGGAGAACGCTTTGCAGCTGCCCCCAGAGGGCTCTATTCTAAGGATGGAATAAAAGGGGGGGGGGGAGTATTATGTAAGTTCAATAGAGGGAAAGAGAAATTATTTTTATGTAGAAACAGTATGGAAGGGTGGAATTTGTGTGTGTGATTAAATGCCTTCTTATAAATTCTGGCAATGGGTATCGTTATGTGAGAAATGTAGGTATGTAGGTATATGGGCATATGCCTACTGAGAATACACTCCTACCCCCAAATATTATCTCTCTGGTTGAGTCCTCATGCATCAACAATCCTCCCCCCTTTTGGTAAAAGAAGTGACTTAGAGGAATTTACCTTTGTCCCTTTTAAAAGATCATTGTCTCTTCCGCTGAAACAGAGATCTGGACCATCTCTGGCAGGGGAAAGAAGAATATTACAAATTTTTTGTTACATTAAAAAATATCTATCTTCAAGTATCTGGTACAGTAATATCAAGAAATATATGAACTCTATGGGAGCTTCAGAAATATGATGACCATGATCGTGGTATATGGAAATGGATGGGTGCCTTTGAATATTCAGTCAGCTAACTGCCATAATGTGTCCTGTATTTTTTTTTAAAAAATGCTTTTTTTCCTTCTCGCTCTTCCATTTGAATCATAGAATGAAATTAGTGAGACTTAAAGAGGAGAGAAGATGATCTTGAGAGTTAAAGAAATGTCATGAAGGGGCAGAAATCTTCAGATTTCTTACATAAATACTGGAGGGCACAAATAGGCCTCAAATACAGAAAAAGAGGAAAAACTAAGACTGACCTTTACTCTGATAGTACACAGGGCCAGAGTGATCCATCCCTTTTTTCTTTTAGCCATTTTTGGCCATTAAAATGAAAACTTAATGCGCCAGACTGCAAAGTTGTTTGAACCGCACTGTTGGCAGTTCAAGCTCACCAGCCTCTCCTCGGAAACCCTATCTATACAGGGTCTCTATGGGTCGGAACTGACTTGCCGGCACTTAACAACAACGACTACATGAAAACACATTTTGTAATCAGACTTTGTGCAGGCACTATACAGAATGTACCCACACAGACGTACCCAAATGTGCACAGACCCAGCAATCCCAGAGCACTCTCCCACACAAAGCTTTCGGGAACAGGAGTTTATATAAGCAGTAAAATGAAAAACACGCCCCTCAGATCATAGATTATCTGCAGCAGAAACCTGGCAGGCCTTGTTTATGGTGCCTGCGGATTAAGCACTCAGGGAGAAGTGTGCTAAATTTTCACCTACAAGGAGCATTTACTTGGGGAGGCATCTGTAGAGTTTAGCGGAGGGCACATCATGAAGGGTACACGAAGATCTTAAGGAATTTCAGTGAAGCGCTCTAATGTGGACAATTGTGGGACATGGGGTTTGATAATTATGGAGACTTCATGCCTAACAAACATAGAGCACCCACTCAGGGAGGAAGAGGGAAAATGTAAGGATATTTACATCCACATGGTCCGCTTTCCTTTGCATGAATTGTTCAGAAAGAACCAAGGGTCCACCAGCACCCAAGAGGCCACTATTTTCAGGGGAGGTGTATTTTGAAGACCATGGCTGCTGGTCCCTCTTAGGGCAATCCTTATGAAGGCTCAGAGGTAAGAGAAGCTACTTTCCCTCTCTAATAGCCAAGCATGCCTTCTGGGGCTTGAGTGGAGAAGTAAAGTGCCAGCAGTCTGCAGCCTTTTCTCTGGGAGTGTCTACATGGGGTGTGGCAGTTAACCTTGCCCTTTCTGACTCTGAACATTCCCTTAGGAGACATATGAAACAAAAACAAATGAAAAGAATTACCCAATGATTGGCACAATGTAGGTATCCAATAACTATTTTGTGAGGCAATGAGACCAGAGGGGAGAGTGAGCATGGAGTATTGACCCCTAGTATCACTGATGGCTAATTCACTTAATGGACTAGATTGAGGTTTCGGAAAGGAAAGGGGGGCCTAAGTAAATTGGAACTTAGACTGAGACCCCTGAGCTGTGTTAAGAATCAAACCAAACCGAGTATACAGACCCTTCATTGGCACACTCTTACACATCCCTTATGTCCTGGCCCTGTAAAGACAGGCCTCTTTCATTGTTTTAAGAAGGGATTCAGAAGGTTTCCTGGGTAGGAAGATACAGCTCTTGGCCTCCTTTCTCTCCTCCTCCATGTCTGTTTGCTGCAGCGACTTTCCCCTCCTCCATTCTCTCCACCTAAAATTAATGGGTTTAGGTTTTGCCACCATCTACTGCAGCTTGAAGGGTTATGCAGAATTGGCAATGGGATGTGACTGTGCAATAAGAGGGGGGCCTCTAGGACCAGCTGCTGCTCTAGGTCTAGTGAGGAGGAGGAAGCAGGTTGTTCAGGATGAGGAAGCTTTAATCCTTGCCATTCCCTGACTGCCTCTTTCATAATAGTCTTTCATCAGATTCAGTACACATTATGTTTTCCCTTCTGTTCCTTCAGATTTTAAAAGGGATGCATTCCTTCTTTCAGGACACATAGGCTATTGCGTCTCTCCCTTCCTCTGCATCTCCTGGATCTCTGCCTGAAACTGCAGCAACAGCCACAATGAGCAAGCAGGATGCTGCTGACAGTGGTGGCCATACCTTCAACCCTGAAAGAGCGTGTAAAACCTCCAAGAGTTTGTACCTTCTTCCCTGCCCATCCAAATGACTTTCATCAGCCTGACAGCTTCATAGCAAAAGGTTGGCAAACAGCTCTCCCTCCCTTCCAACCCGTTACTCTGCAACTCTCAAAGCATATCCTTTAAATCCAGGCCCTGGCGCAGGTAGGCCAGTCTTCTGGTCTTTTTGTTTTGTTTTTACAAACAAGCTAAAAGTTAAACCCGTAACAAAACACAGCCACATGTACAATGCACCCAGAACCCAGAGAAAAATATGCACTCAGAATCACTCCCCAGTGCCTCACAGACACCCTTCCCCCCCAGCATCTGTGCAGGCACAAATCTGTGCTTCTTTCACAGAATCAGCTTCTGTTTCTCTCTGAGTCCGTTTGCATCTCTGTCTCTCACAAGCCCATACCTCCCCACCCCAAGTGCTCCGGTATGGGGCAACCCAGCCAGTGGGAGTCAGCGACCCTTCTCGCCCTATATCCGCAGCGCTGAGCTCTGCGGAGGGCGCCTTGGCTCTGGTGCTCCTTCCTTGGCGGGCCCTCGAGGACCGACGGTGCTCAGCCAGCCCCATTCTTGGCATTCACCGCGTGCCTTAATTGTATGGACATTTAAATCAAGGTCCGCTGTGAACACGGAGAGAGAGGCCTTTCTCCTGAAGAAGGAAAGGACGAGGGAAAGGCACAAGGAAAGAAAGATGAAAGGAAGAAAGGGGGGAGAAGATGGAGTGAGAAAACGAGGGAAAATAATAAAAAGCGGTGCGTGTGTGCGTGCGCACTGACAGCGAGGAGAGGGATGGCGTGGGGTGGGGAGTAGAGGGAGAAAAGGACCACAGCATCCTCCTACTGCAGCTCCCCCAATCACACAGACAATGAGATAACAGCGAAGTCTTCCAAAGGCTCTTTGTTCTCCCACATCCTTTCGTATCCAGGCTTTTTCCTGTAAAGCGGAGGGGGTGGGAGGGTTGGGGTGTGAGTGGAAGTGGGAGACGGAGGGGTACCTCCCCCGAGTTAATTACCCCAACTCCCCTCGTCCCTCTCTCCGCGCCTCGCTTCCCCAGCAGCTACACACACAATGAGAAAACAACATTAACCCCACCTCGCCCCAGCGCAGTAAGCCCTACCCACCCATTTCGCCCTAAACTCTGCCCAGGAAACGAAGAAGGGAAGAAGGACAAGGAAGGAGAAGAGATGGGCAAGGTATGAAAAAGGTAGCTCGGCGGCAGCTGCCTGGGCAGGACGCGAGACAGTCCTTTACCTCGAGAGCCGAGTCCAGGCGCAGCCTAGCCGGGCGTGCCACAAGGGCGAGCTGCCGTGGTCAGGGGCCGGAATCCGGGAGATCAGCCTTCCGGAACTCGCCAACTGCAGTCCTCTCACTCAAAGTCCCAAGTGGTGATGGGGAAAAAGGAAAAGGAAAAGAAAAAAAAAAAAAGAAGGAAAAAAACCCAACAACATAAGAGCGAGGCCCATCTGGCCCCTCATCAGCTTTGTCAAGCCTTGCATACGCTAAAATGCTAATGACCTAGATAGCTCATGCAAAATGCAGCAGGGAGGGAGGGAGAGTGGGAGGGGGGACAAGGGAGGGGCGGCGGGGGAGAAGGAGGGAGGAGAGAAGAGGGAGGGAGAAAGAGAGAATGAAAATGTGACTTCGAAACATCCTTACCACTCTCCCCACCCCCCAACTGTCAATGGGTTTTACCAGGTAAAGGGTGGCCGTGAATTTAAAAGGTCACTTGTGTATAATGTGGCTGAATTCTCGGGTCAAAAAAAGGCTGCGGGACAGAGGATGTGAGTCCCCCAAACCAAACGGACGAAGAGGCACTAAGTCCTCCTCTTGGCATGCCCTCTTCCACCTCTCCACTGTTTACACACAAATCTAGTTTCCTCCTTATACATATGCATAGATATACATAGGTATCAATTTCTCAGCGCTTTTATCGACAGGTACTTATATTCTACTCCCAGCAAAACTCATCCTGTAGACCGTGCAAAAAGAAAACAGCAAAACAACAAAAATCCCCTCTCACTAGAAATCCCCCACCAGCTGGCTCATCCCTATTCACCTCCTTCTAGCCTCACTATTCCTGTAGCCCTCCAAGCAATAGCTCGGCTTTTTCGTTTTTTCAGCTTCGGGTCCCCAGTACCCATATCCAACACATGGATCTAGAGAAGGTGAGGCAGAGAACGCCACATTATATCCACCTGGATCTACACGATTCAACACTCCCTCTCCCCATAACAATGACATTGTTAGAGCATGCCAAAAGGATAAATAAAACACAATCCAGAATACCCTGTGAGGTCCGTACGCCCGGGCGCCCTTTGACAGCAGAGATTACTTGTGTTCGGGAGCCAGCGCTCCCGTGCGTTCCAGCTCGAAGAGCCCAAGGAGCTTTGTCCATGTGTCCACACAAGGTCTTCATCTTTTTGTTCTTTTAAAGAGACTGGTCGCAGTCCGCAGCGTTTCAGCCAGCCCAACGAAATGCTGTAGACCTACAGGAATAAAAGGGATCAAGATAATACACATGCAGCTAACTAGGGAGGGATGCCGAGACTGCAAAGGAAGCCCGAACTAAAGAGCGGCCGCCGGGGCCAAACCCGAATTGCTTCCTTCGCTGGGGGAAGGGACGGTCGGCGAGAAAGCGCTGGTGGTCCCTCCACCTGGCAGAGGAAATGATAACCATAATAAGGAGCTTCATGATGATCATCATGAGCTTGATAAAAAAAAAAAAAAATCAAAATCTCCCTTTGGTGAACCAGAGCATGCGTGCAGGACGGACTGCACTGCTGGCGGCGGTGGCCGGGGGGTAGGAGAGGAGCGCAGAAGGCAAAGGTTGTGGAGGCTGCACTGTCAGATGAATAATAATAGCGCGCCGCGCAAGTTGCGGTTCAGCCTGGAAATCCAGTCTTTCGCGTGAACTCGCGTCGTGTGCGGATTTCAGGGGGTGGAGAAGGAGGGGGGGGGAGGAAAGGAAGGGGAGGGGGAGGGAGGGAGAGGAAAGCAGAGAGGGACAGAGAGAATTTGGAGCCTTTTAATTTATCCTTACCAAGCCCTAATCTCGTTCACTGTCCTCCCTGGGTGAGGTAGATCTCCTTTTTAAAATTATCATTTCTATAACGGATTATTCAGCTAAAAGAAGCCACATCTGCTGACTGTACCGAAAACAAGAGGATTAGGAGCCAGTCCACAGAGCCCGGCCCGCAGCCCCCCACCCCCTCTCTGCACCAGTACACGTCATTCTCACTGCCCCCGGGTACCTCCCTCTCCTTCTAGCTCCGAGAGAGCTGTGCCAAGGAAAATGCGGATTTGGGGAAAGTGAGAAGTGGGAGCTCTCGGAAGAGCGGGAAAGCAAAGGCCGGAGGTGGTGATTCGCACCCCCACACTCAAATGCGCTTCCGATTATCCGTTTCTATCCTGGGAAAACGGGCCGCTTTCCCGGTGCCCACACCCAGCATTTGCAGAGGTCCGTGCCCTCTACCCACTTAACGCAGTCCCGCAGCGCCAATCCCCGGTCGGCTCCCTTCATATGCCCAGGCTTCAAACCTAAACCTGGTCTACCGGCCGCCCCTCCCCTATAGCATCCTCCCCGCCTCAGAGGCTGTGGATCCTCAATTGATCCACCCTCTTTAGCTCCCGCTTTTGCAAATGGAGTTGGGGGGGGGGCTAGGGGATCGGTCACAGCCTCTGCCCCCCGGACCCTGCCCGCGGGGCTGAGCTTTCCGCGGGCGGCGGCGCGGACGCGGGCGCGGCCGGGGTGGGGGCGGGGGCGCTGCGGCGGATGCGGTTGACATCACTGCAGAGAGCGCGCTGCTGCCCGGCTGCTGCGGCTACCGGGCGCTCATTTGCAGCCTCCTCCCGCCCCCCGCCTTAGGCTATAGTTCGGGGAGGACAGCGGAGGGGGGAGGGGAGGAGGGAGAAGAGTAGGACTGGTTGGGGTAGGACCGGGTGGCGTACGAAATTCCCCTCCCCCCGCCCGCACAGTCAAGGTGAACATGAAGGAGAGCGGGCTCGCGTGCCCGCGCCTCTAGCTGCGGGCGCGCGCCTCGCCCTCCCCCTCGCCCTTCGCCCGCCTGCGCTCGCCGGGGGCCAGATGGACCACGGAGATTAGAGGAGCACAAAAGTGCGTCTCCACGTCCCGCCGCCACACGTCCCGCGCACATTTAGACTCACTTCGGGGAGGCGCCTTTTGTTGTGGTGGATGTGGCCCTGTTTGTTTGTTTTTCCGGGGGCACAGGGTTAGTTTGGCCTCATAGAAGGACTCAGAATGAATCTGCCCATAAGAACAAAACCCAAAGACCCACCTCCCCCAACTCTTCTCAACAACAAAAAAATCATCACCTAGAATGAGAAATCTTCCGTCTTTGCAAAGGGTCAGTTCAGGAACCGTAGGAGTCAGCCTCAACCCTAGCGCTTGACGCACACACAGAGCCCATCTGCCTCCCCTACTTCGCCTTTTCTTTTGAGGACTTAAAAAAATATATGAGTGTGTCTTGGGCGGTGTAAGATTCAGGACAACGAGAGCTGGGGAGAAAAAGCCCCTGACAGCTAAAAGCAGTCCTCAAATCAAAGAGCCCGTGAGCTGCGGCCGCGAGTGGTCCTGCGGGATGGCAGCAGATGCGATGCACCCAGAGCGGGGTTAGTCCGAATGAATGGTATTCCCAGAGGCCGCGCTGACCCCAGCAGCGGCCCTGTTCGCTTCACGACCTTGTCGGTTCTTGTAAATTACTGTGTGTTTGCCCCAGTAGAATAACGATTCCCAAACTTCTCAGCCTTGGCTGTTCCCCCTTCACTAGCACCCCTAGACACTTAGAAAATAAGCAGTTTTGTAAATTCCAAGAAGCGGAAAGCTTAGGTTTAAATTAAGCAAACGAGAGACAGGCAGAGTCTTGATAGAGTAGAGCCTGTCAGAGATGGAAGAGAGAAAGAGAACGGTAAGCATAGGTTTACTTGTGATTACTTATTAATCTGTAATGAACAATTACACATTTTTCGCATAAAAGATTTTGCTTCTAGGTATCACTGGCATTTCTATCTCTCTTCCAATTCCATACCACTTCCTATACAATCAAAGCCTCTTTTCAAATTGACAATCCCTGACAGGGACAGCAGGCAAGTTAAGCGCAGTTTGCTAGTGCTTATTTATTAATCTATGGTGAACAGTTTTACATACGTGGTGAAACCCATGTAAGATTTTTCACACAGAATAGCAAATAAGCGTAAGTAAGCCCATGCTTACCTTGTTTATTGGGTAACCTGCCCCTAAGAAGGAAGAGAAGAGGAAAAGACAAAATATCTCTGTAGTAGATTTTAAGTTCTGATGATGGCAGCTAGTTGGAGAAAGTCATCATTGGGGGTGTGCTTTCAGGGGGAAACATCATTCTGATTGATAGTTGACCCTTCAAACGAAAATACTTTTCTGATGGAAAAACTATATTGACGGTGCTTGGTTCAAGAGACTTCCACCATTTTGATAAGTGTTTTAGATTCAGGATCATTTGTTTCCTCTAAAAGAATGCATTTAGCAAATAAGTTTCTGAACCCATTCTATATGGAGAAATGCAGACTTGAATTACAGCTTGTCTTGACTGAAGGATAGCAAGACAAATCTCTGTTGCTTTTCCTAGCATTTTCTTAAAGGCCTGGTTTTGTTTAGCTTGAGGATGGTTTCAATGCAGTCCTCCTGCGCCTTTGCTGCAATGCAGGATATTTGCTCTCTCATCTTGCGGCATGGGGGGAGGGGAGCGGAGAGATGGTTTTGTAACAAGCTCTGCAGGCCTGAGTGGGAACGCCTTAAATGATGAGCCCCGGGTTTAAAAAAAAAAAAAAAAAAAAAGCAGCTGATGCTGAATTAATAATAGTTAAAGCATACCCCTGGGGCTTTCTTCAACCAGGGGGTCAGGAGTCTTTTCCCCTCCCCCAATACAGATTTCATATCTGTTTTTAACCAGTCTGATCAGATGCTGGGACATTTGTGATGGCTTCTTAAAACCTAAACCCTTGGGCTTAAGAGCTGTCTATACTCCTGATCAAACTCACCCCAAATACTAACACGTTGAGAAATTACATTGTAAAACCTCACCAAATCCGATTGACTGGGCTGTTTGGGGCACATATGGCTGGACAGCTGTGCTGCTCCACGTGAAAAGACACCATTGCCCCTCGGATGGTATAAAGCCCGGGATCCCCAGAGAGCTCAGACATGACCTAAGTATTAGCTTAGCCTGGGGTGAAGACTGAGTTAAATCTCTCTTTTCTTGGAGGTTAAAATAAAGACAACAACAAAAATCAAAAGAGGTGCACTTTTGAATTCATTGTAAATTGCTTGCCTCCTGCTGGTCCCACCAAAGGAAGGAAAGAAGACCTGAGAACTAAACTCTCTTCAGTTTATCACAAGCTTTACTACATTAGGCATACTGAAGACACCAGAAATCGGAAAGAAATATATTATTTGCCAAATGTACCATGTGTCAGTGAAATTTGTGGTTCCCTGTTCAGAGAAGCAGATCTCTGACCTTAGCCGATGCCTCAGTGTTAACCATAAAGAACAGCCATCAGAACGCAATTTCCATGGTGAGGAGATGAAACCTTGCTTTAAAAAATAAAACCCATTATGAAATGCAGCCGGATTTAATTTTTAATATGATGGCGTGTCCTCTAAAGCATTCTTTGATGGTGTTTGCATTCAGGAGGAGTGATTCATTCTGTGGCAGAAATCAAAATAACACTCTGCAGGACTTTTAAAGGGCTCCTAGTTTAAAAAGGTGTCTTGAAATAGAAGATTCTATAACCTTCTAGTTGTGGGGGCTGAAGAAACTGAATACAAAACTCTGTTCCTAGTGAAAATGTTCAGACTAGATAAGAACCAAGCTTGTTCTTACTTATCTATCTGTGCATAAACACATTTCTGCATACCTGTAGTCCTTCTCAGGCCTTAATTAATGTGTGTGTGTGTGTTTTTTTTTAATAGAAAAAACTATCACAAATCAATCAACCTGCAAAGTGAAATGGGGGGAAATACTAGTTACATGGTTAGATGCATAAACTCTTGGTCCAAAATCAGTCAACATCATTTTGGAAAATTATTTCCATAGTTAAATGTCCTCATTTGAAAGCTTTATATGTATTTAGCAGATGCTGAAGTATTCCTTTCTTGTCAGTTGGTATTTTTGGAAATAGCTACATTTACTTCTGCAGTTTTTGTGGCTTTCACAAACAAAACAATACAATTGGGAAGACATTATTATTTGAATGACATGACTAATGAATCAAAAGATGGAACTCAGGAGCTCATTTGATCTACCCTCTTAATTTTATAAAAGAGGCCTTGAGAAACTTGAAAAGATGCTTCTAGATATCATGTGGATGGTTTATAGCAACTTCAATGATAAAGTTAAGAACAAATCTCCGATTCAGTCTTCATTTCTTGCCGGCATGTTTTCTTCATATTTTATTTAAACTTTTAGTTCCATGCTTTTGACAAATAAATAAGTGAATTCATTTACTGTTTAACTCGAATTTAATTTTAAAATTAAAAATTTGCTATTTAAATTTCTGTAGTAGGATAAATGCGGGACTGCTAACCACAAGGTTGGTATTTCAAGTCCACCAGCTGCTCCTTGATCACTGTGAATTGGCACTTAACAACACGTTTTAGTAAAATTTCAAAACATATTTAGGAAAACACACCCTTGTCAGCCTCTTGGAAAAAAAGGGTGTTCAGAGCCGCTGGCTGGGTGAATTAAGTGCCCCAACTTGTCTAGAGAAGAATGACTTTAAAATGAGGGCTGGAGGTTTTGAGGCTGGACCCTGAAGACAGCTGTGGTAAACATAACATCCTTACATAATCATTTTGGGAGCAGGATGAGGCACATGGCAAGAGTCTCTTTCTCACATAAATTCAGTTTACCAAGTGGCAGTCACCACATCAGTTTGTTTTGTTTCTGTGTAAATGAATAAATTATTCATATTGTACAACAAGGGGAGCATTAAAAAAAGAAAAACAGGAAATTAAACTGTAGCATGCTGGAGGAGATTTGTATGACCTTGGGCAAGTCAGTCACTTTACCACTCCTAGTTTTACATCTTTTTCTTCAAAGGAAAGTGCTTGGATTAGATGGTTTCTAAGGTGCCTTTCAACAGGAAGAGAGTATGATTCTATTGTTTTGTTTTGTTTTTTTAAATCCATATGTTCCTGAGTCTGGGAGATATTGCCTCCCTTTTAAAATCGACTTGGCAGAAACTGTGCAGGGCCTGAAAAGTTGAATGTGGAAAGCTTAGAGAAAAGTCGTGTGTGTGTGTGTGTGTGTGTGTGCGTGTGCGTGTGCGTGTGCGTGTGTGTGTGTGTGTGTGTATTTAAATGGCATTCATCTGAAAGCACACCCTCTTTATTGTTGATTACTCTCTGGGTCAGGAAAAGGTCCTTCTATCAGGTGAAAGCATTTTTCTATTCCCCTTAGAATGCCCAACCACAATATAACTGTCTGCCTACTGTGTCTCCACACAAGCAGATTCAACCTGAGCAGATTTAAAAGCCCTCCCCTTTAGCTCCCATCCTGACCTAGATTGTAGGATGAAGGCTAATGATTCATTTGCAATGCTTATGATGGGCAGCTACTGCAGTGTTCCTCTTTCCCCTCTTGTTCAGAAAGAAACGCTGCTCCCCTTATCATCTGATATTACCACAAGTAAATATTTTCGTTCCATTGCTACACAGGGCATTAGGCTATTTCCTAATGAATTATCTGCCCCAGGGAGAAGAACTATAACTCACCAGTGCTTCAGGCAATTTTTAGCATGTGTCAGATTGTGTTTGCATTGGAGAATTTGGTCCGGATTTTTTCTTTTTTTGTTTTTAAGTGCAGGCAAACGATTTTTCTTTTCATCTTTAGGCAGAGATATACAAGTCAACATACCTTTACAAAGAGAAAAAGCTTTGTGTTTAGGAGTCTGACGGGAGACTGAAAATAGAGTGTTTGTATGCATAAGGGAGAGGTTATGCTATCGTAGGTCAGATATGGTTTTAATGCAAACTGGACAAAGCATTCTTTGAATTTCATTTAGAGGCAGCTAGTATATATTATAAATGATCAAGTCAGTACATTATACTTTATGTAACTGTCCTGACTAATAATGAGGTGTCAATTGGTGTGTTCATTAAATATACAGATTTGCAGCAGAATTAGTAGAAATTACTGAAATGGAAATGTTGTCAATCATAAATGAGACAGCTGACAAGTCAGTGGAAAAAGAAAAAAAACAAAAACCAACCAAATGTGATTCATATCTTGTAGGACTGTGTCTGAGGATGATTTAAATAAATTTGGACATCAGGTGGTGACAAGATGAAAATAAAAAATAGCATCCAATTGGGCAAAAAGACTGCAGTAGGCCTGGAGGAGTGTTAAAAAAAAAAAAAACACCCAACAACAAAAAACCACACATGCATAAAAACCCAGAAAGGGGAAAAGGGACGAAAGAGGGGGTACTTTGTTGGAGGATAGCTTGTTTGTAATGAATGAATGAATAGATGAAATCTAGAATATTTATTTCCCAGTAGCTGACACTCAGGAGACATTTAACTGTTGTTCACAACATAAAATCAGTGTCCCTTCTGTGCTGAGCAGCATCAAACAGATTATGTGCAAACCTAACTCTGCTAAGAGACCAAGGACTCCTCCACGTAAAACACAGTGTGGGAAATGAGGCTTACTTTCCAGTTTTAATTTCAACATGCAGTTCGGAGGCATTTCAAAACACTGTATTTAAAACAAAGGGGGCCAATGTATGCCATCTATGTGTCAGGCACTGTGCTAGGTCAGGGTTTTTCAGATATTACCTACATCTTACAGCCATGCTAACCCCATTTTACAGGTGAGGTAACTCACTGAGCAGTGAAATGACTTTCTCAAGTGCATAAACTGGAATTGGAATCCAGTTACAACTGACTCTGAAAACGGTTATTTCCATTACAACTCCATGCTGCAGGCTTCCCAGAAGGAACAAGAATAACATTACATGACGTAAAGCTGATATTAAAAAAAAAAAAAAAAAATTATAAACGTTTGTCCTGCCTCATGTAGCCAGTTGAAGCAAGCCGCGTGAGACTGACAGGGTAGATGAAAAACACCACTTAAGATAAATTTTTCTGCTAAACTCTGTTGTACGCTATGCAAATATGATTGCAAAAGTGGAACATTATCAACACTTTAATGCTAGTTATCTTTCAAAGATGATACTTAGAGTAATCAACATAAACTTAGTATACTGTATCCTAAATAATAAAAATGTTGGCTTGCATCATTCTGACATCTTAGTACCACCTAGAAAGCCAATCTAGATGATATATAGTGATAATAACATTCTGCATTTAAACGGCATGTTATCAGTCACAGCATTTCACCACCTGGGGTGGGGTGGGGGCGGGGCATGGGGAAATTGAGAGGGACTTAGCAGTCCATTTGGGAACAAAGTGTCTAAAAGAAACTCTTGGGATGGCAGAGTAGAAATCAAGGTAAATGTGCCTCCATTTTGTTCTGGGTGGTATCCTTCTTCTGCTTTCCCTTAATAAGGCTGCGTTGGTGAGGTAGGGCTGCTTGGCAGAAAAATGTTCCCTGCTTTGGGTGGGAGATCCAAGAACCTGAGCTGATACTAAACAATGCAAAGGAAAACAGTGGACTGAAGCCAGTGATAGAAAAGGTAGGAGGGAATAAAAAAGGAATGAGGAGATGCAGTTTTTATGAAATTTGTTTCTCTGTTGAATATATATATTTAAAATTCTTGAACTACCCAGAACAGAAAAAGATGACAATTCATCCCCAGTTCCTTATTATCAATAGTATTACCAAGACAGTCCCCTGCCTAATATAGGAGATATTAGGCTGGCATATGCTGTGTGGTGTGGGGCTACTGGTCTGGGAGTCAGGGGCCTGCATTCTAGTTCACAGTTTGCTACAAAATTTGGATAAGTTACTTTCCTCCTGAGCCTTCATCTTTGCCTCCCGGTAAATGGGGGTATAGGGACTTCTTCCTCTTACCCAGCAGTCTAATCTTTCTCTTTGTTCTGTTCTCTGTTCCTTCCTGATGAGACTCCCTCCTGAACCCTCATCAAGTCTGCTTGCAGGGAAAGATCTCAACTCAGTAACTGTCACTATGTTTATTTTCTTAACTGAATTTTGAAAAGGCCTTAACATCAATTAAGAACATTTTCAGAACCCGTAAGTGGGTGAGTTCTGGATAAACAAGTAGAATAAACAAGGTCGGTACAGGGTGTTATGAATGAGAACAAACTCAACAGCACTGAACAACAACAATTAGGTGAGGGAGTCCTAATGGTGCAATGGTGTTAAAAATTGACTACTACCTGAAAGGTTGGTGGTTCAAACCTACCAGCTGCTCCACGGGAGAAAGATATGGCAGTCTACATGTGTAAAGCTTTGTAAACTCTATGGGGCAGTTCTATTCTGTCCTCTAGGGTCATTATGAGTTAAAATCGACTTGATGGTGATGGTTGGAAGCAGATGAGGAATAGTTATTTGAGGAGACCAAGGATGCCTTCCTGGTACTTCTGAAATTGTGGTGGTTTTTCATGGGTCCTTATCCTCTTCACCATAGAAAGTGTATTATATGGAGAACAGGACAGTTTACATCTCAGTTTTTGGCCCATTATCCATGTATAATATGGGATGATGATAAAGCCAACATCGTAGAATGATTGTTTACTAAAAGGACATTCAGTAAATGCCAGTTTTGGGCTTCCTTGCCTTTCTGCCTTCTCTTTAAGGGATGGGCCAGAATGAGTTCTGAAGACCACTGTTCCTGCCATCCCCAGAAAGAGAGGGAGCAGGGAATGCCCTGCCATGTGTTGTCCCTCCAGCCTGGTATGGTTCATGGCTGGTCCCAGTCCAAGCAGAAGGAAAGCCTGGGAAAGGATTGTTTTATATTGCAAAAACAACACAAAATGAAATAGGGAGAGATTCACTAAAACTCTTGTTGAGTTTGGAGACAATGGGTTGAATCCTGAGGTTTTCAGAAGCTTCCACAGAAATGGAGCAGTAACTGGTAGAGCACATTGTCTCCCTTAGCTGACTTGCATGCAGTCTTGGCTCCACTTTGTGTGGAGTGGGTCAGGGATAGAAGGCCAGAGAACCTTAGAACTGGAAAATGAGGAAATTGAGGCCAGAGAAGTGAAGTATCTTGCCCAAGGACATATAGTTATTAGGTGACTGAAAATCAATGACAAAAGTGTTCCACAACTGTGTAGGAAACCAGAGGAGGAGTCATATGAGAAGTAGACTTTTAGTCTTTTGACTTGATTTCTTACTGGGCCTGAGTCCAGCGCTGACAGAACTCCAAGCTTTTAGAGATCCCCTTTTAGAGGGATCACAGCCATATATGTACCTTATAGAGCTGTTGCCAGGATTCAATGACACAATGCATAAAAACTACTTAACACAGTGCCTGGTTGTAGTTAAGTGTTCAACATATTAGTTAAGAAACTTTTCTGTTGTTGTTGTTCTGCCCGTGTTGCTACTGGCAAAGAAACACTGTTAGCATAATTGGCTTTGCTTCTTTCTGATGAAAGCTAGAGAGGATTCTCAGTGCTTTGTGGGTAATAATTTAGCAAAGATAAAGCAACTTAATTTTGGATGCATGAGTCTTAAAGCTAAGGTCTGTTTTCAAGGAAGTAACAACCTACAGTATCTGCTTTATCATCATATAACTTCAGGTACAGTTTATTACCATGAACAAGAGGAGAACTGAAGAATTTCACAATGGATGAGAAGTTCCTTGGGATGGCTTGAAGAAACAAGAGAAAATTAAGGACTTTTTTTTTTTTTTAAATGCAATGGAACATCATAGACTGAGAGAAAGAACAAATTCTTAACATCTTAAAGGAGAGAAAGTAAAAAAGCATCTTTAGAAAGTATATTATAAAACAAGGTCCAAGATCTTCCATTTCTGACAATAAGAAGCCTTGAAAACCTCCTGGAGATAAATATCTAATTTTTAAAATAGAATATAAGAATATTATTTTAATTGCATAGTAGAGCTTGAAGGAAATAAATATAGCTGGGCTAGAAATAGAATCTAGTTATATGCTGTATACAAAAGACATATCAAAAACATAAGGAAACAAAAAGACTAAAAGGAAAATGACAGGAAAAGTAATGACAGATAAATACTAACCAGAAGAAAATTGGTGTAGCTTATTAATGTCAAATAAAATAGACTTGAAGACAAAAACTTTATTGGTGATAAAGATGGTCTCTGCATAATGAACAATGTAAAAGTAACAATTAAGTGGTAGGATCATTCTAAAGTTGCATGCCCCTGGAAACAGAGCTTCAAAATATAAAAGTAAAAAACTAAGCAATTTTAGGGAGAAAATGATCATAGAGATTTTAAATACCTTCCTTACTAATCAATGTTTTGAATTATAAGGAAGTATAGAAGTTTTGAACAACATGACTATCAAGCTTTCTCTAATGGGCAAGTTTGGAAAACCTTTATCAATACTTAGAAAAATCACATTCTTTTTTACATTACATGGGACGTATATAAGACTTGTTCATGTGGTGGTGATGTGCCGCGGAGTTGGAACTGACTCCTAGTGATCCAGTACAGGGTTTCCAAGGCTGTAAATCTTTACAGGAGCAGAAAGCCTCATCTTTCTCCCATGGAACTGCTGGTAGTTTCGAACTGCTGACCTTAAGATTTGCAGCCCGATTCATAACCACTATGCTACCAGAGCTCATGTACTAATCCACAAATAAAGTCTCAATAAATACTATGCTATGGTACCACACAGAGCATGTTATTTGACTCCAATATAATAGAATTAGAAATTATTAGGAAACACAAAAATAAAATAAACTCACTTGTGTCTCCCATACATTGGTCCAAAAAGAAATCCTACTGGAAACTACTAGTTAAAATACCATATCAAAATATGTGTCATGAAACGATGTCATGATACATTCATGAAGTAATGATAATACTTTAGAGGAGAACTTACAGCCTTAAAATGCTTGTTTTAATTAAGAAAAAAGATAAAAGATTAATGATCTGTGTTCAGCTGTGGAAATGTGAAAAAGAAGGAGTAAGCTGAAAGAAAGGAAAAGAAGAATAAATAGGAGAGAAAAAAAGTGGGGAAGGTGATGAGACTTAAAATCCAATTATCATTTGAAATAGATCAATCACTATTTTATCGATGACTAAAAATATCCCTCAATTTCAAATATCTTTCCTATGAGCAGAATGTAGTCTCTCTCTCCTCTGAAGGCCCTTGCCTCTGAATTTGTAGAGAGCCGGAACATCTTTTATCTCTGTAGCCTTTACATGTAGCTACTACTGTTAAGTGCTGTTGAGTTGGTTCTGACTCATAGTGACCCTGTATAGGGTTTCCAAAGAGCAGCTGGCGAGTTTGAACTGCTGATCTTGTGGTTTGCAGTACAGTACTGATCATTGAATGACTTTGCTTCTTTTGCCAATTTGTATTTCACCCCTATTGCTAGATTGTAGACTCTGAGGCAGAAACTCTTGTCTTTCTCTTCTCTGCTACCTCATAACAGGTAAGGCCAGGTCTTGAGCAAAATAGGTGCATTGTATTTAAATGTGTTTGGAGTTGAATTGAATGATCAGCTAGAGGGTTAACCTTGCAGGCGGGGAGAGAAATGGGAGGAAAGATAGAAATGGTTTTTGACTTTTCTAGACTTGGGAACTTAAGCAATAATTTAGAATAAGCTCTGGTAGCGTAGTGGTTACCAATCTGGCTGCTAACCTCAGAGTTAGCAGTTTGAAACTACCAGCTGTTCCACGGGAGAAAGATGAGGTTTTTTCCTGCTCCCATAAAGATTTACAGCCTCGGAAACCCTGTGCAGGGCACATCACAACAACAACTGCTAGATGAGGCTTTCTACTCCCGTAAAGATTTGCAGCCTGGGAAACCCTGTGCAGGGTGACTATGAGTCAGAATGATATTACTGTACTTAGCAACAACTGCTGACTTTTGATGACACAAGGAAGAGTTTTCCTGATATGTGGATATGATTTTGTGGCTATGTTACCAAAAAAAAAAAAACTTCAACTCTGTAGCAGGGAAAGCAGAAAATGGACACATGAACACATTCCTTTAGCTCTTCAGGTTAGAAGAAGGCATGCATATCGACTTTGTTTCTGAGTCTTATCTGTGGTGGAGGTGGATGAGAAACAGTCAGAGGTAGAAGATTTTGGAGTCGGGCACATCCACCTAGACTGAAATTCCTCACTACTTTTTAGTTGTGTCATTTTGATGAAGTCGTCCAGTTTCTTTATCTATAAATTGGGGCTTAAGTGCATTATCTAATGAATAGGGTTATTGTTAGAATGTAGGAAAAGCAATAGAGTGTGAGCCATAAGGTTGGTGGTTCAAGCCCACCAATTGCTCTGTGGGAGAAAGATGAGGCATTCTGCTCTCACAAAGATTTACAGCCTTGGAAACTCTATACAGGGTGCTGCTATGAGTCAAAATCGACTCCATAGTACTTAGCAACAACAATGTCTAAAAAATGCTTAGCATAGTGCCTGAAACTGTGTGTTATTGACTAAGCACTCAATAAAGCTTATTATAGAAAGGAACAAGAGGAAAGAGAATTCAAACCATTTAGATCTTGGAGAGTCACAGAGTAAGGGGTACATAATTGATGGAAAACTTGCTGGAGAGCATCTTGATAGGTCTTTACTAGAAGTGTGCTCTATGTGTCATCAAGTTTATTCCAACTCCTAGGACAGAGTAGAACTGCCCATAGGGTTTCCAAAGCTGCAGAATGACTTGTGGGTTTGAACCACTGACCTCTTGATTAGCAGGTTACCTTTTGGTAACCACTGCATCACCAGGACTCCCTATAACTGTTGGCAAATAATGTCTTCCAACTTGAAAGTTATGAGAATGGTGAAGATGATTTCTAAAATTTTTTCTATGACCAGCACTCCATTTGGCATCATGTGGGAATTTGAGGAACGCGGGGATAAGTGAATGACTGGATATACACATAAACATTGCAATGTTCAAAGGGAGGATAGAGATCATTTAGTCTTGTCAGTTTATAAATGTGAAGACCTAGACCCAGAAAAGTAAAGTGACTTATGCAAGGTCACATAATTAGGGGCTTCAGTTCAGGTGGGTGTATCCCACTGCAATTACAAAGCCACAATGCCTTAGCATAGTTGAGAAAATTCCAAAGACTCCATGCAATGCCTAATTTAGAGTCAAGGTCTGTGAATGATCAGTGTTGTTTTCCCTGCTCCAACTATTCATTTGGTCTAGATTATTAAGACTGATTCATTGAGGAAAGACCATTTCCTACCACTATAGGGGCAATGGTTACCCCATAAGGGGAATCATAGAAAACAGATAACTTTTTAAAAGGCATGGTTCTATGGAAAAGTAGGAATTTTTAAAAATAACAAAAATAGCCAGCACTTTTGAGCTTTACCCAGCCTCAGTGTCCTTACTTGAACATCAATACTTCATGAGAATCAAGTGAGATAAAGAATGCCATGGTGACTTGTACAGTGTCTGCCACATGGATGGTGTTCAACAAATACTTGTTCCACGAAAATGGGGATACTATTGATGAACCACACTCTCCAGTCCTATTAACAGCCCACTTAGCCCTGCTGAGGTGCTTTGTTTTCCATGTGACCTGAAGAGTAACCTCAGGGGAGGAGGTGGTTATTAGGACCTGAGCAATTTAAAGCAAACATGCATCACTGTTTTGCCTCTGTGCCCCAGGCTGCAGTTAGTAAAAAAAAAAAAAAAATGGCTTCCCATGTTTACTGGAAACATCACCTAGTGCTGCAGTTGCAGGTTGTCAGTCTAATTCACAGGGACACAGGCCACTTGGCAGAGAGGCAATCATCATCTTGTACCTGTGTAGAGCAATGGAAAGAATCCTGGACTAGGAATCAAGAACCTGGGTTCTTAACTTAGCCACTTATCAGCTCTGTAAGTTCAGGCAAAGGGTTTCACCTCTCTGGACCTCAACATCCTTGTTTGTGAAACAAGGGGATTGAAATGCATGATTTTTCTCACTCTTTCCACTCAAGAACCTTATGTTCTATTCATTTATTCTACTCACAGCTAAGTAGTACTGATAAGTGAAAATATAACGACCCATGCATGTCTACTATCACACATACGTACACACACGCATACACACACACACACACACACACACACACACACACACACACACTTTCTTTCTCCTAGACGCAGAATTTAAGTCAAGGAAGAAAACCTTAATGCCCCAGAATAGCCGTTTTACTCACCACCTTTAGAGTGCTATAACCCAGTTGCTTCTGGAGTAGAACCTCATCCTCCTTGTAACTCGGGTGCTCCTGCTGCCAAATGAGGTAGAAATGGTGCAATCTGATTTCCCACCCTAGACAACTGCTGGTGCAGCTGCTGCGGCTGCCCCTGACTTTTCTACCATGGATGCTGCATCAGCAGAAAAGTGCTGAGCATAGCACATTTCCCAGCTTTTGGAGGCAGACTGCATTGCTGCAGCGGGAAATGAGTTTCCATTTCTTCCAAGGGCGATTTTCACCCAGTGAGTATTAGTGCTGGGAGGAAATTCACTTTTAAACATTACAAGCCCCAGAGGGATGAATTTGAAAAACCTAAGCTTTTGCCAAGATCAGGCCCCCTCCCCACCTTCTGCAGTCAGATTTAATCATCTGGGATTGTGATGTAGCTTCTTGCTTCAGACCTACACACTAAGAAGACATTAGCTAAGTGTTTGTTGATGGCAAGGGTGACAGGGTCTTTAAAGCATCTTAGAGCAAATGTCTGCCTTTTTCCTTAAAGGGTGATGTTTCTCTGACTTACAAGGTGTAGGCCAACATCATTTAGCCTGGTGGCATGAGATATTCTTTGTGATGCTGCTTTCCTGGCATGATCTATTAAGAATAGATCAGCGCGGGGCCTGGGACTCATTAGCTGCAGGGATGGAGTTCACTTTCATTTGTTTGTTTGTTTTCACAGATGTCTCTCTGAAATGCTCACTCAGCTTTTGAAGAGCCGTCTTTCTTGATGGCCAGTCCACAGCTCATGGTTGCTGGGTATTTTTGCTCACCTGAGTTTCAGTTTTTCTCATCTGCAAAGTAGCCCAACTCACAGGGTGATCAAGAAGAATCATTGAAATAATTTATGACAGTGACCTCCAAATCTTTTTGAGTATTTTCCCCATCAGTAAAAACCCATCTTGGTCTGCACTCAAAAAGACCCTATACAGTGTTGCCGTGAGTCAGAACTGACTTGATGGCACCTGACAACAATAGCAACAAAAACAGTATGATAAGCCAGTATGTGATAAAACCCTGTAACTGACAATGACTTTGAGACTTATGTTTGTCTGAGTACAGTGTTACCTGCATGTATATATTTATAAACTTATAAATAATATATTTATCATTAGCCGATATCTCAAGTCACATTATATACTTAGGATGGGGATCATTATTAATGACCCAAAACCAAACCAAACCCACTGCTTCTGAGTCAGTTATGATTCACAGCAACTCTGTATTGGGTTTTTGAGACTATAAATCTTTATGGGAGCAGACTGCCTGAATCTTTCAAACAACTGTGCTAATTTCCCAAATTTTCTGACCAATTTCTTATTTGATCTGAATAATTCATCGTTGTTCTGATCTTGTGATGTGGGTACATAGAGATCTTTCTAGAACATTAGCATCAGCCTTGCCATTTTTCTTGTTGCTGTATGATTGGTATTATCTTTAATTTGGGATTTCTTTGCAGGAATCTTTTAACACCAAGCATCTACTTTGTGTGTATGTGAGTGTGGAGTTAGTTTAATTAAAACTAGAGAATATGATCTGAAGGTCCATTTAAACTTTTCACATTGTGGAACTCCCAGACTTCCCTCAGGACAGCATGTTTCCTGTGACACCTAGACTTCTGACACATGGACAAAAAGGAGTCATCACTGTTAACCTGTATATTAAATATTAATAAAGCTTAATTTCTTCCTATTTTTAAGATGAACTAGAGGCTCTCATACATTCTTCTTGAACTTTAATAGATGGTTTTGCATATCCTCTGGGGTATGGACTGACACCCTTTTTTGGAAACCATCATGTTAACAAATGTAAATATACTTTGTCAGCTACAAACAGCTAACTGAAGTAAAACAATGGTGATGATGCTTGCTCAGGGAAGAATGCTTTCCTAGACTTACAGTGAGCTCTCAGGAGTTATGAACACTCTCTCAAGGTCTGATTATTCATCCAGTTATCCCACTGCCACCGAGTCAATTCTGACTCATAGTGATCCTATAGATAGATCAGAGTAGAATTACTCATAGGGCTTCCAAAACTGTAATCTTTATGCCGCGTCTTTCTCCTGGGGAGCAATTGGTGCCACCAGGACTCCTCACTGTTTTCATAGAACTGATCATTCCTTTTCCCTCCCTATTGTAGTTTCAGTCCAGAGCAAGTTAGGCTGGCCACTCAGACATTTTGACTTCTAACTATAATTCCTGCATGATTGCATCTTGAACATAGATTCCAGTTTTTTATTGTTTTCATTAGAAGCCTAAGAAAATGCTCTACAAGAATAAAGACTTTTGTGAGTTTAGTGTAGCTAAAGGATTATAAAAGGAAAGAATGAAAAATGTTTCTCCATCATAACTTCAGAAGGTTTTTTTTCTTGACTAGCAGAGAACCCGAAACTAGGATTCTGGATAGAATACTTAGAAATTGTTGAGTAATGTCTTCAACAGCAGTTAGGTTACACGGTTCAGATGTGAAATAAGTAGGGTCAGGTTATATTGTACATTGGGCCAGAAGAAAAGTGGTTTATGATCAACCCGACTTTTGGAGGAGATGGAATATTTACAAATTATGATTTAGGCAAAGCTTCATAGATCAAGTTTATGTAGCTCACCCTGTAATGGCATATATGTTTTGTTGTTGTTATTAAGTGCCATTGAGTCAATTCCAACTCAATCCTGTGTAGAATTTCTGAGGAGTGACTGGTGTGTTTGAGCCATTGATTTTGCAATTTAAACCAACCTTGGGGTTCAGTGCTTATCTTACAGCACCACACCAAAACTCCATACATAGGGAGGACCCAATATTTGAACTCATTGCATCCTCCAGATTTTACTGGACATGGAGGGACTATAGCTCTTAGGCCCTTTCTAGAATATGGTGATAGCCCCTGAAAATCTCATTGATAGTGTGCTGGCAAGTCAGAAAGAACCCAATCCAGAGAGAAGTCTGGCTTGACCACTCTCTGGAGTAAGTTTGGTTTCAGGACGAATAATAGAGTAGAAGAGGCTCAAGAAGCATGTGTTATCCAGGTCCAAAGGATGGATAAGACACCGAAAGATGTTTTAAAACATATTTCATGTCATTGCTAAGTACCATCAAATTGGTTCTGACTGTAGGGACCCTGTATAGGATTTCTGAGGAGCAATGATGGATTTGAACTATTTGCCTTGTGGTTCACAGTCCAGTGCTGATCCTACAGTGCCAAACATATTTGGTTGGTTGGTTGGTTGGTTATGTGCCATGGAGTTGGTTCCGACTCATAGCAACCCTGTAAATATTTATGGGAGCAGAATGCCTCATCTTTCTCCCGCGGAACAGCTGGTAGTTTCAAACTGCTGACCTTGCGATTCGCAGTCCGCAGCCTGATTCGTAACCACTATGCTACCAGAGCTCTTTGCCAAACATATTTAGTGAAGAATAAATGGCTATGTAAGATCTTATTAAAATGTTTGTTCTCCCATAGTACTACAACTGAAGGTGGGCGCATGGCTGCATAACAAGACAACATTTCCCAACTTCCCTTGCTATTAGGTGTGTCCTTGTGATTGAGTTCTTTTCAATGCAATTGGAGTCACTTCCAAGTCTGTTAGTTAAGATACTGGTGTGTATCCACCATGCTCTCTTTCTCCTTTCCTTGCCATAAACCCAGACATGATGGTGATGTAGCTTTGATTTTATACAGAATGGTTGAGCAATTATTGGGTGTCTACATGACCATGCAGAACAAGGCTGCCTCCCACCCCAAATTTGGACTACTATAGTGAACTCCTGGTGTGGCACTGTAGGACCAGCCCTGGACTACAAACCATAAGGTCAGCAATTCAAATCCACCAGCTGTTCCTCAGAAACCCTATACAGGGTTGCTATGAGTCGGAATCTACTTGATGGGATTTAGCAACAACAACACCACCACAGTGGATCTTACAGTGAACTTCCTAGAGCTTCTTCCCCTTTAGGGCTGAGTCACTAACTTCCGGAAACTTCTGAAAGCATTGGTTGCTGATGGTCTACATTTGAATTCTTCTTTAGAAAATGTTCTTGGCAAAAGGGAGCTGCCTCACCTGAAGTTCCACCCCATTTCCTAGGGGCATTCTACATCCAAGACTGGTCAATGCTGTGTTGAAAGTCCTGACCTCATACATCAATTCTGGATGACTTTAAAGGGTCATCCCAGTTACAAAGCTAGCTTGTCATAGTGACTGAAGTCTTTGTTGCAACTGCAACAATCCCTCTGCCTCCTGCTACCTTCACTCCTTTACCTATTTGTTCCAAAAAAAAACCCAAACACTTCCCTGTAAACCTCTGGTATGCAAATCTCCTTATCAGTCTGTATGCCACTCAATCAATATAACACTCATATTATAATCATTACATGAATAATAAACAAAACAAAACAACTTTATTTTTTAAGACTTTGTGATACTAGGTTTATTTGTTATAACATCTCAAATGCCACCTTAATTCAGTTATTGAATAGTGAGAAATAAACTACCTGGGAATTGGGAGACTTGAATTTATTTATATTTTTCTAGTAACTAGATTTTTTTTTTTTTTTTTAAACTTTGAACTTCACCTCTCCTTGCCCTACTCATTTGTCAGAGGAAGATGTTGGCTTAGATTACTTTTAAGATCTCTTTCAAATTCAATAATTTGTGGTTATTTTCATTCTAAAAAGTATCTCTTCATGAAGATATAGTGATACTAAGCGGCAGTTGTATTAGTTAAAAATTTCCACCCAAGCAATTTGACCCTACATCATGACCTCTCTTTTGCGTCAACTCATCCCATCTCCTTCTCCTTCTGCCTGCACCACCTGTCTTCCATTCCTCTCTGATACATCTCATCCACCAGCCAGAGAGTAGGTCCAGAAAACCTCAGTAATTTCTTTGAGCTCAGCTGCTGCTGTATGCTTCCAGCTGAAATTCCATCTGGAGCTAATGTTTTTGGCCAATTCCTGCTGTGAAAGCCCTCTTTTTTCCATTGCCCCTCTCAGCCCTGCACCCCAGGGGTGGTTTGGGAAGAACTGGCCACTGAGGACAAACATTGTACTTTTCTTCCCCAAGTCAGAGCTCTTCTATAATCAGAATGCTCTTGATAACTTTCTCTGGGAACATGATGCTATGCTATTCACTGTGTGACTAGACAGCAAAAACCTGAGCCCCTGCCTTCATGGCACTTACATATAGAGTTAGGTATTGTCATTCAAACAGTCAAAACTGCTTAACATTTTATTTCCTACTGCTTTCCAGTATATAGAGTATGTCTTCATATTATTTCAAGTAATTTCTAAAATAATGAAAAAGTCAGATGAAGAAATATAAATTAAATTACTTTCTTAATATTGCACCATAATTGGCAGAGTTAGAACTGGGACTCAGGTTTTCTAACCTCAAAACCTGTACTTCCCCTGTCCCTTCTAATAACTTAATAAGTTATTTTTCAAGATCTATGCCTAGATCCTCCAGACAGGTCTAGGTTCCTATGGAACTTGGTTCATATCTTGCCATATAAATTCATAGTTTGAAGCATACCATCCTTTCCCCAAAATAAATTTGGAATGTCTTGAGAATGGAGTTTGTGTCTTGGTAATCCTTGTGTTACGCTTGAATGACTGAATATTCTTGGTTTATAAGTCAAATGTGTTTTTTCCTATAGTACCAAAATCTTTCACATTGTTTGTACAATGATAACAGTAACAAAGACTACTTATATAGAGAGTCAATAGGGAACTACTTATGGGTGTTCCATTATAGAATTAGAGAAATCTCGCTTTCCATGTCTCTCCTGACCTATTTGATAGTGCCCTGAATTCTTAAATGGCAACATAACCTTCATTCTATAGCAGGAAAGGTTTCAAATGGAGTTGCACATTGATGTAAATTCACATGGTTTATAGAAGATTTCTCTCAGCCCCTCTTCTAAGAGTAAACTTGAGAAGTGCATTGTGGAATAGGACAAACCCTTGGCAAAGGAGGAAGAGCCACAGAAAGTGGAAATGAGACATAAAAAGTAGATTCTTAAGCTATTGTTGTTGTTTTTATGTGCCATTGAGTCCGTATAGTGTTTCTGAGGAGTTGCTGGTGGGTTTGAGCCACCGACCTTGCGGTCCAGTGCATTATCCTGCATTGCCATATCAGGACTCCTGAGCTATTGTTGTTGTTGTTAAGTGCCATGATGTCTGTTAGGACTCATAGTGACCCTGTATAGAGTTTCTAAGGAGTGGCTGGTGAGCTTGAACTGCCGACCTTGCAGTTCAAACTGACCTTGTAGTCTAATGCATTAATCCACAGTGCCACACCTGACCAAGCAGTATGACTGAAATTTAAAGAATTGTTTTCTTAGAACCTATATCATCAAGGAGCTGGTGTGAGTGGTGGAAGTAAAGGTAGAAGTGGAGATGTGAGGCACTTTGCCCTGGTTCCAAAACATAAGAAGCTGAGATTTAGGGTGAAGAATTGCCATGACTTTGAAGCTAAATCAGAAGTGGATAATGGAACAGCCTGAAATGTCCTTACTGCCTCTGCGTGTTCTGGGCACCAACGTGTGCTATTTCAGCACCTAAGACAGCGCCTTGAGAGCTGCCTTGAAAAGTAAGCTGAGGTTGCTATCTGTTGCTGCTTGCTTATACTAAGGAGTTCTGGATGTTTCCACACAGTGGCCTTTGCAAGCTGTGCTGAAGATTGGAGCCAGGGATCTTTAGAAAGACTCAACATCCGGTGGTCTAACTCAGATTCCTTTGGGTTTTACTCCAGGCCATGAATCATTTCCCATTTAAGTCTATTTTTGAGCTTTAAGTCTTTTTTTTTTTTCTTTATCTGCCAGAGGCACTTATCTAACCCTTTCTTTCAACCTCCATCAGAAAAAGGGCCAAAATTTGTAGCATCTCTTCTCCTCTCCCAATTACGAATTTCCTTCCCCCCCCCCCCTGTTTTCCATGCAAAAGCTGGTTAAATTGCACTGGAATTCAAGGAAAGCATGTTGTTATTGTTGTTAAGTGCTGTTGACCCTATATAGGGTTTCCGAGGCTATAAATCTTTACAGGAGCAGAAAGCCTCATCTTTCTCCTGCAGAACAGCTGGTAGTTTTACACTGCTGACCTAAAGGTTTGTAGCCCGATTCGGAACCACTACGCTACCAGAGCATAGATGGACAATAAAATATAACTGGTAGGAAATTGGATGTCCGTGTCATTTCCACAGGCATGCATGGACCTTCTGACAGGGATCTTTTAGAGACATTGTGTTTTAGTTCAATGGAAATAACCTGGCTCATATAAATTTCAGACCAATGAGGAGATACTCTCTGAGACTTATTAGGACCTCAAGGATGCCACAGTTTAAGACAAATTGTACCTCACCTCCGTGTTCTAGTTCTAGTTCTCATCATCAGTTATGTAATTTTGAGCAAAATGAAGATTACAATACTATTTTATGTAAAATTAATGAAGATTACAATACTATTTTATGTAAAATGAAGATTACAATACTATTTTATGTAAAATTAATGAGATCATTTTTGGAAAATTGTTTTGTTATGCTGCAAGTAGCCCTGATGGTATAGTGAGTAAGCACTCAGCTGCTAACCAGAAGGTCCGAGGTTCAAGACCACAAGCTGCTCCATGGGAGAAAGATGAGGCAGTCTGCTTCGGTAAAAATTTACAGCACTGGAAACCCTACAGGGGCAGCTATACTCTGCCCTATAAGGGTTGTTATGAATCAGAAATGATTCCACAGCCATGGGTTTGGTATTTTGGTTTTTAGAGTGTTACACAATAATTAACAATAACTGTTCATACAAATCCTTTGATGTGAAGAAATTGGATTTCTGGTTTCCTAATCATTGTGGGCTGTAAAAGTGTCAAATCATGCTCATCACAGAGTATGCAGACAGTAATGCCAGGCCAGTTCAAAGACGGAATTTGTCATCCTACTTTGAGTTGGCCATAGCCTGTGAGCTTGGCCTTGGTCCTTTCTGTATCAGAAAAAAAAATTCTTCCATTAACGTAATAAGCCAGGTAGACTCATACTGACACCCTTGATTTATCAGTGCTGCTGGAAACAGCAAGTGACACATTCCTTTCTCCACCCTTATTGCCCACTGGCAGCTAGACATCTCAGAACCTTACTGAAGCCTACGGAGTTTATCATAGCGATCCACATGTTTCCATCCATCCCTCAGCTACCTTCATATCACTTCTACTCATTGTTGCCACATCTTTTGGATTATTTGGCTTTTTTTTTCTTTTTAGTGTTTTTAAGAAAAACAGCTTTGTATTGCCTCTAAGGGAGGAATGGGGTTCTGAAATTCCTGTAATTGCTATGCCTGTGGATAATTCAATTCCTGCCAGTCACCCCACTATACCCTAGAATGGTTTATGCAGTAGACACTCTTGGTTGCCCAGATAGCCTCCATTTACCCTTTATTCTTTCCTAACATAGACCCAGTTTTATTCCTCTATCACTCATTCCCCTTGTAACTGTGTACTTTGTGCAAGACTGACCTCATGCTCAGCTACAAGATGGGCCTGTGTTTAGTGCTGAGAGATCTCTGGGACAGATTTCCTTACCACTAAGAGATGTTGAAATGTCTGGATGAGATGCTTAGAATTTTTGCTGCCAAGTTGATATCAGTCTAATATTAAAGTCAACACTGAGCATGACAGGGCAGAGAGATGGGTCCTTGGTGACATTGCCAAGCCACTGAATCAATCAATTTTGAGGCCTGCATTTCTTCCAGCCTTCCTGTTATGTGAGATAATAAAGTTATTTATTGATTGAACAGGGGTTTCTGTTACTTGCAGCTAAGAAGCGTTTCTAATACACTCAGTTGCTGGTCAGAAGATAGGTCTAGGTAATTGTTCAAAGATACAATGCATATTTGGCCTACTCTTCCAGCCCTACAAATAATACCCCAAATTAATCTGCTGATATTTCGAAACCAACAGTATTTTCACTCACTCAGCCATATGTGTCAGATGACATTAGGTGGCAGTAGTTAGAAGACATATCCTTCTAGTTTAAATTTTTTATTGTGTTAGGTATTCAGATTTATTCTTAATCATCACTTGCTTTCTTTCCTCTAGGTGCCAAGCCTTATTTGCTGACTTAATTGCTTGATTTGTGTAATTTTCTTTGTTTTGGTAGGAAGGATGTCCTTTATTTACATAGAATAAGGATCTTAAAGGAAGAAGATATTTGTCATGTAGAAAGATCCTTTTGCTCAGTGGAAGTCAGTTTTTGGACCCAAATTCTGTTATATAAGAGTTTCTGGGGGATACATTCATTAGTCTTCCTCAAAAGGACATATTGAGAGAGTATAATGACTGCCCTTCTATGCTGGGTCCACTAACTGATGATTTGTAAGCTGAAACAATAGCTTCCTTCTCTTCAGTTTAGGGTATTGTTTCCTTTATAGGGGTAGTAGACTTTTTACACTTGTAGATAGATGATTGACAGGCTACTAGGTGGAAATTAAAAAAAATAAAATAAAAGGACAGATGGGGAGCTGAGGGACAAAAGAAGCTGTAATAAAATGAATTTCACTTCACAAAAAATCCAATAATAAAATCCATTCATGAAATCATATTGAGTACCTCCCAAGTATAAATTTTTGTGGGAAGGACATTGAGATACTTTTTCTGTCCTTGGAGGGGGATTCATAGTCTAATTGAAAGATGATATAAACAAGCAAACATTAGTTTGAACTATAAAAGTAGATGAATAGAAGATGTGGAAATAATTCTGACCCAAAATAGAAGAATCATAAAAAGATAGGTGATTAATTTCCTAATTTTCAAATTAACTGTGTATGTAATAATCTAGACAAAAAAGAAAATTTGGAGCTACAACGGATTAAGAATGTTTATGGAGCCTATGGGAATGATTTCACCACCATCACTATCATAATTATTATTACTACTACTACTCTGACAGTAACATATTTGAATCATTGAACATCTATTGTAAACCCATGCTAGACACTTAATATAGTAGCTTAGTCTTCACAACAGCATTTTAAGTTATCATCCAACTTTTGTAATGATGAAAGTGAGAATTAGCCTTGGAATTTTAAAACAGTTTAAATGAGATATAACTCATACACCATACATTCCACTCATTTGAAGTGTTCAATTAAATAGTTTTTAGCATATTCACAAAGCAGTGCAATCAATACTGCAATCAAGTTTGTTGTTGTTGTTAAGTGTCTAATTGGTGCTGACTCACAGGAATCCTATATAAAGTTTCTGAAGAACTGCTGGTGGGTTTGGTTAGCAGTCCAGTACTTATCCTATGAGCCACACCAAGTCTGCTGCTCTATTTCTGAAAGCAGACAGTTGTACCTGCAATGGATCATGGGGATGGTGCAGGACCACGGTGCGTTTTGTTCTATTGTGCATTAGTTACCATGAGTCATGGACTGACTTCATGGCACATAAAACAGCAACACATACCAGCATTCTAAGAACTAGTGGGATCATGGACACAAAAACGAAAGACTCTGTAGAGGAACTCTAGGATGATGGTGGGAAAACAAACCATTGTTCTGACCCTCCCCCATAAATACAGCAAGACATACAATAAGGAATCTGTGGTCACCTTTGAAGGACTCTGAACCAAGGAGCAAGAGGAAAGCAGTGAGGAACTGCAGACCGACAAGAATCAGCAAATCAACAATGAGTTGCACTGTTTTTGTTAGGTGCCATTGAGCCAGTTCCACCTCATAGCAGCCCTATGTACAATAGAACGAAGCACTGTCTAGTCCTGTGCCATCTTCCTAGTCATTGCCATATTTGAGCCCATTGTAGCAGCTGCTGTATCACTCCATCTTGTTGAGGGGCTTCTCTTTCCCTGACCTTCCACTTTACCAAGCGTGATGTCCTTCTCCAGGGACTGATCTTTCCTGACAACATGTCCAAATTACAAGACACAAGTCTGGCCGTCGTTGGTTCTAAGGAGCATTCTGGTTATACTGCTTCAGAGACAGATTAGCTCATTCTTCTGTCAGCCCCTGGTACACTCACTATTCTTCACTCATATCATAATTCAATTGCATCACTTCTTCCCTGGCCTTCCTTACTCATTGTCCAGCTTTCACATGCATATGAGGGGATTGAAAATACGATGACCAGGGTCAGGTGCACTTTAGTCTTCAATGTGATATGATTGCTTTTGAACACTTTGAAGAGATTTGAAGCAGATTTGTCCAATGCAATATGCCATTTGATCTTTTTTGACTGTTGCTGCCTTGAGCATTGATTGTGGATCTAAGTAAAATGAAATCCTTGACAACTTTAACGTTTTCTCTGTTTATCATAATGTTGCTTATTGGTCTAGTTGTGAGAATTTTTGTTTTCTTTATGTTGAAGCATAATCCATACTGAAAGTTGTAGTCTTTGATCTTCATCAGTAAGTGCTTTAAGTTCTCTTTCCTTTCAGCAAGCAACGTTTTGTTATTTGTATATCACAGGCTGTTGATGAATCTTCCTCTAATCCTGACACCATGTTTTTCTTCACATGTACACGGTTTGCAACATTCACACAGTCCAGTTTCTTGGATTATTTGCTCAGCATACAAATTGAATTAGTATGATGAAGCAATAAGACTCTGACACACACCTTTCCTGATTTTAACCACTTAATATTCCCTTGTTCTGTTTGAACAGTTGCTTCTTGGTTTATGTATAGAATCCGCATGAGCACAGTTAAGTGTTCTGGAATTCCCATTCTTTGCAATGTTGTCTATAATTTGTTATGATCCACATAGTCTAATGCCTTTTCATAGTCAAGAAAACACAAGCAAACATCTTTCTGGTATCTTCTGCTTTCAGCCAAGATCCATGTAGTTGTTGTTGTTGTTGTTAAGTGCCGTCGAGTCAGTTCCGACCCATAGCGACCCTGTACAGGGTTTCCGAGGGTGTAAATCTTGACGAGAGTAGAAAGCCTCATCTTTCTCCTGTGGAGCGGCTGGTAGTTTCGAACCACTGACCTTAAGGTTTGCAGCCCGATTCGTAACCACTACGCTACCAGAGCTCCTTAAGATCCATGTAGTATCAGCAATGATAACCCCAATTCCATATCCTCTTTTGGATCTGGCTTGAGTTTCTGGCAGTTCTCTGTTGATATACTTTTGCAACTCTTTTTGAATTATCTTGAGCAAAACTTTACTTGCATGTGATATTAATGATATTGTTAGATGATCTATGCATGTTGTTGTTGTAAAGTGCTGTAGAGTTGGTTCTGGTATAGGGTTTCTGAGACTGCAAATCTTTATGAGGGCATAAAGTTTCATCTTTCTCTTGTGGAGCTGCTGGTGGATTTGAACAGTTGACATTATGTTTAGCAGCCCATAGTAACCCCCTATGACACCAGGAAAATTGCTTTTCCACTCTTTCTGCTTCTCCTCTAGCCATATGGGCCACTGGCTACTATGAACTAGGATAGTGTCCCCAGAAAAATATCTCCTCCTCTAACCACCACAGACCCTATATAAAGAGACAGGGCCCCAAGTGTCTGCCCTGAATCAATAAAGCAGACCTGGGGCCTGTTTGTAGTGTGCCATCACCTCTGCTACCTAGACACTATCAGTTGCAAGCTTACTGAGTATTGCTCCAGAAGGTTAGTGCAGTGGAGCCTGCTTTCATAGTCCATACTCTACCTGCCTTCCTGCACACCCATATCAGGACAGACCTCCCAGGGAGTAAGTTCTAGTCTGTCTGCTCCTCATTTAGGACGATGGCTGCTGAGGGCTGTTGATCAAGGCTGCTGTGTGCTAAGAAGCAGGTATCTTTAGCAGAGGCTACATCCACAGACAACATACTAGAGGAAAGGCTCTGACAGCAACAAGACAGACTTACCTGGAGGTCTGATAGGAGTGTGATGGGAGTGACAGCCCTTCCTCCACCCAGACACTGCCATCTGCATGCCTGCTGTGCTAAACAAGTGACCTTCAGTGGAGTCTACTTCTATAGTCAGCACTCTGTCTTTCTCCCTGTGCACCTCATAGCTCTGGTCTTTAAAACCAACAGGACAAACCTCCCTGGGGTCAATTATGGTTAGTATGCTTCCACTTCCAGCTGGCCCTGAGGACTGTGGACTGAGGCTCCTGTGTGCTAGGAAGCAGGAGTCTTGAGTGGAAGGTGAACTCACAGCCGACAATCTATCCGGGTACTCTGCTGGCAATAAGACAGTGCTCCACTTCCATGGGGATATAACCAGAGCATAACATTCTTTCGCCCTACCTGGTAATTGAGGTATGCATTGCTTAATGTCCATTCTGTGAAATAGGACAGTATGTGATTTTGATGTTGTGCAAGTACCGTATTGTACACATACATAGTATATATGCTTGTATGTATTTGATACACATATATCCAAGTAGCTTCTATGTGACTGCTCTGCCTCTTTGTTATAGTACCTGGAGCCTTGGGGTTTGCAACTTGCACTGTAATTGGCTGTTTTGGGCCATGTGGTGCTCTCTGAGACTGGTTGGAATCAGAAACCCCAAGAGATGGTGTGGAATGGTTGCCATCTAGTGTTTCCCAGGAGCCACCAACCTGTGGAGTGTCTGGGCAGGGCACACACCAGCAGTATTCATGGGAGCTGTGGTAGTGGTGGCTTGGAGGCTGCAAGCCTTGTAGTGACAGTGCTGTACACTTGATACCTGTTCCACTTCTTGATGACTTTCAAAGGAAGTCTCCCTTCCCTGCCTCCAAAATACCAATTGGAGACGATGACTGACTTCCCTTGGCTTCACAAGGGTGAAAGAGAATCAAACTGAAAATCATCTCAAAGCCGATTCCTATGAAGTGGAGGAAGGACCTGCTTCCACCCTACAACATTTTTATCCTCTTCTGACATCAGCCACCCCTCCCACAGCACTGTCTGCTTTATACCTGGGCTCTATAATTCATTGCAATGGCCACACAGAGCTTGTAACAATATTCATGATTATGGGGCATACTAGAGAAGTGAACAGGTACAATTCAGGATCAAAACTAACTCAGGATGCAGCAGTTCTCCAGTCAGGAACATCTCTTGTCTACCATACTGCAGGCACACCCTCATTCTTATCTTCAGCCTCTCAGCTATGTGGCCCCCTTGGCCTCTGCCCTGTTTGGGCAAGTGTTACAAAGCTCTTTTAGACAGTCTGTAAATGCCTAAAGGGCACATTCTACATGCCAGTCTCCTGCCCATAGGTATTCAGTGTTACTCAGTCCTGAAGCTGCTCTGTTTCTCTATGCCGTTGCCTCTGCCATCATTGTTTCTCTAGGTAGGGATCTTACATTCCATTCATGCTCTTCCTTCTTGATGGTCCTGGAATCTTCTGTTTCTGGCTTGTGAGATGGCTCTTTTTAAACCTCACTGGAGGGCAAAACTAACCAATCCCAGCCTTAGAATCCTGTATACCTTATTTGCATGGTGCCACCCTATCATTTGGTGGGACTTAAGTCTTTGGATAGAAAGGCCATACCAAATAAACTCAAGGTACCACACTGTCCCCACAGATTAATATGTGGGTGAATGCTGACCAAACTGATTTATGGAGTACATACCTGTTGTTGATTGCCAGGCAGTTGCAAACTGCTACAGAAAGCTCCCATAGTGGACTCTGCTCCTATACCCAAACTATACCTGCCTCCCTATGCACCCCATAACGCTGGCTTCTGAACAGAACAGACCTTTCTAGTAATCAGTTTAGGTCTGTATGCTCCCTGTTACAGTCAGCTCTGATAACTGTAGACTGAGGCTGCTATGTTTTAGGAAGTAGACATCTTGAATGAAAGCTGCAGCCACAATCAACTACTACAGGGTAGGCTCTGATGTCAATGAAGATGACCTCCTTGAGGGTCCATTTGGAATGACTACCCCTCCCCCAACCAGTAACTGTTTGGCTGCTAGACTGATGCAAACGCATACAGAAGATTCATAACTAAGAGGAGATGGCTTCTCCAACCAGTATATGGCTCTTGGGGCTCTGAAACCAGTAAGATGGATCTTTCAGAGGTCCTTCTGGGGAGTGTAAACCTCTCTGCCTCCTAAAATGGAGGAAAATCTGCCTGTTCTTTCCCTGAATACCAGCTCAGATATAAGCAGCTCCTACATAGCAGTGAAGGAAACCTTGGACAAAATCCAAGGGCAACATCCAGTCCCGAACAGACAGGTGTGGTTTTCTGAATAAAAATATAGTTGCAGAAATAGAAAAGGGAAAGTAATAATAACCAATGAGCAATGACTGTGCCCTTGGTTGACACATTGATTAGTACACAATATCTCACCTGTGTGGCAGTGCCCACTGGTGGACAGACTGACCAATATTTGTTCTCTAGTGTTTGGAGAGATTGAAAGTTGTAAAATGATATTTGGAACCTTTGAATTACAATTAAATCAAAGAGGAAGAAAGAAAAAGAAGCTGAAGAGTCTTCTCACTTATGAGTTTCTTGCAGAATGCAGTGCAGGCAAAGACACCAAATACTGGGGAAAATGGAGAAAGTTAACACCCTAAAAAAATTCCAGTGTTGCAACAAAAAAAGTCACAAGATATTCAATGAGCAGAGAAACAATGGCCCATCTAAATAAACATGACTAAGTGCATTGATGATGATCAAATAATAAATAAAAAGGTACTTAAAGAACAAGCACATTAAGGAATGAAGGGAAAACATAAAAGTGAAAAACTAAGGGAATAGAGCTGAGCTGAAAGAAATAATGGAAACAATGGAAGAACAAAATGAAAATCTAATAAAGGAGATTTTGCAACTGAGAGAGAAATGAGAAACAAAACAGAAGGGCGAATCAACAATTTTAATGCGGCAGAAGAAAGATTAGCATAGTAGAGGACAAGATCATTAAAATTACACATGCGGCAATATTGGTGGCACAAGAAGGCTGAGCAGAGCTTAATGGAATGATGGGACAACAACAAGAGACCTAATATACAGCGTGGGAATTCCAGAAGGAAATGAGAGAGAGCAAAGGGGACAGAAAGAATGTTTGAAGAAAAAAATGACAGAGAAATTCTCCCATTTAATGAAGGATGGGAATATGCAAATCCAAAAAGCTCAAAGAACTACAGACAGGATAAACTCAAAGAGACCTGCATCAAGACACATCATATAGTTGTTGCTGTTAAGTGCTATCAAAATGGATTCCTATTCATAGTAGACCTGTATAGGAGTCCTGAGGAGTGATTGGTGGGCTTGAACCTTGTGGTTAGTAGTCCAGTACTTATCCTACAATGCCACACCGGGATGTCATAAAATTTAAGATTAAGATAGAATTCTGAAAGCAGTGAAAGAAAGAAAAGCAGTCATATAAAAGTACAAAGGACCCCCAGTAATATTAAGTGCTGAGTTTTCCTCAGAAAAAGTAGAATACAGAAGGCAATGGAATGATATATTTAAAGTGCTGAAAAAAATAAAAGAATAAAACAAAAGAACTGTTAACCTAGAATTTTATACCCAGTGAAAATAACCTATAAGAATATGGGTGGAATTAAAACATTTCCAGACAAACAAAAGCTGAGAGTTCATATCCATCAGACTGGTCCTACAAAAAGTACTAATGGGAGTTTTGTAGATGGCAGGAAAAGGATGTTGTTTTTGTTAGGTGCCTTTGAGTCAGTACTGACTCATAGAGACAGTACAACAGAATGAAACACTGCTCGGTCCTGGGCCAACCTCACAATTGTTGCCATGCTTGAGCTCATTGATGCTGCCACTTTGCCAATCCATCTCGCTGGGGATTTTCCTCATTTTCTCTGACTCTCTACCTTACCAAACATGATATCCTTCTCCAGTGGCTGGTCCCTTCTGACAATATGTCCGAAGTATGAGAGATGAAATTTGGCCATCCTTGCCTCCAA
>NW_006408582.1:4581171-4582334 GCF_000296735.1 Chrysochloris asiatica | reverse complement strand
GGCAGTGTTTCGTTCTGTTGTACATAAGGTTATTATGAGTCAGAACTGATTTGATGGCATCTAACAACAACAACAACAACATTGGATACCAGGGACTTTGTAGGATAATCACTGGCCTTCAAACCACAAAGCTAGTAGTTTAAGCTCATCAGTCACTCCAAAGGAGAAAGAGGAGGTTTTTAGTTCCCTCAGAAATCCTATACAGGATTGCTACGAGCCAGAACTGACTCATTGGAACTCAACAACAGCAACACTGGGGCACCTAAATATATAAAGCTTGTATCATACTCCACCACTCTGTTAGTAACCCAATCTCCTGCACCAGATTCCTGAAAGAGCTCAGCACACCTCTGAATTTCTTATTCGAGGGTTTTGACCCATAATTTCTCCTATTCTGGTTAGCATTCTTGTAATCTCACATTGTATAAATTTAGGTCCTTTCTGATTTCACTGTGTTAGCTATGGCTGAACTGGTTTGAAGCCCTTATCACAACTAGCTCAACAGAAATAAAGAGAATTATGAAGGGATATTATGAACAACTGTATGGCAACAAACTGAATAACCTAGACGACATGGACAAGTTTTTGAAGTACACAACCTACCCAAACTGACTCAACATTGTTGTTGTTGTTAAATGCCATCAATTTGGTTCCAACCCATAGTGACCCTGTATAGGTTCCCAAGGAGTGACTGGTAAGCTTGAACTGCCTGCCAACCTTGCAATTCAAACCAACTTTGCAGTCTAGCGCATTAACCTACAGTGCCACACAAGTACTCCTAAACTGACTCAATTGTTGTTGTTAAGTGCTGTCAAGTTGGTTATGACCCATAGCAACCCTGTATAGGGTTTCTGAGGAGCGGCTGGTGAGCTTAAAGTGCCGACCTTGCAATTCAAATTGTCTTTGTAGTCCAGTGCATTAATTAACCCACAGCACCACAATGGATTTAATAGAAAACAGAAAATCTCAATATATTCATAACAAGTATAAAGGTAGATTCAGTGATCAGATGGCTTGGGAAATTCTACCAAACATTTAAAAAAGAATTGACACCTAAACTGCTTAAATTCTTTCAAAAATTGGAGAAGGAAGGAACACTCCCTAATTTAGTTTATAATGCAAACATATTTCTGATACCCAAACCAGACAGACACCACAAGAAA
>NW_006408582.1:4567415-4580225 GCF_000296735.1 Chrysochloris asiatica | reverse complement strand
AATGAAAGCTATAAAACACTGTTGAAAAGACTTTACCAAAAAGTCAAAAGACAAACTACTGACTGAGAGAATATCAGAATCACATATCCAAAAATAATGTAATAACTAAAATATGTATAAAATTTCAACAATTTAACAACAAAATGAAAAGTAACCCAATTCTAAAATGGACAAAGGACTTTGAATATGCATTTCACCAAAGAGGGAAACCATATGATCACCAAACATATGAAAAATACTCAACATCCTTAGCCACCAGAGAGATGCAAATCAAAACCATACTGAAACACTATTTTACTCCCATTAGGATAACTAAGATTTAAAAAAGGAAAAAGAAAATAAGAAATGTTGATGAGGATGTAGGGATATTGGATTCTTTATTCACTACTGGTGGGTATGCAAAATGGTATATTTACTGTGGAAAACAGTGTGGCATTTCCTCTAAAAACTAAGAATAGAACCATCAAATGACTTAGTAACTCTACTACTAGGTATACACCTGAAAGACTTGAAAGCAGATACTTGTACACCAATGTACATGGCAGCACTGTTTACAATAGCCAAAAGGTGGAAACAACCTAAATGGCCATCACCAGATAAATGGATAAACAAAATGTGGTACATATGTACCCTGGAATATTATTCATCCAATAAGAGAACTGAAGTCTGAATACATGAGGTCTTATCATGCTTTTTTCTAAGGAGCATTCTGGCTATACTTCTTCCAACACAGGTTTGGCAGTTCATGGTACTTTGAATATTCTTCTTCAATATTGTAATTCAGATGCATAGATTATTATGCAATTTTACTTATTCATTGTCCAAGTTTGGAGTCCTGGTGTGGCACTGTGGGTAAATGTCCCAGACTGCAAAGCCATTTGAACGACAAGGTCAGTGGTTGAAGCTCACCAGCTGCTACTCGGAAACCCTATACAGAGTCGCTAGAGGTCGGAATCGACTTGACAGCACTTAGCAACAACAATGTTGTCCAATTTACACAGGCATCTGAGGACTGTGAACCACAAGGTAGGCAGTTCAAACCCACCAGCTGCTCCTCAGAAACCTTACACAGTGTTGCTATGGGTCCTAACCGACTCAACGGCACTTAACAATAACAACATGAGGAGATTGAATATATCATGGCTTGGGTCAGGTGCTCCTTAGTCTTCAAGCTGAACTTTTTGCTCTTTAACACTTTTTAAAAGGTCTTTTGCAGCAGGTGTGTCTAATGCAATACATAATTTGATTTCTTGACCACTGTTTCCATGAGTAAAAAATGAAGTTTTATCAAGTTATTTACTGGTTCAATTGTGAAGATTTTTAGTTTCTTTACATTGAAGTGCAAACCATACTGAAGGAGGAGTTTTTGATCACTTTATCATTAAGTGTTTTTCCCCCCCAGTTCTCAAAGTGCTTTATTATCACATAGGCTTAGTAGGGAGGCTTTCTAGTACCTATCAAGTTAGAATAGCATCTCCGGTGCTCTACCTTACTTTGGCTTTCTGATAGCAAATTATCACCAACTGGCATCATGTTGTGAAGCCATGTGATAATTATCTCTCTCCATGAGAGCACAGACTTTGTCTTTTGGCTCAATACTGAATTTCTAGCACATGGAATACTATCTAGAACATTAGTAGATAGTCAACAAGTGTCTTTTGAATGAGTCCATGAATTGAATTTTCATAATCAGTAGAATTTAAATTAATTAAGTTGCTGGATATTACTTTTTTTATCTTAAAGTAAAAGTTTAACAAATGCTTTTTGGTAAATGAACTCATAAACACAGGTATTTGAGAATCTCAAAATGTAACTATCAGTTTTGTTTATATTTTTCTTTTTCTTTTTAAGCTTTTTTACTGTGAATTGAGTGAAGGTTTATAGACAAGACCATCAGCTTTACATTCAACAGATTATACATTTTGCTTCAGCTCAATGATTATAGTCCCCTCCCCGCAACAACAGTTATGCTACTTCCTCCCTGTAGTTCCCATTTACATCTTATATTTCATAAATGAACAAAGCAAAAATATTTGGTGAACACATACAAAACAAAACAAAAAAATACTACATTTATTTAAATGTCCAAAGGGCACATTCTGCAAGCCAACCTCCTGCCTGCAGGTATACAGCTTTACTCAGTCCCTGAGATTAGAGATTGAAGTTGCCCTATCTCTCCTTGTCATCCCCTCTGTTACTGTCTCTGCTGGTGTTGCTTTTTTAGGTATCAGTGTTTTAGTCTTCTTCACTTCCAGCAAATAAGATCCTATCATCTGCATATCACAGGTTGTTAGTCATCTCCCTCCAGTTTTTATGTCACTTTCTTTTTCATATAATCCAGTTTCTCAGATTATCTGATCAGCATGCATATTGAATAAGAATAGTGAAATGATACAACTTTGGCTCACATATTTCCTGATTTTAAACAATCAGTATCTCCTTGTTTTGTTCTAACAACTGTCTTCTGCTCCATGTACAGGTTCCTCACGCACAAAATTAAGTGTTCTGAAATTATAGTTTGCGATGATCCACACAGTCGAATGTCTTTGCATAGACAATAAAGCACAGGTAAGTATCAGTCTGGCATTCTCTGCTTTCAGCTATGATCCACCTGATGTCAGCAATGATATCCCTAGTTTCACTTTCTCTTCTGAATTTGGCTTGAATTTCTGGCAGCTCCTTGTTGTTGTCCTGCTGAACCGTTATTAAAATATCTTCAGCAGAGTTTTACTTGCATGTGCTATTAATGATATTGTGTTATGATTTCTGCATTCTGTTGGATCACTTTTCTTTGGAATGGGCACAAATATGGATCTCTTGCAGTTAGTTGGCCAAATGGCCAAATTTCTTGGCATAGATGAGTGAAAGCCTCCAGCATTGCATCAGTTTGTTGAAACATTCTAATTTGTATTCTGTTTATTCTTGAAACCTTGTTTTTATCCAAAGCTCCGGTGCAATTTGAACTTCTTCCTTGGTTCTTAATTATGTGCTACCCCTTGAAGTGGGAGAGCATCAACCAATTTTTTTGGCCCAGTGACTCTATATATTCCTTCTGTCTTCTTTTGATACTTTCTGCATCACTTGACATTTTGCTCATAGCATCTTTCGATATTGCAACCCAAGGCTTGAATTATTCCTTCAGTTCTTTCAACTTGAGATATGTTGAGCATGTTCTTCCCTTTTGGTTTTCTAACTGTGGATCTTTGCATATTTTATTATAATATTTTGTCTTCTTGAGCTATTCTTTGAAATTTTCTGATTAGCTCTTTTACTTCCTTATTTCTTCCAGTTCATTTGCTTCTCTACATCAAGAGTGAGTTTCAGAGTCTCTTCTGAAATCTATCTTTGTCTTTTCTTTCTTTCCTGTCTTTTTAAAGACCTTTTGCTTTCTTCATGTGTGATGTTCTTGATGTCATCTTACAGCAATTCTGGTCTTTGGTCATTAGTATCTAATGCATCAAATCTGTTCTTGAGATGGTCTCTAAATTTAGATGGGATATTTTCAATGACATATTTTGACTCTCATGGACTTGTTTTAATTTTTTTAAACTTCATTTTGAACTTGCATATGGATAATTGATGGTCTGCTTCACAGTTGTCCCCTGACCTTGTTTTGGCTGATGATATTGAGCTTCTCCATCATGTCTTCTCACAAATGAAGTCAACTTTATTCCTATGTATTCCATTTGGTGAGTCCCACATGTATAGTTACATTTTATGTTGCTGTAAAAAATATTTGCAATAAATAAGTCATTGGGCTTGCAAAATTCTATCAAGGAATCTCCAGCATTGTTTGAAATCAGCACAGCCCAGCCATATTTTCCAATTACTTTCTCTTTTGTTTCCAACTTTTGCATTCCAATCACCACCTATTGTCAATGCATATTGTTGCATGTTTAATCAATTTCAGGCTGAAGAAGTTGGCTGTTGTTGTTAAGTGTTGTTGAGTCAGTTTTGACTCACAGATGAGCCTACACATCTTTGTGGGAGCAGAAAGCTTTATCTTTCTCCCATAGAACAGCTGGTGGGCTTGAACCACTGACTTTGCGTTTCTCAGTCTAGTGCTTATTGAACAGAACCGTAGTTCTCACTGAAGAAGTTGGTAGAATCCATCAACTTCACCATCACAAGCTTTAGTGGTTGGTACATAAATTTGAATAATAATGGTATTAACTGGTCTTCTTTGTAATATAGATATTGTATTGTAAGTGCAGTTGAGTTGGTTCCAACTCATAGTGACACTATATAGGATTTCCAAGCAACAGTTGGTGAGTTTAAACTGCCGACCTGTGATTCACAGTCTAGTGCTGATCCTACAGCGCCAAACAGGAGTCCAATGAGGACAGCATTGTATTTCAATATAGATTTGAAATGCTCTTTTTGATAATGAATACCACTCCATTCCTCTTTAATTTGTCATTAAGGCATAGTAAACCATATGATTGTCAGATTATAAATGGCTAATACTGTCCATTTTGGCTCAGTAATGCCTAGGATATTGATCTTCATCTGATCCATTTCATATTTGATGACTTCCTAGTGTGGTGCTGTGGATTAATGTGTCAGACTGCAAAGCCGTTTGAACTGCAAGGTCGGCAGTTCAAACTCACCAGCTGCTCCTCGGAAACCCTATACAGGGTCATTATGGGTTGGAACCAACTCAACAACACTTAACAGCAACAACAACAATTTTCTTTTAGGAGTCCTGGTGTGGCGCCGTGGGTTAAGGTGCCAGACTGCAAAGCCTTTTGAACTGCAAAGTCGGTGGTTCAAGTTCACCAGCTGCTCCTCAGAAATGCTATACAGGGCCGCTATGGGTCGGAACCGACTTGATGGCACTTAACAACAACACATTTTCTTAGACTCATGCTTCGTATATTCCTTCTCCCGATTATTAATGATTGTTTGCAGCTGTTTCTTCTCATTTTGAGTTGTGCCCCATCAGCAGATGAAAGTCCCCAAAGCTTTGCTACACTTAGGTCATTAAGATCAATTCTACTTTGAGGAGGCAACCCTTTCTCAGTTGTATTTTAAGTGCTTTTCAACCTGAGAGGTTTATCTTTTGGCACTATATAAAACAGATGGTACTCATAAAGTTTTTGGTGGCCAATGTTCAGAAGTTGCAAAAATGGCGTGGAGACAATATCTGATCTCTGGCTTCATAGGGGGAAGGAGAATCAAACTCAAAACCTATCCTATGATGATTCCTATGAGACAGATGTCAGACATGCTTAAACCTGTCCACCATAGGTGACCCTACTGGTATTTAAAACATCAGTGGCATAGTTTCAAGCATTACAGCAACATGCAAGCCACCACAGTAAAACAAATTGACAGATGAGTGGTGGCCTGTTCAATTATACATGTAGAAACTGTTGAAACTGTATGTTTTACTATGCATATTCTCAACAATAATAACAAAATAAATAAAATTTAGAGGAACAAAAAAAGACCCAATAGGGTGAATGATATATAAAACATACTCTGAGAGTCTACAGGTAGAGTGGAGAGAATAACAAAAATTCTTTCCTTCATTTTATGTCTCTGGGCTTCTGTTTGTTTCTCTGGAAGATGGTAGGCCTTGTGGTAGGTGGGAAAGATAGAAATTAGAACAATAATATCCGTTTTAGCCCTGTTGTTGTTGTTGTTAAGTGCTGTTGAGTTGGTTTCGACTCACAACGACTGTGTGAGACTGTCTGAGGAGTAGCTGGTGAGTTTGAACTGCTGACCTTCTGGTTTACAGTCCAGCATTGATCCTACAGCACCACATTAAGTAGCCCTAGTATTCTACAAATATTTTGGCATACTGGTTTCTTGTTTTTAAAGTCTGATGGGCAAACCATTACCTTGTAGATTCCCATTTGCAAGAAAAAGGGACAGTAGTATGAAATACTTACTTTTCATGTCAATTAGGAGAAGAGAGAAAAAGGAGCAAGTTTAGACATATGGATAGAGACCTTGAGTCCCACTTCTAGTCTGACTCTACAGAGAGCTGTCCCTGCCTTCTCCTTACTGGTCTCCCACTGATATTCTGTGAGGAAGAATGAGTTCACTTCTGAAAAAGGAACTGAACTTCTTGGAGTAAGAAGCAAAATAACTACAAGGCCTACAAGTGCTATTATCTGTTTCAATTTCTAATCTTGATTCAAGGACCAGATTGAGTTTATCTTTAGAAATAACTGATCAGCTCTTGAATCAAAGAGTTGAATCCTCTTATTTTCCTCTTATGGGGTTTCAAAGGTGATGAGAGCCCCTAATGCCATGGCAACAGGAGCTGTGGAATACCTAGTCTGGAAATATGGGATGGAAAGGAGCCCATGAAGATGGCAGACTCTGAGGGACTATGAGAATCATCCCATTGAAGGCACATGGGAAGTTGTTTCTTTCAGCGATCCTGACATTCTCCTTTAGTTAGAAGTTTAGGGATGCAGGGAGGAAAACATGAGCTTTGACATCATGCAGTTTGAATCCCAGCTCTGATACTTCCTAGCTGTGTGATACTTGGTAAGCTCTTTAACTTTTCTGAGCCTATGTTGCAGGATTGTTGTGAGGAGTACGCCAGGGGATGAATAATCTGTTGTGCTTGGCTCAAACAGAAGTCCTTGTGTCTGTTTTAAGCACTGTGTTTCCTATCTCTTGCTTCCGTTTTTACGTTGGCCTCTGATAATGTAGCTTGTCCATTTGGAAGTCTGTGGGTGAACCAGCAAGCTCCTACATCTTAATTAGATTTGGGAGGATTCAGGAAACATTTGCCTGGAAATTTCCTAGTATTCATGGGTTCGTGACAATAATGAAAATTGCAGCAAGAAAGCCAAGAATGAAAAACCTGGGTCTTATAGCTCTGACTCATTGGGAAACCCTGTACCAATCATTTCCTCTCATTAGCTTTAGACTTTTATTCTGTCATGTGGGCTAAAAAATGTTGAACACTCTTTTGAAGAAACCCATATCAGAGTTAGAAAAACTCTCATCACCCTCCTTCACAAAATATCTTTCTACTTGGTGATTGTGTGTCACTTAGTCTGTTCTAACTCATAACAAACAACCTTGCATAGTGTTTCTGAAGGTATAAATCTTCATGGGAGCAGAAAGCCTTATCCTTCTTCCACAGAGTGGCTGGTAGATTTGAACTACTGACCTTGAGGTTAGCAACCCAGCTCATAATCCACTACCTCACCAGGGCACCATTCTTCCCACTTAGATCCCTGAAATCCCATTGCCAGAGCTTCATTCTTGGAAAAACACAAGTAGGAGTTTTCTCTGTGCAGCCAAAATGTAAACTATTGAATCACTGAGTTCATCATGGCTCTGGGAAGGTTGGGAAAGGAAAACACATGTAGAACTGAGAGAGGAGAAGAGTATAGAAAGCCAAGGTTGCCAGGCTTCAGTCTATTTTGTACTTTCAAACACTATTGGCCATTGGCAGGACTATTGGTCAACAACCAAAAAAGTCCCTGTGCAAGGGTAAGGAGTGATAGAGGAACTCAGGAGCTTATTGTGTACTCCTGGGAAAGTAACTCCATTTTCCCACTTTCCTCCTCCTTCTAACACACACATACACAACAACAACAACAACAACAACAGCAACAACAACCCAAACCCATTATCTTGATTCCAACTGTGGTGATTCCAAGTGTTATAGAATAGAACTGAGCTATAATATATAAATATGGCCAAACTTCATCTCTTATACTTTGGACATACTGTCAGGAGGGACCAGTTGCTGGAGAAGGACATCATGTTTGGTAAGGTGGAGGGTCAGAGAAAAAGAGGAAGACCCCCAGCGAGATGGATTGGCAAAGTGGCAGCATCAATCCGCTCTAGTGTGGCAACAATTGTGAGGTTGGTCGAGGCTTAGGCAGTGTTTTGTTCTGCTATGCATAGGGTTGCTATGAGTCAGTACTGACTTGATGGCACCTAACAACAACAAGTAACATATAAATATATGTATTCTTGGCTGTATATAATCTTTACAGATTCTGATCATCAGTTCTTTCTTCGGTGGTGTTATTGCTAGGTGGGTTCAAACGTCCAATCTTTGGGGTAGTAGCCAAGAGTAAATTGTTTGTGCTATTTGGGGACCTTCATTCTATCTCACTGTGTCCCAAAGTTCTCAACTGTAAAATGAAAGGGCTGGACTCTTTCAACTCTGAAACTGTGTCTGTGCTTGGGTAGCTGTATGCTGCCCAGGTTTCAGATGGCCACGGGGTCGCAGGCAGGGGTTCTGTGAAGGGAGTGCTTTGCTACTAGAAGACTGTGGAAGGGGAAAGGCATACTTCATGGCTGACTGGAGGTTTTCTTTGCCTCTCTTGGAGGCCTCAGAAGAGCTGGCTGGAAAGAAACATTCTATGGGAAGTGGGTGGTAGTGCATTTAAGGTAACTCTTTTTCTTTTCCTATTTAATGCTATTTTATTTTTTCAACAAGTATCTATTGAGCATCTCTGATGATTTAGGTACTTGATCACATCAGTGTACAAAACACACAAAGATCCGTGCCTTTGTAATGCTTATACTCAAGTGTAGAGAAAAAGACAATAGAAATAAATACAATAATGATATATTAACAGTGTGTTATTAGCTAACAAGCAGGAGAAAGATGAGACTATCTGCTCCTGCGAAGACTTTAAAAGCCTCCAAAATCCTGTACAGGGTTGCTATGAGTTGGAACCAATCCACAGCACTTAACAACAACATTAGATAATAAGGAAGATACAGTGCATGGTAAAGGGAATCAGGGTGGTGATGGTGAGATTGATAAAGGGAATCAGGGTGGTGGTGGCAAGATTTTGATTGTGAAGACTGTAACTAAAATAAGTGATTGTTAAACAAAGATTGAAAAGTCTTTGGTTGAACAAGTGGAACTCTTAACCTATAACTACATATTAATATACATGAAAAATGCCCTTTAATGATTCTATTCATTATGGCCACTTGTTTATTAGTATTTAATGAACAAACCATAATCTGTTCCTTTTTTTTTTTTTTTTTAACTTTTATAAAGGCTCATGCATGCTTGGTGTCTCTTTGTGGTTTTTTAACTTGTCTCTCTTCTGTATCTCATCTTCTCTGGTCATCCGGGGTTTTCCTATCCTGTTCTTTTCTCTCGGCCTTAGTCCCTCCTCTGAAACCCCCACCAGAGTCGTGGGCTAACCTCCTCCTGCTTTGCTCCACTTCTCCGGTGAGCCTGTCAGTTTCAGTCCACTGCGGGCAAACAGAGTGGAACAGCCAGGCAGAGGGATACAAGATGAGGAAGGAAAAGGACACACACACACACACACACACACACACACACACACACACACAGCCCCAAACCTCTTGCACAGTCAGAGCTCTTTGCTTCCGCACCTTCCAGAACCTTTCTGAGCCTTCGCTCCATCTGCAAAGCAGCACGTCAATTCAGTGCTCATTTACATAATACTTGGGGCGCTGTGGAAAACGTTGGATGTGGATGCAGACGGCATGAGGCACATGCTCCCTTTCTGATTAACCTTCTTATTAGCCAGGCAACCTTGAGGAAAACCCCCAACTTCAAGACCCTGCTTTAATAATGATAATAGGTCAGGGTTTTTGTGAGAACTGCATTTCAAAAAATGTAAAAGTGGTTTGGTAAGTGCCATAAACCCCCCACCCCAAACAAACCACCTCAAGATTTTACTTGAGTTGCAGTACAGGAGACGCTCTACCAGGTTCTAAAGGGGGATACAGAAATGAACCAGAACATCCCTTTGGCCTCAAGGAGTTTGCATTCATATTATAACAGAATGCGCCATCTCTGAGTGAGGCAAATGGTTTAATATGCTGATTTGCTAACTGAAAGGTTGGAATTTTGAGTTCACTCAGAGGTACCTCGAAAGAAAGGTCTGGTGATCCAATTCTGAAAAATCAGTCATTAAAAACCCTATGGATCACAGTTCTACTCTGACACACATGGCGTTGCCATGAATCAGTCTGATTTGAAGTTATCTGGATAATAGAATGTTGTTGTTGTTAAGTTGGTTCTGACCCATAGCAACCCTGTATAGGGTTTCTGAGGAGCAGCTGGTGAGCTTGATCCACCAACCTTGCAGTTCAAACAACTTTGCAGTCTGATGCGTTAACCCACAGTGTCAACAAGGATTCCAATAGAATGTAGACCACAATAGAAACTATCTCAGTGATCTATCCTTACCTGACACTTGGTAACAACCCCTTCTCTGAGTTGTACTAGAAAAATGTATAGGAAACAGCGATTGAAATGAATGTTAATGTTTATTTTGAGGTCCTGGTGTGGCTCTGTAGAATAAACACTGGATTGCTTACTGCAAGATCAATTGTTCAAATCCACCAGCCGTTCCTCAGAAACCTTATCGCTGAGTCAGAACCAACTCGATGGCACCTAACAACAACACCAATATTCATGTTGGTGATTGGACTGAAGAGACAAGCAAACAAGAACCTGTTTACATGTGGGATGTGACTTCAGTTTCACACATGGAACTGATGATCTGGTAGCACTGGAGGGATGAAGGTAAAGGGTCGCAGTGGTTAGGATGCTTAGCGAGAAATGCTCTTCCTACCTACAGAACTATCTCCAAACTGGCAATCAATACAGATATTGCCATTCCATCAGGCCTCTTAGTAAATAGGGTGGATTTTTATATTCTGTTGATGTAAAATAATTTTATTTAAGTATGTTTGTCATTTGTATTTGTTTCTAAGTTTCCTTCTTCTGAATTCATTTTCCATTGCTTTACGTGTATTTAAAGGAGCCCTGGTAGCGTAGTGGATTACGAGCTGGGCTGCTAACCTAAAGGTCAACTGTTTGAATCTACCAGCTGCTCTGTGGGAGAAAGATGAGGCTTTCTGCTCCTGTAAAGATTTACAGCCTCAGAAACCCCATACGGGGTTGCCATGAGTTGGAAACAACTCGGTGGCACACAATCACCACCACTACCACTTGTATTTAAAAACTTCATGTGTTAGGAAATGTCATATACTAAGGATAGTCAGATAGATAGCTGCTGCTGTTGGATCAACTCTGACTCATAATGACCTCAAATACAACAGAACATTGCCTAGTCCTGAGTCCTCACAATTGCCAGCATGTTTGTGTCCACTGTTGTCAGAGATCTTGGGGACCCTTGGACACGATCCATAGTGCAAGTACAAAGCAGCATGAAGGGTGACAGCATGTTGGGGGAACTTCAGTCATGTTTACTGCTCTCCCTTGCTATTCATATCTAGGCTGCACCCTTCATCCTGCTTTGTACCTCAGGGTCACCTCAAGCTTCTGGTATTCATATCTATTCATATTCATATCTTGCTATTCATATCTAGGCTGCACCCTTCATCCTGCTTTGTATCTCAGGGTCACCTCAAGCTTTGGCCAACAGAAAGGTCCACCATGAGGAATGGCAGGCTATTTGTTCCTTGCTGCACTGCTGCAGCCTGGTTGTGTCCTTGTGCTAAAGGCCACAGCTGATGTCCTCCTATAACCACTTTCTTTAGGTTCTAGCAACCAATACCACTCCTTGTGCCTTTGGGGCCACAGGTGGTAATGCCTCCTTGATGTTGCTAGCTTTGAAGTACTGCACCTTCAGGTGTTCATTTCTTCTAGTCCTCCTGGCTCCTTTGTAAGTAGTCTCCTTTGTAAGTAGTCTCTCCTCTTTCATCTAGCTTGAGTTGCCATCCATTTCCTGCCAGGACTCTGATCAAATATAAGTAATATTACACTCAGTTCTCAATTTGCCAAGTGATTTACTGTATCAGGGTGAACCAAGATGATGCCTGTAACAGTTTCCCAATTCCACAACCTCTGCTGACCACTGCAGGCCTCAGAGTCTCATTGTAGAGTATACTGGAGCCTCAAGCTCTCTCCCAACTCTGCCCCCAGTTCCACTTTAGACTTGCTTCTTGTTTTGTTCCCATATCTATGCTTTGTTGCTGGAGACCATTATTTGCTGAGGATGGGAACTGAAGTACCCCTCTGCCTCTTGCTCAGAGTCACGTGTAGCCTCCTTCAGCCCATTCCCAGCTCTTATTGCACCGAGTCTGGATCTTTTCTTGTAAGATAGGGGAGGCCAGGCCATATTTTAGAGTGGTGCTAGTTAGAACAAACTGTTTATTACAGTTTTTCATATCAGTGTACCAGCTGATAGGAACATAAGCTTCATTATGGCTACATTGACTAAAGATCATAGAATAGAAAAAGTGGGTCATGCAAGTTTCTTACCAGTTCTTCTAATTTATCTGCTGAAAATTCACTCCATCTGTTTTTCTTAATTAGGCTTGGAATGTTCCTTGTTGTAGCATTTTTGTTCTTTTCAGAATCTATCAACCTCATTGCTATCTCCATCCCTGCCTCTATCCAAGATCTCCTCATCACTTCTTTTTTTTTTTAAATTAAGTTTTTATTGTGAATTATGTGGGTCTACACGGAAGAACATCAGTTTTACATTCATCCTATTGTGTTTCATTTTATTGCAATGATTACGATCCCCTCCATGCACCATCAAACAACCAAAGGGTACACCCCATAAGTCTGCCCCCCTGGCCATCAGCACACAGCCCCTGAGTTCAGTGTCCCCAGCCGCTCCATCTGTCCATGTCATCATCTCTGCCTCCATTTCTGACATCACTGCTTCCCTGGGTAGGGTCCTGCACTCTGCTCTTCTTACTTGATGGTCCCAGGGACCTCTGCTCCTGGACTGCAAAATCAATCACTCCCTTCCTTTTGTTACAAAATATCTACCTTTACATTTCCGACCCTCACAGTCAGTCCTGATAGCAATTATTCACTATTGTACCACAAGAGTCTTATCCCCATCTCCT
>NW_006408582.1:4564241-4565520 GCF_000296735.1 Chrysochloris asiatica | reverse complement strand
TTTTTTGATCTTTGTGGTTATTGCTGGTGTGAGATGACATCTCATTGTTGTTTGATTTGCATCTCTCTAAGGATATCATGTTTGGTAGTGTGGAGGATCAGAGAAAAAGAGGAATCCATCCCCAATGAGATGGATTGGCCAAGTGGCAGCATCGATGGACTCAAGCATGGCAACAGTAGTGAGGTTTTCCCAGGATCGGGCAGTGTTTTGTTCTGCTGTGAATAAGGTCTCTATGGGCCGGTACCTACTTGATGGCACCCAACAACAACAACACAACAACAACAATGGCAAGTGATCATGGACATTTCTTCATGTTTGTTGGCTGACTGGATCTCCTCCTTGGTGAAGTGTCTGTTCATATCCCATGCCCATTTTTTAATTGGGTTATTTGTCTTTTTCTTGTAGAGGTGTTGTAGTTTCATATATATTTTAGAAATTAGTCCCTTGTCCGATGTGTCATTGCAAAAGATTTTTTCCCATTCTGCGGGTTCCCTTTTTACTCTTTTGGTGAAGTCTTTCGATGCACAAAAGTTTTTAATTTTTAGTATGTCCCAATCATCTATTTTGTCTACTTTTGTTTGTGTAGTTTTCAAAATGTTTGGTAGTCTGTGTATGCCCTGAATTAGAGCCCTCACATTTGTTCCTATTTCTTCATTGATGACCTTCATAATTTTGGGATTCACATTTAGGTCTTTAATACATGCTGAGTTGTTTTTTGTATAGGGTATGAGCTAAAGGTCTTATTTCAATCTTTTGCATATTGCTTTCCAGTTCTGTCAGCACCATCTGTTAAAGAGACTATCTCCTCCCCATGCAATATACCTAGGCACTTTGTCAAAAATGAGTTGGCTGTATGTAGATGGGTTAATTCCTGGATTCTCGATTCTATTCCATTGATCAATGTATCTTTCTTTCATTGTACCAGTATTAGGCTGTTTTGACCACTGTAGCCATGTAGTAGATTTTGAAATCAGGGAGTGAGAGTCTTCCAACCTTGTTCTTCTTAAGCAGTGCTTTGCTTATCCTGGGTCTCTTCCCTTTCCATATAAATTTTGTAATTGTTTTTTCCATCTTTTTGAAGAATGTTGTTGGAATGTGGATTGGGATTGCATTATATGTGTAAATTGCTTTGAGCAGTATTGACATTTTCACAATGTTAAGTCTTCCTATCCAGGAGCATGGTATATTCTTCCATTTTTGTAGGTCTCTTTTTGGTTGTACTCTAAGAAGAGTTGTACTCTAATAAATTTGAAAACTCAGAAGAGATGGATACATTTTT
>NW_006408582.1:4560721-4564046 GCF_000296735.1 Chrysochloris asiatica | reverse complement strand
CTCATGAACATAGATGCAAAAATTCTCAACAAAATCCTAGCCAACAGAATCCAGCAGCACATCAAAAAAATAATACATCATGACCAAGTGGGTTTCATAAAAGGGATGCAAGGATGGTTCAACATTAGAAAAATAATCAATGTAATCCACAACATAAATAAGAAAAAGGAAAATAACCATATTGATTGATGCAGAAAAAGCATTTGACAAAGTCCAACATCCATTTCTGATAAAAACATTCAACAAAGTAGGAATTGAAGGGAAACTCCTCAATATAATCAATAGCATTTATACAAAAGCAACATCCTACATTATTCTCAGTGGAGAGAAACTGAAAGCTTTTCCTCTGCGAATGGGAACCAGACAAGGAGCTGATTGATTCCTAAATCACAATATTTTCCTTTATATAGTGATTTTTCCACCTGTGGGTGCTGGAAACTGATGCCCTGAATCTTATGCTTGACCCAGAGCCCTGTAGCTGTTCCGTGAAAGCAGCTTCTCTGGGGTTTCAACCCCTCCCTCAGGGAGCCTGTCCTACCTGACTCTGCCTCTGCAGCTGCCAAAACCAGAAACCTTCTTATCACTTCTTGTCTGGCTGGGCTAGGTGTGCAGTAACCTCTTTGTGACTTAGTCCTATTGCTTGTCAACTGGGAATGACTGGAGTATCGACCTCCTAGAGAAACACTCCCTAAGTAGTCACTGTGCTTATAACCTTCATGACCCTTATTGTCTCTCCTTGAATTCTAGTTATTTTAATACATTTTATATTTGCTCTATCAGATTGTATGTATATCTAGGGCATTTCTGTATCTCTCATGGTGCCTTGCATAGGTGCTTGATTGGTGAGTGTTTAAAAAAAAAAAGTAAAATAGTTCTTACTATGTATCGACTACTTACTACATGTTAGGAACTATTTGGATTTTTGACATAGGGGCAGCTCTGCGTTGTAGGAACTACTATTATCCCAACTTTACAGTTGAGGAAATGGTAATTTAGGGAATTTAAGGTAAAATGACTAAAATTATAGAGATAGTAAGATGCAGAGTCAGAGTTTGAACCCAGACAATGGGCTAACTTTTACATTGTACCATCTCCCAGAATGTATTTAATGGGGTTCTGTATTGCAACAATAGCAGTTGGGATACAAAGTGGAAAAGATGACCTATTTCCTCATATTCTCTCCATTGGGGTAGCACATTTTCTTAACAACACTGAAGCATTTACTTCATTTAGTTCCAGAATATGCTCAATGCCAGGCATCTGCAGTTGAAGAAGCTATTACTGACTTCTTTGGCTAGGAGATTTGTGCTTACAGATGTGTCATGCAGACACATCCAGGTTTTCTTACTTAGTCTTCCTTGTGCTTTTGCAAATTCAGGGTTTGCTTAAGTTAGGCTGTGGAACAGTGAATATGTGACCATGATCTTCTGAGTTCTTGTTAACACTTTCCCCAACAACTCAACAGATAAAATGACTCAAGAAGCAACAGCCGAGGTCTGTGTGGGAGAGAAAGTTGACCTGAAGTCCAGATGCTTAACTTCAGTCCTGCCTCTGCCTTTCACTAATAAACAAGTGGCCAGGCATGAGGCATATAATCTCTTCTTTTGGAAAAGGAAAATAAAAGTTTTTTCTCAGCTCGCTTTTTCTGATTTTATGCAATTTCCTCTGTATTTGTCTGACTATATATACATCACAAACATTTGTTTGAGGGCTGACTCTGTGCTAAGTACTGATAAATATCAGGATCCCAGCTGTAAAATAAAACATGATCATTGCCCTTAAGAAACTCCTGGAGAATTAATATTCTGGAAAAAGGATAACCAGGCATCAAAATAACCCAAGACACCTATTAAGAATGCAGATTCCTAGGCCCCACCTACAACCTATTAAATTAGATGCTCTTGTCTTTATGTATAACATAGTTGGAAAACTCTCTATGCTGTACTTGAATAGCAGAGGTGATGGGTCACATTGGGAATGCCCAGCAAAAGATAATGGCCCCATAGAGGATGACATTCAGCCCTATACGATCTTCATGATCTCTCTCTCTCTTTTTTAAAGTTTTTTTTATTGTGAATTGAGTGATAAGTTACATGGAGAACATCCACTTTACACTCATCCTATCGTATTTTGTTTCACTGTAATTACTACAATCCCCTCCATGTATCATCATTCAACAGCATTTACTTCTATTCCCTCTTTAATTTCAATTTTTTTTTTTTTTTTTTTTGTACACCAAAGCACTCAGGAATATATAACCATTCAAACAACCAAAGGGCATACCCTGGAAGCCTGCCCCTGGCCACCAGCACACAGCCCCTCTCCCTCCTTGAGTCTAGAGTCCCCAGACACTCCATTTCTCTGCGTCATCGTCATCGTCTCTACCTCCACCTCTGGCGTTGCTGCTTCTCTGGAGAGGGTCCTATACTCTGCTCTTTTCCCTTGATGGTCCCAGGGTCCTAAGCTCCTGGACTGCAAGATCAGCCACTCCCCTCTTCAGGCTCTCTTTTTATTTTTGTTGTCATAACGGTGTGAATCTGTCTTATTATTTACTTAATGTTGTTGTCGTTGTTAAGTGCTGTTCAGTCAGTTCCGACTCATAGCGACCCTGTAAAGCGTTTCTGAGGAGCAGCTGGTGGGTTTGAACTGTTGACCTTGTGGTTTGCAGTCCAGTGCTGATCCTACAGTGCCACACTAGAAGTCTGTTTACTTAATAGTTCTTTTTAATTAATTCACATAAAAATCTAAAATACATATATTTAAACGGAAAGCATTGTTCATAAATGTAGATGGTAAGCAAATTTACTTGCATTCATAGAAAGCAAATACAAAGGGAACACAATGGGAAAAGTGTTATGTAATGTCAGCCAGATATTGTTAAAGGCTATAGCCCACATTTTCCTGCTTAAAATGGGAAGTTAGCATGTGTTAGAAGCTGGGAACTTGTGCTCAAAGAGAGGAAGCCCAATTATTGAAACTGAGGTTAATTTGATGTTGTTGATGCCGAACACTTAAATATTGAATGAGAAGAGACTTTCAAATTTATTTTCTTGACTTTGCTTCAGAACAAATCTTAAATAAGGACACAGTGTACAAAGTAGATAACAACAACAACAATAATAAAATAGAAAAACAAAACAGCTACTTTGAATAAAGCCAGCACATGGGCTTATTCCTCATGGTGTCAGACCACAACTTGAGAAGCACTGGTTTATGGGAACAGGAGAATTGTAGAGACTTGGTAAGTGAGTACTTTGGGTATGGCGATAGTGTCCTGCAGTCTTAGTGCCAGCAGGAACTGGAGGAGCAAACAGAAGGGGTAGAG
>NW_006408582.1:4523309-4552397 GCF_000296735.1 Chrysochloris asiatica | reverse complement strand
AGGGGGCAATACACAAGAAGGGGGAGGGGAATGGAAGAACAAAGTGGACGGGAAAACAATTTGGCAAATTTGTATGGGCTAAGTGGGACAGAGGTAAATAATGATGTATGCACAAATTTGGAACAACAGGGCTCTGGGATTGAGACATGGCTGGAATGGGGAAAAGGAGGGAAATGATGTTAAGATGCTTGGCTGTCTTTTGAATCTTGGTTTTCTTGGTATACCATTATAAAATAGACACTTGAGGGGGAGAGAAAGGAAAAGCCAGAAATATCACCATAGGAAGCTTGTATGTCCATCTTTGGCCTATAACTGATTGGCATACATAAAATGGGGCTACAACATGCCCAGTGAAGGAGGCTTCCTGCGGAGCCTCTACATTACATAAAACCATAGGTGGAATCCTGAATCACATCCAGAATCTTCAGAGGTGGGAAATTTCCACTTGAAAGGACAAACAGACCAGTCTGGAGCAGCTAGAAGGACAGAAGATACTTCTTGAAAGAAAGATCGACAGGAAAAATACAAAACAATAATGGCAGTCTGACTGATTACTACAAGAACAAGCAAATTGCTCACCCAGGAGACATCAAGGCAAGTGCTCGGGTTCCCTGAGGGCAAACCTCCTTCCAAGACTAAGACTCAGTGGGAATACACACTCTGATTGGTGACCACTTTCATCACCAATAAGGGGAAGTGAGGTAAAAACAGCAATGAAGCTGCGAGCTAAGCCCTACAACGTTCAATAGACTCTTGTGAACCCAGGTGGAGACCTGGTCAACCAGCAGTGTGGTAAGACCTGGGGACTGTTCGGCCCAGAGTCAGTGACATAGCCACAGAAGACTAGAGTAGAGAGTGAAGTGTCCAGCTGATAAGAAGAGAGGGCATATGCATAAGGACACCCACACTTGCAGATAATACCCACTTTACCTGGCTTCAATGACTGGATGATCAGAGCTCAACTAGAAGAAGAAAGAAGAGGAAAAAAAGAGTAATCTGATACAATTTGATGAACTTGACCTACACCTATGGATGAGCTCAAAAGAGGGAACAAATCTTTACAGTGAGGATCATTCCCACCCCCTCCATACACAGAGTAGACAGGGATGGACAACTTGGACATTGGCTACCCAAAATGGGGGAGGGGGGCGCTACAGACTCAAAAAGTGACTGGCTTACAAGCTTTCAAGAGGGAACCTATATCCAGAGCGCATGGAGGAAGGTAAAATCTCTACTGAGTAGTATCCAATCTGTCTGGGCAGGGCTGATGAAAGGAGATGCTGATTGGTCTCTTGTGATACAATAGTGAATAATTGTTATCAGGCCTGATTGTGAGGGTTGGAAATGTAAAGGTAGATGTTTTGTAGCAAAATGAGGGGGAGTGATTGACTTTGCAGTCTAGGAGTGGAAGTCCCTTGGACTATGAAGGGAGAAGAGCGGAGAGCGGGACCCTATTCAGAGAAGCAGTGACGCCAGTGATGGCGGCAGAGACGATGTTGTGGAGAGATGGAGCTGTGGGGACTTTAGACCCAGAGAGGGAGAGGGCTGTGTGCTGATGACTGGGGGCAGGCTTTCAGGGTATATCCTTTGGTTGATTGATGATTCATGGAGGGGATTGTAATCATGGCAATGAAACGATATACAATAGAATGAATGTAAAGCTAATGTTCTCCCATGTAACCTATCACATAATTCACAATAAAACATTAAAATAAAATAAAGATGTCACCTTGAGGACTAAGGTGCACCTGACCTAAGCCGTGGTATTTACAATCAACTCTCATGCATGAGAAAGCTGGACAATGAAGAAAAAAAGACCAAAGAACAATTGGTGCATTTGAATTATGATTTTGATGAAGAATATTGAATATACTATGGGCTACCTGGTAGCCTAGTTGTAATGAATCAGGCTGCTAACTCAGGGTCAGCAGTTCAAAACTACCAGCTGTTCCATGGGAGAAAGATGAGGCTGTCTGCTCCCGTAAAGATTTACAAACTCTGAAACCCTGTGCAGGGTCACTATGAGTTGGAACTGACTCCACGGCCCATAACAATAACAACAACATGGGCTGTCAGAAAAATGGACAAATCTGTCTTGAAAGAAGCACAGCCAGAATGTGTCTCAGAAGCGAGGGTGGTGAGACTTGATCTCACTTATTTTGGACACGTTGTTAGGAGAGATCAGTTCCTGGAGAAAGATATCATGTTTGGTAAAGTAGAGTGCCAGCAAAAAAGAGGAAGAATGTCTACAAGATGAATCGACACAGTGGCTGCAACAATGGGCTCCAACATTGTGAGGGTAGTGCAGGACCGAGCAGTGTTTTCTTCTGTTGTAGAAAGGGTCGCAATGAGTTGTAACCAACTCGACAGCAGCAACACAAGCAATACGTAGCTCATAATACGTGTGTCTTGTTGGCCATAATATATGTTTATATTGGTGCTTTAGGATTAGCACTGGACTGTGAATCACAAGGTCGTCAGTTCAAAGCCACCAGCTGCTCCTTGGAAACCCTATACAGGGTTGCAATGAGTTGGAATCCTCAATGGCACTTAACAACAACAATAACCTAAAAAGTTTACCATCTAACATTATATGCTTGGAGTCGTACCCTAGGCAGTAGCAGTCAATCCCCTGCCCTGAGTGTCAATTGAGTGTTGTGTAGTTTCTTTCAAAAGTATTCCTGTGAAGTGCATTATGTCTTCCAAATGCAGCAATATCAGTAATAGTGATTGTTGTTGTTAAGTGCCATTGAGTCGTTTTCGATTCACAGCAACCCTGTATAGGGTTTCCAAGGAATGGCCGACCGTGCGGTTCAAACCGACCTCGTAGTCCAATGCTTATCCTACAGTGCCACACCAGGATTCCACAGTAATAGTGATTGTTGCTGTTGTTGTTGTTGTTGTTGTTGTTAAGTGTTGTCATATTTATTCCAACTCATAGCAACCCTGTATAGGGTTTCTGAGGAGCTTGAACCACTGACCTTGTGGCTCAAACTGACATTGCAGTCTGGCACATTAACCTGCAGTGCCACACCAGGACTCCACACCAGTAATAGTGATAGCATCAGCAAAAGGCAAAGGAGAAGTATCAATTTATAAATGAATAAAAGATTATTAAACAACATGCAGGTGGAAAATCAGTGAATGATTATGCTTATGACTTACGCATGCTATACTCATCACTCACCACAATCCTCAAAAACACAGAAACAATTCTCCAAGCTACCACTTAAATTATCAGTACCACTGAAAACTTAAGCCTAATGAAAATGTAAGAGGGCCCTATATCAGACATGGAGAAATTGCTGCTGAGGACCAGACACAAAAGTGAATCTTGCTTTGCACATTGATAGACACTGCTAAGGCACGGAGCTTGTTCTTGGTGGTCATGGATTGAATTGTGTCTCCCCAAAATATGTGTTAGCTTTCTAATATGGTGCCTGTACGGTAAACACTGGATGACTAACCACAAGTTTGGCAGTTCAAACTCACTAGTCACTCCTTGGAAACCCTCTATGGAATCACTATGAATTGGAACAACAATAACAACAACAAGAAAAAAATATGTGTTGGTTTGGTTGGGCCCTGATTCTCAGAGGTTTGGTAGTTAGGTAATGATGTAGTCATCCCCCATGATGTGATCTGATGTGATTTTAGTCAATCTGTTGTAAGGGGATTAGAGTGGGAGGCCCTTACTCAAGTCATGTCCCTGGTCTGATGTAAGGGAAGTTTTTCCTAGGATGTGACTGGCATCACCTTTTGTCACACAAAAAATAAAAGAAGAGAGGAGCTACCAGAGGAGAGACCTGACTATCCCCAAAAAAGAAGAGCTGGGAGCAGAGCATATTATTGGGACCCAGGAGTCTTGTACTGAGAATCTAGACTTATAGGAAAATTGATACCAAGACATGTGGATATCTCAAGCATCAGTTCCACAGATGCTGAAAGAAGACAGCAGTCTTCCTTCAGAGACGAGAGAGAGACAAAGCCTTCTCCTAGAAAACTGGCACTCTGAATTTGGACATCTAGCCTCCTAAACTGTGGGAGAAGAAATACCTGCTTAGTAATGCTATCCATTTATTTATTTATTATTACTATACTAATAGTTATATGATAGTGACATTTGATGACTAAGACAGAGATGCTTAAAGAAAAAGCAGGACCAGTCTACAACACAGAGTTTTCACAACATCCAAATCATGTAACATTCTGTTTCATAGAACATGTCAAGGATGCATGGCTATATATATAACACAGAATTTAAAATGAAAAATTTTTGTATATGCAATTCAGTGACACCAATTACATCAATCATGTTGTATAACCATCACCAGTATCCACTGCCAAAATTGAAAATTATTTATTTTTTCTTTTTGACTGTAGGAAAAGTTCTAGAGTGAATCAGGTGCTCAATTTTGGAGTAAAACCAGAGTTGATTAAGTTATAATTCTTCATATGAGTTTAGTAAAGATGGTAGCTAATTGTGAATACTGGTGTTCACTCAAATCCCCTCTTTGGGGCTGATGAACTCATCTTTCAGCTACTGGGAATATTGTCTGTGTCCCTTGCTGAAATTTGCCCTTGGCAACAGGGAGCTATTTCATCCATTTCAGAAGCTGGTCTTCCAGTAACTGGGTGATATGAAAACACTTGCAAAGACCTGACCCCTCTGTCTTGATTTGGGGCAACCTGAAGGACCATCTCAGCTCCAGAGCTCACTGGAGCATTGGTTTAGGTTGCAGTTGCAATCGCATCCCAGGTCAGCTCCTGCATTCTGTATCTTCCTGTACTCTGTGAAGGAGAAGACACATTGATGACATCATGATTTGAAACTAGAATGAAATTAAAGCAATATTAAGTTTCCAGGAAAGTGGAATTTCATTGAGGAATATGAGTGAAATAAAGCCTCCATGAAATCAAGCTGGCTAAGGGTTGCAGTCCTCCTCTCTGGGTGGCTCCTCCCTGAATTCAGGGGACAAATAATAAAATCTGAGTCAATACATTTAACATCTGAAAATAAAATAGAAAAGTAACATCCCAGTGAGTGGAATGTGTGCACATCTGTTCTAGATCCCGTTTATACTTTGCCCTGATTTTCTCAGCCTCATCTACCTTCTAATTCTTGGCTGCCTGATCAATAAAGAACCCCAGTGGCTTCCTCTGTCACCTCATCTCCTAACACTGCCATCTGTTTTAGCCTCCCCTGGGGCGAGGGCCAGACTTTGTCAAGACTTCCATGTCTGCTGTGGTGGTAGCCACAACAGCTCCTGTGTTTAGGAGGGACCTGACCAGACCAACAGAAGCTTTGACTCTTTAATGTCTGGTCTCAGAGGAAGCAACAAGTTGGGATGCAAAGGACTATGGTTTCCCAATTGGTGCCCAATGGTGATGGATAACACATCCCTAGAAATATAGGGAGCTTTAGCATCCTGGGATGAACTTTGAGTGATGAGAGATGGGAAGGAGACAACAAAGAAATGACTCACTTTCTCTCCCCCTCATGCATCAAGGTGCAGGGGCTCTGGATTGCTCAAGTCAGAGTAGCTCCATATGGCTGCTCTGGAGACTCCCTGTGTGGCTAAGCAACTGGCTGTTTTTGTTGCTGTTGTTGTGGTGGTGACACCACTGTAGCCAGTTTGGTTACATACCATCTTATAGTTGTCTCTGTCTTTCCCTGCTTCACTTCTCCTTTCCCCATCTCACTATGGGGTCCTGGGATTGTATCACCCATCTAAGTTCTCTAGTGCTGCTATAACAAAATATGCAAGCGGGTGGCTTTAGCAAAGGGAAATTTATTTTCTCACAGTTGTTGTTGTTAAGTGCCATCGAGTTGGTTCTGACCCCCAGCGACCCTGTATAGGGTTTCCCAGATGTAGCTGAGTTAGGAGGCTAGCTATTTTAGTTCAGGGTGCTAGATCTAGGGGAATGCGTTCTTTCTCTGTTGCCTCTGGGAAAATATCTTTGTTTCGTTTCACTTTTTGTTTCTGAGTTCCTAGGTGATCCCCAAGTGGCATCGATCTTCCTCAGTTTTTCCTTGCTAGACCCTATGATTGGCTTAAGACACATGGCACACACTGATAGTCTCATTAACATAACAAAGAAACCCTGTTTTAGATGGATGATATCCACTTGTTTAACTGTTAAGATTTGCAATTTTGAAGGGGCACAATTAGGTACATACTATCAATAATGCATTGGCATATAAGATTTGCTTCAGGCTATCTTTTCTAGAGACTGTGAGAGTCCATGTGTACATTTAAATGAATCTACTATACCTGAGCAACTATATTTAGTGTCCAAATGCATATAAAATAACTATATGCCTATAGCAACTGAACTGAATTGTGTAGCGGTTGAATGTGTGCGTTAACATCTGGACAGATGTGGGAAACATCTAATAGGTACTCAGAACTTATTGGGCAGGGGATCAAAGAATGCTAACATTAGTGTATTAGTTATCGATCACTGCATTATAAATCACCCCAAAATGTAGCATTTGAAAACAACAAACATTTCTTGTCTCAGTTTCTAAGTGGGTCAGGAGTGTGGCAGCAGCTTGGCCAGGTGATTCTGGCTCAAGATCTCATGAGGCTGTGATCAAATTGTCAGCTGGGCCTCAAGGCCCCACTTGGGGAGGACCTGTTTCAAGGTCACTCATGTGGCAGTTGGCAGGCTTCATGTCCTTGCAACATGGCCTCTCCACAGGGCTGCCTCATTACATGGCTATTGGCTTCTACTAGAGAGAGTGTGAGAGAGTCCCCAAAAGGAAGCTATACTCTTTTTAAAAATAATTATATTATTTTTTGTGGTTGTTGGAATATGCACAGCAAAAACTAAACCAAAACCAAACTTGTTGCAGTTAAATTGATTCTGACTCTTAGCAATCCTTTAGGACAGAGCAAAGCTACCCTGTATGATTTCCAATGCTGTAATCTTTATGCAAGAAGACTGCCACATCTTTCTTTCTCAGAGTGGTTCAACTTGGTTAGCAGTTGAGCACTTTAACCACTGTGTAGCACAGCAAATCATACACCAATTCAATGTTTCCCACATGTACAATCCACTGACACTGAGTACATTCTTCAAGTTGTGCAACCATTCTCATGCTCCTTTTCTTCTTCTTTTAAAACTTTTTATTGTGAATTGAATGAAAGTTTACAAAGTAGATCATCAGTTTTACATTCAACAAATCACACACCACTTCGTTTAATCTCAATAATTGCAATCCCTTCCATGTAACAACAGCTATCCCATTTCTCCCCTGTGGTTTCTATTTCCATTCCACCTTCCTTCCCAATCTCTCTGAGCTTTGTCCCCAGGTAAATGTTGCCCTTTTGATCTTGAATGGTTGACCATGGTAAACATACCTCAGTAATGTTATTTCCCCCATGTACGTATCCACCACTTGGTTGAAAACTGGACCATTGGGTGAGTTCCGTTCCAGAACTGAAGAGTGATTGAGGGCCATAGTTCGTGTTCCTCCAGTAATACTCTGGTCTATAGGGCCTCTAACTTCTACCAGGCTTACACGGTCTGCAACAATTTATTTCACACTATCTCCCACTTTATCCAGGACCTTCTAATGTGATTCCTTGCAGAGCAGGTGGTAGTGGTAGCTGAACACCACCTAGCTCTGGCCTCAGAGTCGTGAAGACTGATGCTCACATGTTCCATTGGTCCATTGGACTAGTTGAATCCAAGCATCTTTAGTTTTCATCATTCTCTGTCTTCTGCATGCAGAGAGACCAATAATTGCACCTTAGAAGATCACTCATGAACTTTTTTTTTTTTTTAAAGTAGTGAATTGAGTGATAGTTTACATGGCAGAACACTGGTTTTGCATTCAACCAATCATATTTTGGTTCACTGCAATGATTACAATCCCCTCCATGAGCCATCAGTTAACAGTATTTGCCTCTATTCTCTCTTTTTTTCCCCTTATTTTTCTTTTTTTGATGTACACAAAAACAAGCAGGAATATATAGTAATTTAAATAACCAAAGGACATATTTTGCAAGCCAGTCTCTTGCCCGCCAGCACAGAGTCTTTCTCTTTCTATGAGTATAGAGTCCTCTGCTGCTCTATCTCTTCAAGCCATCACCTCTGCCTCCATCACTGGTGTCACTGCTTCTCTGGTTAGGATTGCAAGTTCCGTTCATGCTCTTCCCTTTTGATGGTCCTAGGGTCCTCTGTTTCTGGAATGTAAGATAACTGCAACCCCCTGATGTTACACAACTTCTACCTTTACAGTTGTAACAATCACAATCAGTTGTGATAGCAATGACTCACTATTGAATCAAAAGAATCCTATCCCCATCTCCTTTCACCAGGGATTCTATTGTCCTCCCCTCACTCTGAAACTAAACTTTCTCTTGAAAACTTGTAAGCCAGCCACTTCATGCCTTTGTAGTGCCCCCCTGGTGCTGGAGGAGAATATTAAAATACCATGAATTTCCAGAAGAACAAACAAATCTGTGTTGGAAGTACAGCCAGTATGCTTTTTAGAAGTCAGATGTCGAGACTTCATCTCTCATATGTTGGACATATTATTAGGAAGGACCAATCCCTGGAGAAGGACATTATGCTTGGTGATCTAGACATTCAGTGAAAAAGAGGAAGACCCCCAACAATATGGATTGGCACAGTGGCAACAGCAATGGGCTCAAGCATAGCAACAATTGTGCAATTGGCACAGGATCAGGAAGTGTTTCATTTGGTTGTGCAAAAGGTCACTATGAGTGAGTAACAACTCGATGGCACCCAACAACAACAACAATAAATGTTTAAATTGCTAAAATATGTTATCTATCTTTTCTGTGTGTTGGAGCAGAGAGGTGCACCAAACTTTGAACTAATTGCATTAGCTTAACTGAACGCTTAAGTAAGATCTTTTTTGGAACCAGGTTTATTTTTCTTAAAATGTGAATGATCTCAAATTTTAGATCCCAAGGGTGGAACTTTATGGCAGACACAAGAATACTGAGTTCTATTTAGGTTCTACCTGAGGGAGATGGTCCCTAAGGGTAAGAGAAAATTGCTTCTTGATTGTGGCATGAGAAAAATACAATTTTGTTTTACATAGTGCTTCAATGTAAGTGTTTTATAAATGGAAAAGTATCTTTTGAATTGTAGTTGCTACTAAAAACTATCAACAAGGAGGAGTCTCTTTCCAAAGAGTTGGTTCACAGAAATCTAGCATGAACACTCTAATAGATTAAAGGAAGATACTCCTTTAAAGTAAGCAGAACTCCAGGTTTTAAAAAAATGCACATTCATTCCTCATTCAGCCTTTCCCTGAGGCTCTAGTGCTGTAACCAGATATAAACCTGAGGCCATGCCAAACTGAAGGGAAAGCATCTGGTCAATTTAATCAATCTCATAAAAGCATCGTTTGAAACTGGTCCAAAGATTTGAAGCCCAGACCTTTAGGTAAATGACTGGCTGAATTTTCTGATTCAACTGTTAAAGATGTTTTAGGGTTGTGTAAGAACTACTTAAGAGACCAAGGATCAAGCAGCAAAGGGAGAGTCTAATTGGGCTAAGAACTTGGAGTCCTTACCCTGAGCTGGGCTGAGCTCACCACCTAGTTCCTGGGAGGGGCCTCTGAGTCTGTAGGGTGGAAGTTGGGAAGGCAAAGAGGAAAGCACTATAAGGGTTCATCCAATTTCATTCTTCTGAAGCTCCCTTTTGTCTGTCCCTGTCTGTCCTTTGATTCTTTCCAGCTCCATTTCAAATGTCACAGAGATGGATCACTTCCTAAGGGATGCCACTTCCTTAATGTATCCATTCTCTGTGGAACTGTTCTTCCCCACTGTTATCATTGGATTACTCCACTTGGGCCAAGACACCTACTCACACCACTCTTGGGGCTCACAGCTTAAAAAGAGTTTCACCAATCTCTTCTCTTTTCCATAATGAATTTCCTTTATTGACAGAGACCCAAGACAAGCTCAGAGGCTCCACACAGCAGGAACGAAACTCAGGAAATAGAAGCTGAGTGATAGCAGATTATCTCCAGGAGATAATCAGTGCAAATTGCTTAGGATAGTACCTGGTATATAGTAAACACTCATGATATGTTGGATAGTACCTGGTATATAGTAAACACTCATGATATGTTAGCTAGTATGATTATTATTATCATTTGAATTTCTTATGACAATGTATTACTTAACACTTTGTTATGTTGTTGTTAAGTGCGGTCGAGTTGATTCCTACTCACAGTGACCCTGTACAGGATATCTTAGGAATGACTGGTGTGGTTAGCAGTTCAGTACTTCTCTTACAGAGCTACACCAGGATAGTAACTTCTTAAATATAATGAGATATCCTGGGGAAAGCTCTTAGCATTGGGCTCGACACAGAGTGAACTCACTCAAAACTCATTGCCATTGAGTTGATTCCAACTTATAGTGACGCTGTGTAGGGTTTCTAAGGCTGTAAATCTTTATGGGAGCAGAAAGCCTCATCTTTCTCATGCAGAATGGCTGGTGGATTAAATTGCTGACTTTGTGGTCAGCAGTTCAGAGCTTATTCTACAGTTCCACACAAAGATACAAAGTTGGTTCTCAGAAAACGTTAATTTCTTCTACGTCTTAACTCTTTTAGGTTATTCTGTACCAACCACAGTGCCTAGCACAAAGTTTATGCTGGATAATTGCCTAATGATTTATTATTTTTGACATAGAAAAGTTATTCAAAATGGTTCTCAATAATGAATATTGTTTGCATAAGAAAGGGCGCTGTGGCCACTTGTACATGAGGATAGCATGGGTTAGATTTCTGTAAAGAGAAGGCCATTTTCTCCTCATTGGGAAGTCCAAGTTGGACATACTCCTCCTAGATTTCTCAGTGAGTGTTGGCACCCTGTTTCCTATATTATATCTCTACCCACCTACCTCTGCTGCCAAATCCATATGAGAATACTGGGCTTATATTTCATTTAAAGAATGAAACAGATATGGTCAAGTAGAAGATTCTGTACCATGGCATTACCATGTTTGTCAAAATAAGACTGTGCTTCATTGGGTTTTTAATGGCTCTTTTTTGGGAAGTACAATGCCAGATCTTTCTTCTCAGGTAGCTCTGGGTGGCCTGGAACTTTCAGCCTTTTGGTCATCAGTAGAGCATGTTAACTGTGTGCTCCACCCAGGGACTCCATATTTCATATGAAGATCTCATAATATTTACTGGATAAACAAGATCCTGATGTCTCTACCACTAAGGTGGATGTGCTACTCAGACTTACTTGCTACCTTTCCAGGCCTAAGCTATTAGAGATACTGAAGCCCATGTAGTTGAAAAGACTTACCCAGACACTTATTACAGAGCTACATATTTTCAGGCTCCCTGACTTTGTCCAGTTTCTTTCTATTCTATCTAGCCTCCCACTTCCCTTAAAAAAAATGCCACCCACAGGAGGTCCCATTATCTTTTGTTCTTAGCTCACTCTTCACTAAGACAAAGTAAATTTAGTTATTTTCTAACAAATGCTGAGCATGAATACAATCTTCCAGCAACATGACAAAGTTTCAAAGCCACCCTAATGTGGTCTCTCAGATTCTACAGTAGACCGGGTGGGGGAGTTTCTTTCATTCTTTTATACTTTAACAAAATTTATCCTTTTACAATTTAGGAGGCTGAACCTAGAGCACCAGCTCTGGAAAAAGACCCTTGTCTCCTTTCAGCATCGATAGTCCCAGTATGCCTTAGAGATTTCTATGTGTCCTAGCACTAATCTTATCCTGGATCTAGGAGCTTTCCAGAGCAGGGATCTCAGATCCAAAGGACACATTCCACTCCCAGCTTTTCTTTCCTGATGGTAGTAAATCTTCCTTAGGGCAATTTCTTTTGAGAAAAAGAATTCTTTCTGAGTGTGTTAGAAGTGCCTGTGGACTAAGTAAGGGGCAGCTGGGAAGCTGGCCAGGAATTTTGGAGTGAGTCAATGGAGTCCAAAATTGAGATCACAGCTCATTTGTTTTTAGGCTGTGGGAGAAGGGGGGAGGGTGGGTCAAAGTTTTTGTCTAATTATATTTTATGATAAACAGTCCTCTCCCTTCAGCTTATTTAAAGTTGTTCTGTTTACTCAGTTAAAGTACAGAGGATAGATATGTTAACTTGGGTAAAGGGGAAGGTAATAAGCAATGAGGGAGGTTGGCAAAAAAATGGGGAAAACATAAGAGTAGTGCAAGAGTTAAACATAACAGAGGTAAATATTGTTATACACATAATTCTGCAATGTTGGTGATCTACAGGTAGATACATAGGTAGGTGTGCAGGATGAATGGGTGTGGGAGGGAGAATGGGAGTATATTCACAAATATCTATAGATTTGACTGAAGATATTTGTACATGGGCATTTACCTTTGCTGCAAATATATCCATGAATACAGTAGAGCATGCAGTGGGCAAAGTTATGCAAATGTCTTAAAAATAACCAAATACCTTTAGAGTCAATGGACCTGGACACAATGGTCAATTGACATAACATAATCTACAAAGACAATGTTCTACATCCTACTTTGGTAAGTAGTGACTGGATCTTAAAGGCTCATGAGCAGCCATCTAAGTTGCAACTATTGGCCTCTCCCTGTCTGGAGGAAAGAAGAGTGATGAAATTGAAGGCACATGGAAACAACTAGTCCAATGGGCTAACATATCATGTGAACATCAGTCTCCATGATGCTGAGACCAGAAGAACTAGGCGGTGCCTGGCTACCAACTGCTATAAAAGGTATCATGTTGGAAGGTCCTGGCTGTAGTGGAAGAAAAATGACAAAGTTTACTGGTCATATAGAGACTGATGGACTCCAATCCTATGGCCCTTTGTCACCCTTCAAGTCTGTAACTGAATTGACCCCATGGCTCAATTTTCAGCCAATCGAGAGATTGAACAACAACACTGGTAAGGTATGAACACTAGGCTAATTAACCATTTGAAATTGAAAGGGTCACAAATGTCCAAGCACAAAGTTCAAAAGAGTTGGGAAAGAAGGAGTAATGGATATAAGAAACACAGCGAGGCAGTGGAATGAGTCATGCTATACTGAGGGACTGCAATCAGTGAGATGAAATGAAGTATGTATGATTTGTTGAATGTAAAACTGATGATCTGCTCTGTACACCTTAATGAAATTCACAAGAAAAAGTTGTGTATGTGTTTTTTTTAAAAGTACAGATGCCAGAACTGGCCCATGTGAATGTCCTCTTTTCATTTCTTTGATCATACCCCGTCTGTGGAGTAGAAGGAACTATGGTAAAACATGTTAGGTGGAGCAGGAAGAACTAGGAAATCAGACAGTCCTGGGTTCTGATACTGACTGTCCTAATTTACCAGCTATATTAGTTTAGCAGGAATCATGATACCTATCTCGCCTCTGCAAGATAGTTGCTGTGGGGATTATATGAATTGTATATACATAGCAGATGTTTAAGAGATAACAGTTACTGTTGTCATGAATATTATTAACTATGCAATCTTGGACATATTATTTAACCTCTCTGAGCCTCAACTTCTCTGCAAATTAGTGATAATATTTATTTTATAAAGTAGTCAAATTTATACAATTTTTGTTTAGTACACTCTGTATATGTATGTATATCATTTACATATATGATTTAAGAAATTATACTCCTAGCTTATGGAGATTCATTCTTTCAGACATTCTAGTAATTTAAAAAATGTATTTATTATTTGTTGTTGAGAATATATGTAGCAAAACATATATCAATTCAATGGTTTCTGCATGCACAATTTAGTAACTGATTACATTCTTTAAGTTATGCAAACATTCTTACCCTTCTCTTCTGAATTGTTCCTTCATCATTAACATATACTCATTGACCTCTAAGGTTCCTTTTGAGTTGCTGTTGTCCATTTAGTCCCATATGCTATTGTTGTTAGGTGTCATCGACTTGCTACCCACTCATAGCGACCCTATGCACAACAGAACAAAACACTGCTCAGCCCTGCATCAACCTCACAATTGTTGCTATGCTTGAGCCCATTGCTGCTGCCACTGTGCCAATCCATCTTATTGGGCGGGGGGTGTCTTCCTGTTTTTTTGCAGATGCTCCACTTTACCAAGCATGATATCCTTCTCTAGAGACTGGTCCCGCCTGAAAGATGTCCCAAGTATGACAGAAGAAGAAGTCTCATCATCTTGACTTCTAAGGAACACTCTGCCTGTACTTCTTCCAACACAGATTTATTTGTTCTTTTGGCAGTCCATAGTACCTTTTTTTTTTTTTTTTTTTTTAATGATTCCTAAGTTTTTATTGTGAACTGAGTGAGAGTTTACATGGAAGAACGTCGGCTTTACACATCGTGTCACTGCAATGATTACAATCTCCTCTGTACATCATCATTCTACAATATTTGCTTCCATTCTCTCTGTACCCCACCCCCAAAGTGTACACAAAAACACTCAGGAATATATAATAATTTAAACCACCAAAGGGCACATTCTGCAAGCCTACCTCCTGGCTGCGAGCACCCAGTCCCTCTCTGTCCATGGGTTTAGAGTCCTCAGCCACTCCCTCTCTCCATGTCCTCATCTCTGCCTCCATCTCTGGTATCGGTGCTTCTCTGGATAGGGTCCTGCATTCCTCTTGTGCTCATCTCCCTTGATGGTCCTACGGTCCTCGTTTCTGTACTATAAGATTAACTGCTACCCCATTTTTGTTACAAAACTTCTACCTTTACAATTGTGACAGAATCTTATCCCCGTCTTTACCATCCCCATCCCTCTACCCCCGCCCATTTTAGGGCCAATGTCTAAATTGCCCATCCCTATCTACCCTTTGTAAGAAGCTCTGGTAGCGTAGTGGCTACGAATCGGGCTTTGAACCGCAAGGTCAGCAGTTCGAAACTACCAGTGGTTCCACGGGAGAAAGATGAGGCTTTCTGCTCCCGTAAAGATTTACAGCCTCGGAAACCCCGTGCAGGGTTGCTATGAGTCGGAACCGACTTCACGGCACATAACAACAACAACAACAACAATCTACCCTTTATACAGAGGGGACAGGATTGATACTTGATTTGCAGGCTCCTTCCCTCTTAGTTGATATAGCAACCCTGTATAGCATTTCCAAGGCTCGGAATCTTTATGGGAAGGAGCGATGGTAGTGTAGTGGTTACAAATTGGGCTGTGAACCGCAAGTTCAGCAGTTTGAAACTACCAGCTGTTCCGCAGGAGAAAGATGAGGCTTTCTGTTCCTGTAAAGATTTACATCCTCAGAAACCCTGTACAGGGTCGCTATGATTTGGAACTGACTCCATAGCACACGACAACAACAACATCCATAAATATAGTTCATCAAATTGTAGCAATTTACACTTGTTTTCTTTATTAAAAAAATTTTTTTTTATCTTCTTCTATTTGAGTTCTGATCATCAAGCCATTGAAACTAGGTTGAATGAGTACTGTCTACAAGTTTGGGTATTCTTGCGTGTCTCCCCTCACTTCATATCAGCTGGATGCTTCACTCTCAGTTCTAGCCCTCCGTGGCTATGTCCTTGTCAATAGGCTCAGAAGTCCCCAGGTGTCACCACACTTTGGACCAACCAGCCCTTCCTCTTCTGTCTCTTTCATCTCAGGTCAACAGGAGTCTATGGAACATGTTTGAATTCAGCCTAGTCTATAGTACTTTTAGTATTTTTCTTTCAACACCATAACTCAAATGCATCAATTCTTCTCCGGTCTTCTTTATTTGTCAAACTCTCACATATGAAGTTTTTAAAAATACTATGGTTTGGGTTAGGTGCAACTTTGTCCTCAGACATCTTTGGTCTTGAACACTTTAGAGAGGTCTTGTTCAACAGATTTGCCTAATGTAATACATTGTTTGATTCCTTGACTGCTGCTTCCATGAGTGCAAAATGAAGTCTTCAACAACTTCAATCTTTTCTCCACTTATCTTGATGCTATTTATGGGTCTAGTGGTCCCACATAAATATTTAAAAATATTTTAAAAATTATTCTTACTTTTCTTATTTTTTTCTTTCAAAGAGGTTATTGAAAACACAGAGAAGTTAAGTGATATGCTTTAAGTCATTCAACTAGGTATGACTCTAAATCCCATTATTTTCCTATTTTCCCTCATTGGGATCAGGAAGACAGTTACTCCATTGAGTGATGGCATATCACTATGGATTGGTATGTTTCATCAATATAGAAGTGTATATGTATGTTGCTGTTAAGTGCCATTGAGTCAGTTCCAACTCATAGAGCCCCCATACAGGGTTTCAGAGGAAAGGCTGATGGGTTTGAATCTTACAGTGCCACACCAGGACGTTCTCTCTCTTATATATGCTGTTGTTGTTATTGTTAAATCCCATCAAGTCAGATCTGATGCATAGTGACCTGTATAAGGTTTTTGAGGAGCTGCTGGTAGGTTTGAACTGCCGACCTTGTGGTTCAAAGTCCAGTGTTGATCCTATTATGTTTATACATGGTGGTGATGGTGTATCACTGAGTTGGTCCTGACTCATAGTGACCCTGACTTGTATAGGGTTTTAGGGGCTGTAGATTTTTATGGGAACATAAAGCCTTATTTTTCTCCTGTGGAATGACTTGTAGATTCAAACTACTATTTGCAGTTAACAGCCCAGCTCGTAATCCACTACATTACCAGGAACTCCCCTGCCCCTCATATGTGTGTGTTACACTGTTCACTCAGCCACAAGGTTGGTTTCAACTGCAAGAGTCATGGTTCAAATTCACTAGCTGCTCCTCAGAAACTCTATCCAGGGTCCTGTGAGTCAGAATTGACTTGATGACACTCAGCAACAACATTTATAGAAGGAGGTTGGTACAAATGGTAGAGGCAGAGGAAGGCACAGGAGGAGCGCAAGAGTTAAATACAACAGAGGTAAATGCTGTGTGTGTGTTGTTTTTGTTATGTGTCATTAACTTTGTTCTGACTCATAGCATCCCTGTATAGGGTTTCTGAGAGCAGCTGGTGGGCTTGAACTGCCGACTATATATGTTGCTGTTAAGTGCTGTTGACTTGTTTCCAATTCAGAGTGACCCTGTACAGGGTTTCCAAGGAGCAGCTCGTGGGTTTGAACTGCCAACCTTGTAGTAAACAGTCCCGTGCTTATCCTATAGACCACAACAGGACTCTGACTGTGTAAAAGTGTATGTATGTTATTTTTAAGTGCCGTCTAGTTGGTTCTAACTCACAGTGACCCAGTATAGTGTTTCTGAGGAACAGCTGGTGAGTTTGAACTGCCTACCTGTGATTAGCAGTCCAGTGCTGATCCTACAGCGCCACACTGGAAGTTCAAGTACATGTATATAATCAGCAGTTAAAAACCAGTAGTGGCTCTCATAAACCCTATGCAGGGTTGCTATGAGCCAAAAGTGACTTGACGACACACAACAATACACACACACATGTAAACAAATGGTCTCATATTTAGCTACTGAAAACTTTACAAACATCTGTGAAACACTGTCAAGTAGCATCAGAACAACTGTATACTGAAACATGATGAAGAGCACCAGAATATTGTCAGATACAGTGCCAGGAAATGAGCACCTCAGGTTGGAAGGCACTCAAAATATAATTAGGGAAGAGTTGCCTTCTCAAAGTAGTTGTTGTTGTTGTTGTTAAGTGCCGTCGAGTCGGTTCCGACCCATAGCGACCCTGTACAGGGTTTCCGAGGGTGTAAATCTTTACGGGAGTAGAAAGCCTCATCTTTCTCCCGCGGAGCGGCTGGTAGTTTCGAACCACTGACCTTAAGGTTCGCAGCCCGATTCGTAACCACTACGCTACCAGAGAGTTGACCATAATAAGTAACGCTTTTGGAACTTTCATTTGCTAATAGAACACAACTCAAAATGAATATAAGCAGATGCAAACATCCATTAATAATTGGAACATGGAATGTACAAAGTATGAATCTAAGAAACTTGGAAGTTGTCAAAATGCAATGGAATGTATAAAGATCCATATCCTAGGCTTTAGTGAGCTGAAATGGGCTAGTATTAGCCGTTTTGAATCTGACAACCACATGGTTTACTATGCTGGGAATAACAAACTGAAGAGGAATGATGTCTAATTCATCCAAAAATAACATTTCAAGATCTATTTTGAAGTATAATGCTATCTGTGACAGGATAATATCCATACACCTACAAGGAAGACCAGTTAATACCGCTATTATTCAAATTGACACATCAACCACTAAAGTCAGTGATGATGAAACTGAAAAATTCTACCAACTTCTTCAGTCTGAAATAGATCAAACATGCAATCAAGATGTATTGGTAATTGCTGGTGATTGTAATGCAAAGTTTGGAAACAAAGAGGAAGGATCAGTAGTTGGAAAATATGGCCTTGGTAATAGAAATGATGCTGGAGATTGCATGACAGAGTTTAGCAAGATCAATGACTTCTTCATTGCAAAGACCTTTTTAAAACAGTGTACACATGAACTTCACCAGATGGAATACACAGAAACCAAACTGACTACATCTATGGGACGAGACAGTGGAAAAGCTCCATATCATCAGACAAAACAAGGTCAGCAAAAGACTGTGAAACAGACCATTAGTTGCTCATATGAAAATTCAGGTTGAAGCTGAAGAAAATGAAAACAAGTCCACAAGAGCCAAAATATGACTTTGAGCATATCCCTCCTGAATTGAAAGATCATCTCAAGAACAGATTTAATGATTTAGACACTAAAGACCGATGACCAGAAGAGTTGTGGGATAACATCAAGAACATCATACAGGAAGAAAGCAAAAGGTCATTAAGAAGAAAGGAAAGGAGAAAATGTCCAAAATGGATGTCATAAGAGTTGAGACTTGCTCTCTGGCACAGACATGCTAAGGAAAATTGAAAAATGAGGAGGTAAAAGAGCTGGATAGAAAATTTCAAAGGGCAGCTCATGAAGACAAAATCAAGTATTATGAAATGTGCAAAGATCTGGTGTTAGAAAACGAAAAGGGAAGAACACACTCAGCATTTCTCAAGCTGAGGGAATTGACAAAAAAATCAAGCCTTGATTTGCAATTTTGAAGAATTCAATGGTCAAAATATCAAATAATGTAGAAAGTATCAAAAGAATATGGAGGAAATAAACAGAATCATTGTATAAAAATAAAACAAAACCGGTTGACGCAAGGCATGATATTTTCAATAACTTCATATGCATGACAATGCATAAAAAAGTTGAACAATGACTAAGGAAGATGGTAGAAGAATTGAAGCATTTGAGTTACAGTGTTGGAAGAGAGTTAAAAGTACCATGGACCACCTAAAAAAACAAACAAATCTGTGTTGGAAGAAGTACAGCCAGAATGCTCCTTATAAGCCAGGACAGCCAAACTTCATCTCTTATACTTTAGACATTATTATCAGGATGGACCAGTTCCTCATGAAGGATATCATGCTTGGTAAAGTGGAGAGTCAGCAAAAAAGAGGAAGACCCCTATGAGATGGATTGGCACAGGGGGCAGCAGCAATGGACTCAAGCATAGCAATAATTGTTTGAGCTTGGTGCAAGACTGGGCAGTGTTCCTTATGTTGTGCATAAGGTCACTATGGGTTGGTACTAACTCACCACCTAACAACAACAACATCCCTTACAGTGAACTGAAGAAATAAGGAAGAAAAAAAGCTGAATAGAAAAATTCCAGTATCCAGTGCTTGTCCTGACACCTTAAGTGTTTCTATATCTTGTGTCCATATGAGCTAGGTGTTAGAAATATTCAGTTTTGCAGATGAGAAAGTAGATCCACAGTGGCAACCATTCTTAATTGAACTTTATTGTGAATGAAGTGAAGGTTTATAGATAAAATTATCAGTTTTATATTCAGCAAATCGCACATTTTGTTTCATCTCAGTAATTACAATCCCCTCCATGGAACAACAGTTATCCCAATTCCTCACTGTTATTCTTATTTCTATTTCACTCCCTTCCCATTCCTTTTCAACTTTGTTCTTAGGTAACAGTTACCTTTTTGATTTAGGATGGTTGACCATTCCATGGTGAGCATACCTTACTAAGTGGTTGTCCCCATATATACCTACTGACTGCTTAGCTGAAAATTGGGCCACTAGGGTGAGTTCTCTTCTAGACCTGAAGGGTGATTGGGGACCATAGTCTCAAGTTCCTCCAGTCTCTTTCTGACTGTAAGCCTAGTCTTTAAAAAAATAATTTTGTGTTTGCTCCACATTTTCTCCCACCCTATCTGGAACCTTCAGAGAAGTTGGTAGTGGTAGCCTGATGCCATCTAGTTCTTCTGGTCTCAAAGTCACGATGGCTGATGTGCACATGCTCCATTGGTCCACTGGACTAATTGAATCCAAACATCTTCAATTTGCATCATTTTTCTTTTTTCTGCACATGGAGACACCAATAGCTGCACCTCAGATGGCCACTCATGAGCTTTTAAGATTCCGGTCTCTACTCATAAAAGTAGACTGTTGAAAATTGTTTTTGCGGACTTTGTTAAGTGGTAACTATTTTTTGCTTATAGACTCATTGGTTGGCTCCTTGCCCTTGCTTTCTTTAACTACAGTGTTTATAAAAGTTTGCTTGCTACCCACTTTCCAAGACTCCTTTGTAACTAGGGGTGGTCATGTGATAGTACTGATCAAAGAGACCTAGTTGGAAATCTCTGGGTGCTTCTGGGAAAACTCCTGGTTTTGTAATAATATAGATATTATTTTCTGGAGTTACATCTCTTCTCCCTTTCATTTTTCTTGAATGTGGATGTGGTATCTGGAACAGGGATACCATTTTAAGACCATCAGATGAGAAAAAAAACCTACAAGCTAGGGATGGCAGAATGGGAATATGGAAAGATCTGGGATTCCTGGTAACATCAGTTAAGCTCTAAACCAGTACTGTAACCATCTAGATGCCCAACTCTCTAAAATTAAAATCTACTTAGGCACCCTGGGGGAGGTGTAAGAATCCTCCTTAAAGCAAGAGAATGTCACAGAACTTCATTTTGTCTCAGGTCAGAACACAAGGTGAAGTGGAGTGAAAGTTTGCTTCCCTTGAGTGATTAAGTCTTGAACAGACTGCAAGGGAAAGCACTAAGGGGCTCTACTATGAGCTGTCCTCTCTTGTGGTGCTGATATGCACATTATGCCATATCTATTGAGGAGCTGTCCCTGGAAATGTTCATATAAAACTCCTGACTGAAATCCATGGCAGGAGTCAGGAGAAAACAAGTTTTGTGTGTGTGTGTGTGTGTGTGTGTGTGTGTGAGAGAGAGAGAGAGAGAGAGAGAGAGAGAGAGAGAGAGAGTGAGAGAGAGAGAGAGATTCTCAGAATGGAATGTGATACTCTTGAACATTCCAGCTAGTTATCCCTGGTAGGAGATCACACAGGCTGTGGACTTCCAAAATATCCTTCACTAATAGAAAGAGCAGCAGTTCCCTACCAAGAGTCTGGTGTGGAAGGACGTTTAGGGCAACTATGAGGGCCCAGTATCAGCTATAAGAGATTATGAATTGTTCCCCTAGCTATTTTGTTTCTGGTGGAAGACTGTCCCAGAAAATGTGGGATGCAACAGAGGAATCCTTGAAGACTAATTGCATGGTTTGGCTCTGATTTTCAGTTAGGTGAGGAATAAAGCCTGCAAATACAGGTAATTGTGTGCTCTTTTCCTGGAGAATCTCAAGAAAATATTCTACCAGGAACCTTCTACTAATATAATACAGTGTCTCCAGAAGATTGACAGCCATCAGGTCGTTCTGAGAACCCTAAAGGTTGAACATTCTGATCATCTTTTTGTTGTTGCTTTAAAAAAAAAAAAGTTATTTTGCTCAATAGGACAAAGTGTATAATTTTTATTCCATGCCTCCCATCCCTCAATATGTGCACAATCCTAAACATTTTTATTGATAGTAATGAATGAGAAATTAACATGGGTGAAAACAAAAATAAACATAGGTCAGTTGCTAAGTTACATGAAGTCATAAAAGCTTTTGAGAAATAGATGATACTAATCTTGATTGAAATCAAAATGACACTCTTTTGAACTTTGCTTAACCCCTTTCTGAACCGTTCACCAGCCCATCTCTTGGACTTTTGTTCATTTGTTCCTTGGTCTCTCTTTTTATTCACTGAACTGATGGCCAAAGTTATGTGTCAACCTGGATGGGCAATCTTAGTGGTTTGGCAGTTAGGATGTATTCATCCCCCATGATGAGATCTGATAGAAGGCAATCACTTCCATAGTAAGATTTGCTAGGAACAACAAATCAACTGACAGGGAGTATCCTCAGGGGTGTGGTCTGCTTTCAATGTATATATGGATGTCCTGGCAAAGCTCTCTTTCTTTTTCCTGGATCTAGATTCTATATCTGGCTTGTAATCATTTGGTCTTGCTTCAGTTCTTTAGGCCTTAGCCATCAGCCTGACTGTTTGTATTGCCTGCTGATCCTAGGAATCATTAGCCTCTGTAGCCATAAGTCAGCTTTCTGCCATTTACCTGCTGATCTTGGAGCTGTCAGTCCCTGCAGCTCCAGGAGAAGCCTCTAGCCTGATAGCTGGCAAGTTCCATGGACTTGGAACTTGCCAGCTTCTACAACTGTGTGAGCCATTTCCTTGAGATAAAGATCTTTTGCTTCTTTAGAGGCCCCACCCTAAGACGTTCTCCAGGCTTCCCAACCTCTCTCTTTCATAGGATTTGGTGGAAGGGAAAAAGGGACAGTAGGGACTATGTCACAGTAGGGACTATGCAGCTGATAGTCTCAGGTGAAGACCTCAGGTGGCATTCACCTGTATCTGTGAGGAAGCCTTATCCCAAAGTAAAAACCATATACCACTCAGTAAAGTCCCATGTTGCTGTTAAGTGCTATTGAGTCAACAACCACATTTAGGGTTTCTGAGGAGTGTCAGGTGGCTTTGAACCACTGAACTTGTGGTGGTTAGCAATCCAGTGCTTTTCTTAGAGCACCATACTAGGAATCTAAAAGTCCCCTTAGAAATGTATTTATTCCCATAACCTTAGAAGGAGTCCTTTGCAATGTTTAATAGCCCTGGTATCAAAAATATATTTCCCCTCATATTTAGCTTATTTAAATTGAGATTTGCTTCTTTGTTTTTACATTTTCTTCGATTTGCTTAACAAACAAACAATTCATTTGCATCTCCCTCAGTCTTCTCATGCCATGGAAACCCCTTTGAAGGAGTAATTTTTAGCTCTTCCCATTATTAGAACCTCAATACATATTTGATTGATGAATGAACATTCTATTTCTCATTTACTCTTGAGATGTAGGAAGGGACCATTTGACTATATTGAAAGTGTGAAGTGCTGAGGAGAATGTAATGATCCTAAATGACTTTTGGAAAGTGGAGTCTGCGTGGTTCTTATCTCCACACTTTGGATCTCTTTTTGGAGTCCCGTACCATGTTTATGGTTGGTTGTATCTTTTACTTTAGGAGTCCATGACTTGGTTTTGGTAATTTAAAGAGAGACTTTATATATCTACCACTATGGATTTAAATCTGATTACTTTTCCTACCATCCTTTCCAAATTTCCCCCACCTTTCAACTTCTTATTTAAGCTTCACCTTTTTTGTGAAGGCATTTCGAAGAGCTCAACTCAGAAGGATCTTCCTTCTATCACTTAGAGTCAAGATCACAAAGATCACTTGATAAGCCTAAATTACTTTCATACTACATCTCTCTTAACTAGACTGTCTCTTTAGCTTGTTAAGAATTCATAGTTGCTTCACAGGCAATTGAGTTTAACCATATCCACTGTCAAGTTGAGACTTTTCTGTCTCATAGCAATCCTATAGTACAGAGTAGAACATTCGCCATAGGGTTCCAAGACTCCATTTTTACAGAAGCTTACTGCCACGTCTTTCAGGGAGTGGCTGGTGAGTTCAAACCACCAACATTTTGTTATCAGCTGAATGCTTTAACCACCAGGTTTCCTACTGAATTTACAACATTATAAAAAGAAACAAACCATCATTAAAATATTTTTTTTTAGATAACAGCACTAGAAATCCTGAGGTTAGAGAGGAGCAAAGAAGGATTTAGTCTGGATTTAGGTACAATCTCCCAGTCTTTTATGATCACTCACCCTCTCCTCTAATTACCTCCTGTGTGCTTCACTAATAAATCTTCTCTATACTCACTGACTTCACTTGACTCCTTGCTCTTAAGCTTTCTTCTAGTCACCAGTATGTATTTCTTCTGATCTGTCTACCTACCCACTTTCCTCCAGGGCAGCACTCTTGTTATTCAAGGATGAGGTACCTAACCCACTGGGTACTCTCTGAAGAGCTTAGTTTTGGGTGCACAGACAAGTTGTACTCTGCCAGATATCAGTGGTTGATCTTCCAATCATAGTCTGTTTGGGAACTTCAGCTTTGCAGAACTCCAGATTTAACAAAAGATTCATTAGTGGATGATTATCCACTTTACAAAGAATTCCTTTAAATAGCAAGCTCCCTGAATGGGCTTAAAATAGGTTTCACTTAACCCCAGTCCAATTTGTGCACCCTGTTCAATAACACACTGATTGTTAAAGATGAGGTACACTTGTGTGTATTTATAGACTAATTGCTTGTTTGTCCTTTTGTTTGTCCCCTACTTTTTACCTAGTGGGCTACACTTTGTTTTTTAAATTCTTCAAGATTCACTTTGGGGAGCAGGCTATGATGTAGGGTGGTGCCTCAGTATAGCCCCAGCTTGATCTTATCACCACTGCTGCCAATGATCAAAGAGAGGGCATTTTCTCCACCAAAGACTACCTCAAGACACACAGTCACTCTCCTCTCTCTCCTTCCACTGCAGTTCAGCATACACAATAAGCAATTGTAAATTTCACAACTGATTTTAGTCTAGGTCTTCCTGCCAAGGTAGTGTTCACTCCACACATGGTCTTTTGGATAACAGTGAACAGAAGACTGTATGGCCTTTTTGCTTATACCTTTCACCAAAACTAGACTAAGGAACCTTTCTTTCCTTCTGCTGAATCTGTATCTGAAAATCCACAGTAGGTATCTCTACATAATCCAGTGCATATGACATATAGTTCCTGTTTTGTTATGGCTGTCTATAGGATTCTGGATAATATGGTGGAAAACAAAGCTTATTTGAGCAGAAAACTAAGCTAATTTGTTCACAGTTTGCTAGAATTTTTCATGTATCAACTGAACTTATGAATATTTGTAGAGGGGTGTGTAGATGCAGTCTACATATGGGCCCAATTATCCAGATTTGATTTTAAAGATTTACTTAAAAGAATGGTTTAGCAAATGATTGCCTTAGCCTCCTACTTGGTTGTTTTGGAGTCTCACCTCTCTTTCCCATGAATAAGTTCTCTTCTATAATTGTGTATCTTAAACCTTAATGTGCATGTCCATCATCTGGGATCTTGTTAGCATGCAGATTATAATTTTGTATAGGGTCTGAGATTTTTTATTACTAGCAAGCTCTCATGTGATGCTGATGATGCTGGTTTGTAGACCACATGTTGAGTAGCAAGACTATATTCTAAATGTCAACTTGATTATGTCACCTTTCTACTTAAAATACGTCAATAACTCACATCACCTCTAAGGTTAAATCCCAAACTTTTCCAGCTTCAATGTGTTACTTGTGCTATTTTCAGAACAGGTCTTCACCTTTGCACAGGGAATAGTACCCGTTGACTTAGCAAATTTCTGCCTACTTTTCTACATTCAACTCATATGTTACCTTTTCCAGGAATCCTCACATGTTATATTGAGGTCTTTGTGTTTCCTTTTGTGTTCCCCAAGTATTTTGTTAAGTACTTCAATTACATACTACGTGGCTAGAAATTTTTGTGTACCTATCTTTCTTCCCACTGGATTTTAGTTCCTGTGGATTATCAGTTGTGTTCTCTTCATCTCCAGCCCCTAGCATAGTATCTGTCATACTTAATATTTGAGTAAATGTAGGCATGAGCTTCGAAGTTTTGGGGTTTTTTCCTCCTTATGTGGTGCTTACTCAGTAGAATTCAACCTGCTGCCGAGCTTACTCAGTGGAGTTCAACCTGTTGCTGATTGCTCTCTATCAAAACCTTCTGCCCAGAAATCTATTTTCTGTCTTCTATCTGGGGAAGATTAATCTGATGCACAGAAGTCATGCCTAATTTTATGACCTGAACCTTGGTAGTTTATTTATTGCTGTGGTTTGGGAAATGCTAATTATGTAACATGATTCATTTGGTGCTCAAGGGAAAAAGTCAAACTACTTTAAAAGCAGCATTTGCCTCTTAGGTAACTAAACTCTGTTGACTAAGCAGTGGTTTTCAATCTTTATTACAACCACTTGGAGATTTCTAAAAAATACTGATGCCTGGACCTTTCACTTAGGAATTCTTATGTAGTTAGTTGGAGGTAAGGACAGACATCAGTATTTTAAAAAGAACTACCAAGGGGATCAAGAATCACTATAGTAACTTAGGTATCATAGCTAGCAATCATAACTCTTTCCTAACAATCAATGTCCTATGATGATATGCTTTCCAACTATTGCTCTTTCTTGAAAAATCTTGATTTAAAATCCTTACTTATATAATTAGCAAAAGTGATAAAACATTACTTCAACTTATGCACTAGCTTCACAGTTTTTATGGAATCTCTAATTTTATTGAGGTTTTTTGGCTTAAAATTCTTGCTAATCCTCTTCAACAAGGTATGAATCAGAGAGAGGGAAAAATCAGCTCCTGAATGTTTTACGTCAGTCCCAGAGTTGCTCATTGTTCATCTTTAGAAGGGATGCAAGTATGGGGAAGAGGTCAGGTCAGAGGAGGTGTACAGTTTTGGAACGGACTCCACGGCATACCACCAACTCCATTATTTTAACCTTCCCTGGGTCAATTTTGATGAAGTAATTTGTTTGAAGCATTGTACAATCTTAAACCTCAGGTATGATCTCTGGATTAGCTATCATTTTGACACAAAACTGCTACTGATATTTCTCCTTTGGCACAGAGATTTACCTATAGTATTTACAAAACAGGAACACAGGACCTTGCAAAAAAAAAAGATGCTTTTATAAGAGAACTATTTTACCTTCAGGGAATAAAGACTTTGGAAAGCCCTGGTCCAACCATATGAGGAGGAATCTGGACCTACTGTCCAGTCTCCTCCCTCCCAGCTCACTGGGCAGAGCCATGTCAACTGGAACCACCATGCCATAAAGGGAAATTCGTTAAAGAAGATCCACAAACAGTTGCCAAAAACATTGTTAGACGTTTTCTAAGGCTAGAATGCATTCTTGCATCAAACCTGTTGTACAAAGGTGTGAGGAATAGGGTATATATAGGCTGGTAAACTTTTTGTCAATTCATAGTTTAAGTAACTCACAATTCTTAGTTTGGGTCAAATAAGGGTTAACTTTTTGAACTCATGCCCAGCCCCAGCAGGCTTCCACTTCTAATTTGTAATGGCTTTCACTCAGACTGCTAATGCCTTGTTAACCTTAAAAAATTTTTGAGAATTTTTTCCCTAGGAGATGTATTTTAAAACTTTTAATAAAACCCCTCTAGATAGAATTTCTTGAAAATCGGGAGCTTTTTTCCCTTCTTTTTATATTCTTCCTCTGTCCTGCTGCCACATTACTTTGCATATTATGGATATTTGTTAATGATAGTAAATACATACAGCTAACATTTTTGAATGTTTATTATTATCCCAAGTCCTTTATATATAATCTTTAAGTCCTCCCAGTAACTTTTAGAGGTAAGTAGCTCTGTTTTACAGTTATACAGCACAGTCTAGCTCAGTTTTACAGATGGGACTGTACTGAGGCTCCATGAAGTTATACAGCTAGTAAGTGACAGAAACAAGACTCATCCGAGGCTTCTGTGATTATGAAACCTTTCTTCTTAATCCACTTGGTATGTTGTGGTATTGTAGGATACGTACTGGACCACAAGGTCAGATTGAACCACAATTTTGTTGGTCTAAACTCACCAATCACTCTTTTATACGGTGTTGCTATGAGTCAGAACCGATTCGGTGGCACTTAACAAAAAGGAATACTTTAAATCAGATCATGTGATGGGGAATGCAATTTTATAAATTGGTCTGAAGTTAGGACCATTTTATAAATGAACAGATTTTGGGGTTCAAAATATTTGGATTCAATTGGTTTGTTGTGGGGCCTAGGTATTTGCAGACTCTCAGAAAATGTCTGTTGAGCCGTTGAATTACCTTGCACCTCAAGTTAGCTGTGTTGGTGATTCAAGACCTATGTGTCCATCTCATGTGATTATTGTTATGACATTAAAAAATGGTTCAAACCTTCCCCAACTAGATTTCCTTATAAACCTTGCCCTATACACATTAAGAAGAAGAGTTCTTGTTTAATGTACATACACATTTCGCTTCAGTCTCTTCTGAGGGAAGTAGTTTCACCTGTTTACTGAAGTGGGCCATGTATTACCCACATCTGTATTAATGCATACATCACATACAGTGAAAGCTCTCTGGATATATCAATGAGTTCTTCAATACCCTCTATCATGGTAAATTGTCCTCTTGTATATTTTTTCAAGTTTGGCATTTCCATCAGCCTTAAATGTTGATTCTGTATCAATTTATAAAGGTGTCGGTTTCCATCCTCAGATAATGTGTGTTTCTTCATTCCTTTGAATTCTAAAATGCAACTTAGGAAGGGTCCCAGACTTTTAGCAGTTAAAGGGAAGGTTGAGGCGTTTCTTTAACTTCCCACCTGCCATATCCCTGACAGGAGCATGCTGCACTTTTCCTGTGACCTAGGGGAGCACTCATCCTCTTCAGAGCAGTAAGTAGGTATCATTGTTTGACGGCTCCAGTTACCCCTGAAAAGTATTTCTTTTTAAAACTGTGAGCTGTATCATGCACATAAAAGACAGTATGAATTACATTGTGGAAGTCCTGGTGTGGCGCTGTGGGTTAATGCGCCAGACTGCAAAGCCGTTTGAACTGCAAGGTCGGCGGTTCAAGCTCTCCAGTTGCTCCTCGGAAACCCTGTATAGGGTCGCTATGGGTCGGATCCGACTCAATGGCACTTAACAACAACATAGTCTGGTAGCATAGTGGTTACAAATCGGGCTGCTAACCTCAAAGTCGGCAGTTCG
>NW_006408582.1:4518875-4522676 GCF_000296735.1 Chrysochloris asiatica | reverse complement strand
TTGCCAGGCTATGACAGAGAACATAGTTAGATCTTTGAAGTGTGCCGTGAACATCTCTCCAGTATATGTCCTTTGCCTTCCATCCTCTCAGAGGTGTCCTGGGACTGGAGTTTTGGTATTAATCCTTCCTTGGTTTTCTTCGTATTTTTACCACTTCAGATGAACCATGTTGTTTCCTACCTTATTGTAGAGTCTCATGCCTGAGGTTACTAGCATAGATTCAAGAGTCCAACTGCCATAGTCCATGTGTCAGCCCTATATTTAGCAGTTGTGGGATACTGGAAAAGAATCTTAACTTCTCTCTACCTTGGTTTTTTCATCTGTAAAATCAAAGGAATAATGGTTCCTACCTTACAGGATTGCTGTGAGAAATAAATGAGTTAATCTTTAAATGCATTTATAACAGAACCCGTTATATAATAAACATTATGAAAATGCTAACTCTTGATATTTACATTAATCTGATGTCCACCTGCCTGTAGAGAAGTGCTTCTCAAATATCCATGTTGAAGGACCTTTAAAAAAAAAATTTCTATGCTATTAAGAATTGATAATTTTGTAATCCATAGTAAAATTGAAAAACTGGAAACAATGATGTTAGAAAGACACATAAAATTCAAATCCCTTCCCCAAACAATAGAAACAAAATTTAACCCCCAATTTTCTATTGTTAAAGTTAACAGAAATAAAAACAATATTATATCAAACAGCTATAAATGTTTTAAGTGATTAGTCTCAATTTCTGTACTTACTTGTCACAAATCAGTACCCTATTCAGTAACTGTTCAGTAAGTGTATGAGTCACCATAGTTGAGTAGAATTATACCCATTGGTTCTCATTTAGTCCTGCAAGAGGCCTATTCCTTTTCTAGGAAGTGTGGTTTGACATTATTTTGCTTGGTGACTTTTGGAAAGGTATCTTTCTTACAACTGTTCTTCACATCCTAGAAAGAGAAATCATTTAAAAATAAGGCATACTTAACAAATACTGATTATAAACAGAGACCAGAGGTTTCTGTTTTTGTTTTTAAATCAAGAAATAGTTTCTAGTGTCAACAGATCTTCATGAAAAAGACAAGTAACTATAGAAGCAATGCAGATGTGCATTCTGACTTTTTCTGACTCAGGAATCAGAAAAAGGCAAGAATAAATGTCTAATATTCTGAGTCTTGAATTAGGTTGCACTCCTTGAAGTATATAAAGATATAGCATGCAAAAGCATTCAACTGTCTGTATCATTGCAAATTATAATAGCATTGTGAAGAATGGGAATTTCAGAATTAATTAATTGTGCTCATGTGGAACCTGTACATAGACTAAGTGGCAGTCTTGAACAGAACAAGTGGATACTGTGTGGCTTAAAATCAGGAAAGATGCGGATCAGTGTTGTATTCTTTAACCATACTTATTCAATCTGTATGCTGAGCAAATTCTCTGAGAAGCCATACTATATGTATAAGACCATGGCATCAGTATTGGAGGAAGAAGCTTTAGGAGTCCCTGGGTGGCACAAATGGTTGAGCAATTTTATTGAGTACTATTGGAGGAAGACTCATTAACAACCTGTGATATGCAGATGATACAACCTTGCATGCTGAAAGTGAAGAGGACTTAAAATATTTACTGATGAAGATCAAAGAGCACAGCCTTTGGTATGGATTACATGTCAATGTAAAGAAAACAAAAACCCTCACCACTGGACCAATAAACAACATTCTTATCAACAGAGAAAAGATTGAGTTGTCAAAGACTTCATTTTTGTATCAACTATCACCACTCATGGAAGCAGCAGTCAAGAAATCAAACAACGTATTGCATTAGGCAAATCTGCTGCACAAGACCTTTTTAAAGTATTGTAAGAGCAAAGATGTCAACCTGAGGACTAAGGTGCGCCTGACCCAAGCCATGGTATTTTCAATAACCTCATATGCATGTGAAAGTTGGAAAGTAAATAAGAAAAACCGTAGAAGAATTGACGCTTTTGAGTTATGGTGTTGGAAGAGAATATTGAAAGTGCTGTGGGCTGCCCATAGAACCAACAGATCTGCATTGGAAGAAGTGCAGCCAGAGTGCTCCTTGGAGGAAACTTCGTGTCTCATACTTCAGACATATTGTCAGGAGGGACCAGTTACTGGAGAAGGATATCATGTTTGGTAGGGTGGAGGGTCAGAGAAAAAGAGGAAGACCCCCCGGCAAGATGGATTGGGAAAGTGGCAGCATCAATGGGTTCAAGCGTGGTAACAATAGTGAGGTTAGCCCAGGTCCAGGCAGTGTTTCATTCTGCTGTGCATAAGGTTGCTATGAGTCGGCACTGACTCAATGGCACCTAACAACAACAACAATCAAAATGATGATGTTAGAAAGACCTGGTGATCTGTTCCTATAAGATTACAGCCTAGAAAACCCTATGAAGTGCATTTTTACTTTGACACGTGAGGTCAGTATAAGTTGGAATTGATTCAATAATGGCAACTGGTTATGAGAACCCAAAGGTAAAGAGTGGTTTCTTTTTACTCTGAGCTATCTGTCAAAAAGAGCATGCTTTTTCTGAAGAAGACTGGAGGAACCCGAGACTATGGCTTTCAAACACTGTTCAGTTCTGGATTGGAACTCCCCTTCATGGCCCAATTTTCAGCCAAACAGTAGATAGATATGTAAGGGAGACAACACTAGTCAGGTATGATCACTATGGAATGGCCAATCATTCAAGATCAAAAGGACAACAGTTACCTAGGGACAAAGTTGAGAAGGGATGGGAAGGTAGGTGGAATGGAAATAGGAGTGTCAGGGAGGAAGTGGGATAACTGTTGCTGCATGGAAGGGATTGAAATCATTGTGATGAAACAAAGTGTGTGATTTGTTGAATGTGAAACTGATGATCTTGTCTGTAAACCTTCACTCAAATTACAATGAAGTCTTCTTCTTCTTCTTTTTTTTTCTCTAAAGAGTCTCTTTTGCCATTTGAAATGAATATGGTGCAGCTGACATGTGTATGTAACCACAAGGATCAAAGTGGGGACTCCTGGATTGCTTCCCAAACTTCATTGTGAATTCGTAGTCTAGGCAATTTGACTCCTAAGTACTTTTCTACAGAGACTCAGATGCATCCACACTTAACTAAAACCAGCCTTTTAATCAGACAAAATTTAAGTTTAAATCAAAGACAAAATTTAAGTTTAAGATAAATGTTCAATTAGAACTGCTTCTGAGCTAGAAAATGAACTATTTATTTATTTTACTATTTCTTATTAAGCTATTAACGTCACACAAGACTAAGGGTCAGAGGCTCTGTCCACCTTATGTGACAATAACTGCTTTATATTCTAACAATTGATCAGAAAAAAATCATAAGGACTATTTGAAGTTTCATAAAAATGAGACAATCTGTTTACCCTTAATTAGAATGTGTATTCCTGGAAAGCCCCCAGAGACAAAATTTCATAGTCATCCTTTCTGGTAGAACAAACGTGTCAGTTTCTGCTTGCCTGAAATCTGCCTTACAAAATTTGTGCCTGCCACTGGTCCTCAAAGTGAGGGACAGCTGCCAGTGGTGGTCACAGGTTACTGATCTTGCATTCTGAGATGTGGGTTTAGGGATGTATCATAGCAAACCCTGCCTTCCTCTTTCATGTGTCTACACATATATATGGTTTTGCTCTGTGGGCTAATGCATCAGACTGCAAAATCATTTGAACTGCAAGATTGGTGGTTCAAGCTCACCAGCAGCTCCTTGGAAACCCTATACAGGGTCGCTATGGGTCGGAATCGACTTGACAGTACTTAACATCAACAAATACATAC
>NW_006408582.1:4510109-4517790 GCF_000296735.1 Chrysochloris asiatica | reverse complement strand
TCCCACGGAGCGGCTGGTAGTTTCGAACCACTGACCTTAAGGTTCGCAGCCCGATTCGTAACCACTACGCTACCAGAGCTCCTTAGAGTGAAGAATAAGATGGGGAAATTATCCAGGGTGGATATGTGAGTGTAATTTAGTGGCAACTACTTTTGAGGACTAACTAAGGTGCACCTGAGCCAAGCTATGATTTCAATCACCTCATACACATGTGAAAGTGCAACAAATGAATAAGAAGACTGAAAAAGGATTGGGGTATTTGAATGATGGTGTTGGAGAAGAATATTAAAAGTATCATGGACTGCAGGAAGAACAAGTAAATCTGTCTTGGAAGAAGTGCAACCAGAATATTTCTTAGGAGTCAGGATGATGAGACTTTGTCTCTCATATTTCGGATATGCTGTCAAGAGGGACCTGTCTCTGGAGAAGGATATTATGCTTGGTAAAGTGGAGGGTCAGTGAAAAAGAGTATGACCCCCAACAAAATAGATTGACACAGTGGCAGCATCATTATGCTCAAATGCAGCATTAATTGTGAGGATGGCCCAGGACCAGGCAGTGTTTCTGTTGTGTATAGGGTGGGTCACTATGAGTTGGAACTGATTTGCATAGGGTGGGTCACTAAGAGTTGGAACTGATTTAACGAAAGTGCCGTGGGCTGCCAAAAGAACCAATAGATCTGTTTTGGAAGAAGTGCAGCCAGAATGCTCCTTGGAGGCCAAACTTCATCTCTCATACTTCGGACATATTGTCAGGAGGGACCATTCACTGGAGAAGGATATCATGTTTGGTAAGGTGGATTGTCAGAAAAAAGAGGAAGACCCCCAACGAGATGGATTGGCCAAGTGGCAGCATCAATGGATTCAAGCGTGGCAACAGTAGTGAGGCTGGCCCAGGATTGAGCAGTGTTTCGTTCTGCTTTGGATAAGGTCACTGTGGGTTGGTACTGACTTGATGGCACCCAACAACAACAAAAAAAGCAACAGCTTTGTTCTGGGAAGTAGTAGGTCTGTATCACAAAGTAGCTGTAGGACTTTGGGTCAGCTACTTTACTCTCTGGATCTTAGTCTTTCTACTTGTGAAAGTTTAATTTGGGAATATACGGTAATTATCAAATTGTACTTTACAGCAGAATCACTTGGAGGGTTTTTAAAAAAGCACCAATTCGGTATATTTGGGATTGTTGTTGTAAAGCACTATCAAGTTGGTTCTGACAGATAGTGAACCTATATAGGGTTTCCAAGGAGTGGCTGGTGGGTTTGAAATGCCAGCCTATCAATTAGAAGCCCAGTGCTTATCCTACAATGCTACGTTGTTGTTATTAAGTGTCGTCGAGTTGATTCTGACCCATAGCGACCCTGTATAGGGTTTCCAAGGAGCAGCTTGTGAACTTGAACCACTGACCTTGCAGTTCAAATGACTTTGCAGTCTGGTGCATTAGCCCACAGCATCACACCTGAACTCCACAGTGCTATATCAGGATTCAATAATTGTCATTTCTAACAAGTTCTCAGGTGATGCTGATGCTGCTGGTTTGGGGATCACACTTTTTTTAAAAAAATGTTTTATTGTGAATTATGATAGTTTACATGGGAGAACACTGGTTTTCCTATTGTATATCATTTCATTGCCATGGTTACAATCCCCTCCATGCATCATCAACCAACCAAAGGGTATATCCTACAAGCCTGCGCCCCTGCCCCCGGTTGTCAGCACACAGCCTCTCTCCCTCTCTGTGTCTAAAGTCCCCAGCTGCTTTATTTTTTCACATCATTGTTTCTGCCTCCATCTCAGGCATTACTGCTTCTCTGGGAAGGGTCCTGCTCTCCGCTCTTCTTCCTTCATGGTCCCAGGGACCTCCATTCCTAGACTGCAAAGTCAATCACTCCCTCCCCATACAAAATGTCTACCTTTACATTTACAACCCTCACAATCAGTCCTAATAGCAATTATTCACCATTGTATCACAAGAGACCTATCCACATTTCCTTTCATCAGCCCCGCCTACACAGATTGGATAGTACTCAGTGGAGATTCTACCTTCCTCCATGCCCTCTGGATCTAGGTTCCCTCTGGAAAGCTTGTAAGCCAGTTACTTCTTGCCTTTGTAGTTCCTCACCCCTCCACCCCCCCACCCCCATTTTGGGTAGCCAATGTCCAAGTTACCCATCCCTGTCTCTGTGTATGGAGGGGGTGGGAATGATACTTGCTGTAAAGATTTGTTCCCTCTTTTGAGCTACTGCATCCGTAGGTGTAGGTCAAGTTCATCAAATTGTATCAGATTACTCTTTTTTCCTCTTCTTTCTTCTTCTGGTTGAGCTCTGATCATCCAGTCATTGAAGCCAGGTCAAGTGGGTATTATCTGCAAGTGTGGGTGTACTTGTGCATATGCCCTCTCTTCTTATCATCTGGACACTTCACTCTCCACTCTAGTCCTCTGTGGCTATGCCACTGAATTTGGGCTGAACAATCCCCAGGTCTTGCCACACTGCTGGCCAACCAGGTCTCCACCCAGGTTCACAGGAGTCTATTGAACGTTGTAGGGCTTAGTTCGCAGCTTCATTGCTGTTTTTCCCTCACTTCCCCTTATCGGTGATGAACGTGGTCACCAATCACAGCGTGTATTTCCATTGAGTCTTAGTCTTGGAAGGGGTTTACAATGAGGGGACCCAGCCCCTTGCCTTGATGTCTCCTGGGTGAACAACTTGCTTGTTCTTGTAGTAATCAGTCAGTCTGCCTATATTGTTTTGGATTTTTCCTGTAGGTCTTTCTTTCAAGAAGTATCTTCTGTTCTTCTAGCTGCTCCAGGCTGGTTTGCCCCCCATCCTTTCAAGTGGAAATTTCCCACCTCTGAAGATTCTGGATGCTGTTCAGGATTCCACGTATAGTCTTATGTAAGGCAGAGACTCTGCAGGTAGCCTCCTTCACTGGGCACGTTGTAGCCCCATTTTAGGTATTCCAATCAATTATAGGCAGATGACGGACTTACAAGCTTTCTATGGTGATATTTCGACTATTCCTTTCTCTCCCCTTCCAGTGTCTATTTTATAATGTAATGCAAGGAAAACCAAGATTCAAAAGACAGCCAAGCATCTTAACATTATTTCCCTCCCTTTTGGGAACCACACTTTTGATAACCACTGGGTAGAGGAACTCTCTGGCCCTTCTTGTAAGTCTGAAGTCTTGCAACTATTGGCAGACATCAGGATTAAATATAACTCTCAAGTTATTTTGGTTCTCAAATAAGGGTATCATTGCCCTTCAGGGGCCATTTGGCAATGTCTGGAGACATTTTTTTTATTCTGGAGACAATTTTGATTGTGAAGACTTGAAGAGAGGTGCTACTGGAATCTAGTAGGCAGACTATATAGATGCCTCTAGACATGCTACAATGCATAAGACAGCCCCTCATAATGAGGGCACTATCTGGTCTAGAATGTCAATAATACTGAGGTTGGGAATTTCATACAAATTAAAACCTGTGAAGCTAGGTTTGAATTTGCATAAAAATGGTAGGTGTTTAAATACACTGAGTGGTGAGATTGATGTTGAGTTTCATTTTCCAGAAGGGAAAGGTCAACAAAGTATACCTGAGATTCTCTGAGCTCATTTCCTCTTTCCAGGGGAAGTTATTTTCCTTAATTCAGAGTCTCATCCAAGGCTGAATAGGGCCATTGTCACTGTTGAAAAGTTTACAGATCCCAGGACCCAGGGAAGCCTTCCAATGAAACACAAGGCCTGGCTCCCAGCAGGGCATATCCCCAAAGCAGCATCCATCCAGGACTGGGCAGGCCCTGCACTGGATTAGAACAGCACTAGGTGTTGATTGCATTGTGTTTCCTTTCTCTGCTTCCAATCCATGTGGTAGAATATAAGGACAGCCCTTGTGGATTCTGATTAGAAGCTTTCACATATCAAGTCCCTGAATTGTAGAATGCTGTAAGCCAGAAAGACTGTGTGTGTGCATGTATGTGTGTGTGTCTGTGCAGTGAGAACCACATATTCAAACCATTCCCTATTTCTGCACTTCGTACTGCCAATTACAATCTGCTTGGTGGTGTGAAACTGACAGCCGGCAGCAGTGATGGAGACAGGAGGAACGGTGAACGAGGGCTTTGTGCATTCTCAGCTTTAGAGAGAATGTTCAGTGGGGCGGGCAGGCATGTAACTGGTAAGTTTAGGAATCAGTAAAAACCAAGAACTGGAAGTCCTAATTTATCATCTGTTTCAATACAAGGCTAGACCCAGGCTATTTAATATAATGCATTGTTTACAAGTGGAGGAGAGTGGAAGTTATTGATGCGTTACAAATGCAGGCAAATGCATCTCATAAGCCAAGGGCTAGGTAATAACAATTGCAGAAGACTAAATTTGACTTTAATCCCCTGAAGAATGGCATGCATGCAGCTTAAAATGATAAAAACTTGAAGGGGTGGGGAGGGATAGGGAGGGAGAAAGAGATTGAGGGAGACTGAGAAAGACCGAGAGGGAGAGATGTAGAGAGATAGAGCAAGAGAGAGAAAAAAAGGGCTAATTTTCTTTTGGGATTAAGTATTTCTTGATTAGGAAATAAAGAGGAAATGGAATGAAAATAATTTTTTAAAGTCTTATTTTAATAAACTGCAATATGGGTGGCAGGTTATTTTCAGTAGCAGGACTGGTGTCATGGTCAAGCAGTTTGCAGCGAGGTAAACACCTGCCAGTCTCTTAAATAATCCCAAAGACAGAAATAGAAAATGTGTACTTGTTTGATTACTGTGCATAGCCTGTGCTAGGTCCCACTCATGGGGTCATTCCTGCTACTATCACCCTAGCTTAACCTTCCTTGTCAGAGCTATGGTGACAGGGTCTGTATGTAAACAAAGTTGCCTTGTCTTTGTAATGAACATTTCCTATTGTTGGCATTTAAGGTACAATGCTATGGACATTGTAGATATGCCATGAAAGTTGACTAAACATGGGGTGATTCCATGAAGAAATGATGTGGCTCCACATTTCAGAGTCTCAACAGTGAAAGTGGCGTTAAAGTAAGCACAAAAGAATCCCTATCCATGCGGAATTACAATATTCTAGAATATTCTTGGCAAAACTTTTACAAACTCTTAAGTGAAAAATCATGTAATTGGGCAACTTTTAACTTGAGGCAGCCTATTTCATTTTGGAATGGGACTTGTTGTTGTTAAGTGCTGTCTAGTCAGTTCTGACTCATACCAGTTGCTTCTGAGGAGCAACTGGTAGGTTTGAACTGCTGACCTTGTGGTTCGAAGTCTTGTGTTGATTCTACAGAGTCACATTGAGCTGGACTACTAACCAGAAATGTTGGGCAGTTTGTATCCATGAGCTGTTTTATGGACGAAAAGACCTGGTGATCTGTTCCCTTAAGAATTGCAGCCTGGGAAACCCTATGGAGCAGTTCTACTCTGTTAAGGGTACACAACAACAACCTTCATTGGATGCTTGCTATGTGGTAGCCACTGTGCTAAAATATTTATGTGGCTTATTCTCTCTTTATACCTATATTCACCTTAGAAGATTGTATCATTATTCTCTTTTAACAAATGTGGAAACTAAGGTACAGAGAGGCTTTACCACTAGTAGCAGATAGAGGAAGGATTCAAACCCAGGTAGGCTGACTCTATAAGTCATATTTTTAACTGTTAGAACGTTGTTTTTCTTGTTATAAGCTGAAATTTGTGTCCCATTTCCACCTAGTGGCTTCAGAGTGGTAGTCAGTACCATGAGATGAGGTATCCAATGTTGGATTCCCATTATCAACATGAGTCACATTTGTCTTGTTTATGGATGTGTTTGAAGTGCACCATCTGCCTTCTCTGGTGATTCAGTGGCAAACAGAGGGAGAAAGAAGATTGGCACTGAAAGATCTTTCTCTGACAGCTTTCTAGCTGTGACAGCCAACTGCACCCAGCCTGGGTCACGGAGCACAGACAGTTCCTGGTCATTGCTGCATGAAGCCACTATTTGTGGATCAATCCTCAGAGATAAACTCACTCTGCAGAACAAATAGCGGTGTGGGTGACCCCATCTGTGTGCTTAAGCTGGTTTACTCCCAAGGGGAGTCAATAATTTCACCTCTCTAGGCTAACCCCAACATAGTAGGCCCTCAGTAAACATTTGTCAACTCTCTGAGTTGACAGCATTCAAGCTGCTAACAATGCTGACAACCCATGTCTTCAGAAGGGCTGAGCCTGGAAAGAGCAAGTATTTTTAATTTGGATAGACAGAGTCATGGTTAGCCTTGACCTTGACCATTTGCCTATGACTTTGCGGTAAATAGACCTCACAGGCTGGTATCTATTCCAATGAAGCTGGCTTATATTTTTGTACCTTGTGTCTTTTGGTTGTTTGTCTCTTGGGCACAATGATGTCATTGTTTTCTTCTGGTTTGCTATGGACAAGCCACCTTCTGTCTTTGGTATAGTATAGGTGTCTTTGGTATAGGTAAGTGCTATATTCTGTCTTTGGTATAGGTAAGTGCTCCCAGATTCTTCAAAGAGAGAAGCTGAAGTATTCTACACAAACTATGTGTCATGCCTCAAGTCAAATCAACTAGCTCTTCTTCATTTTAAAAGAAGCTTAATTTTTGCAGCCACACAAGCATATAAAAGCAGAGTCATCTTTGCCTTCTAACTTGACTCTCATATCCAGTTGGTGGTTCATTACGAGTGACTTTCTGAAATGTTTCCTAGACCAGTTCTGGTCTTATTATGTTCCTTTTGAGCAATAGTAGTACCCTCCTAACTGGTTTTTCTGCCTCTAGCTCTTAGTCCATTTTGATTGATTCTACACACAAGTAATGCAGTGGTTTTCAAACTGTGCCCCCAGGAGCCCTACAGTATCTCAGAGATGTTTTCAGACCTCAATAAGTGAAAGACCAGGGCTCAAGTGTGGAGAGTCTCTTGGGGTCCTCATTATAATTCAACCAGTTCCAATTTTTTTCATTAAAAATTTTCTTGAGATCTGAAAAATAAAAAGAAGATTTAAAAAGAACAGGGGACATGCACACCGACGGGCGAGCCTTCTTCCTTCTCGCCGAACGCCGCCAAGATGGTGTTCAGGTGCTTCGTGGAGGTTGGCTGGGTGGCCTACATCTCCTTTGGGCCTCATGCCAGGAAACTGGTCGTTATTGTAGACGTTATTGATCAGAACAAGGCTTTGGTTGATGGACCTTTCACACAAGTAAGGAGGCAGGCCATGCCTTTCAAATGCATGCAGCTCACTGACTTCATCCTCAGGTTCCCACATAGTGCCCACCAAGAAGTATGTCTGAAAAGCCTGGGAGAAGGCAGATATCAGTATAAAATGGACAGCCACAAGATGGGGCAAGAAGATTGAAGCCAGAGAAAAAAAAGCCAAGATGACCAATTTTGATAGTTTTAAAGTCATGAAGACAAAGAAAATGAGGAACAGACTAATAAAATATGAGTTAAGAAGCTTCAAAGGACAGTTTTCCTGAAAGCTTCTCACAAGAAAGCAGCTGCTGCCAAGGGAACTGCAACCGCTGCAGCAACAACTCCTGTGAACGTTCCAGGAATGAAGGCTCCTGCTCTGAAGAAGAAAGCTCCTGCCCATAAAGAGAAAGCTGCAGGCCAGAAAGAGAAACCCATAGCCCAGAAGGCTGGTGCTCCAAAATCTCAAAAGGGTCAGAAAGCTCCAGCCCAGA
>NW_006408582.1:4508982-4509678 GCF_000296735.1 Chrysochloris asiatica | reverse complement strand
TGTCTTTTGAATCTTGGTTTCCCTGGCATACCATTATAAAATAGACACTTGAAGGGGAGAGAAAGGAATAGCCAAAAATATCACTATAGAACGCTTGTAAATCCATCTTCTGCCTATAACTGATTGGAATACCTAAAATGGGACTATAACGTGCCCAGTGATGGAGGCTTCTTATGGAGCCTCTGCAATACATAAGACCATAGGTGGAATCCTGAACAGTATCCAGAATCTTCAGAGGTGGGAAATTTCCACTTGAAAGGATTGGCAGACCAGCCTGGAACAGCTAGAAGAACAGAAAATACTTGTTGAAAGAAAGACCAACAAGAAAAATCCAAAACAATATAGGCAGACTGACTGATTACTACAAGAACAAGCAAATTGCTCGCCCAGGAGACATCAAGGCAAGTGCTCCGTTCCCCTCAGAGCAAACCCCCTTTCAAGACTAAGACTCAGTGGGAATACACGCTCTGATTGGTGACCACGGTCATCACCAATAAGGGGAAGTGAGGGAAAAACAGCAATGAAGCTGAGAGCTAAGCCCTACAACGTTCAATAGACTCCTGTGAACCAGAGTGGAGACCTGGTTGGTTAGCAGTGTGACAAGACCCGGGGACTGTTTGGCCCAGATTCAGTGACATAGCCACAGAGGACTAGAGTGGAGAGTGAAGCATCCAGCTGATAAGAAGAGAGGGCATA
>NW_006408582.1:4489474-4507907 GCF_000296735.1 Chrysochloris asiatica | reverse complement strand
TATGGTATTGTTGTTGTTGTTATTAAGTGCTATAGAGTCGGTTCTGACTCATAGCAATCCTTTGTAGAGTTTCCAAGGAGCAGCTGGTGACTTTGAATCACCAACCTTGTGGTTCAAACTGACCTTTTGATCCAGTGACTCCAAAAATACAATATGCCTTGGAGAATTTGTCATCTTTGTTCAGGAATCTTACTGATCTGTTTGTCACGTATGTGAACAACATAAGGCTGGATGGATATTTGGAACAAATGAATTAGTATATTTGAAAGCAAATCTAGCATTTACAAATGCATCCTTCTTTTAAGGATTAAAAGCAGGTCAGTTTCATGGCAAAGCCCATTTCTCACCATCATAGTATGCCACTGAGGTAATTTAGAAACTATAAATTGCTGTACAAGTATGAGGTATTATTAATATTCTCCAAGTGTTTGAGACAACATGAAACTATTGATCGCAGAGCGGAAGGAGGCTCGATTTTATAAATGATTTCACTATATCTTCTCCAAAAAAGAAAAGTTCACTTGGTTTAGAATAAAAGACAGAGAACTAATAAAATGCTAGACAAGAAGAGTAAGGTGTTCTTGTTAGTTACCATCATGTCAATTCTGACTCAGAGTGACCTAAGGTAGTGTTGGTCCATAAGATTTCCTTGACTATGATCTTTATAGGAGCAGTTTGACAGGTCTTTTCTCCCCCTGAGCAGCTGATGCGTTTATACTGCTGAAAGAAATTCTATGTATATGATATATTTACATAAATATATAAATCATTTTGTCTTTGACTGCTTAGTTCTGATGGAAAACATTTCTTCCCTTCTGTTCAGTTCACTTAATGCTTAGAGCAGTGAATCAGGTAGATTCAGGTCTGAGAGGCAGATTGGTAAACAACACTGTTTCGAGGGTCACTGACTGCAGTGACAGACCAAGAACAGTGTTCATGTGTGATTTATTATGAAGAATTATTTGTCATGCATTTTAGCAATGTCTTCTTCTCAGGAGAGTAAGACTCTAAGACATACCTTTTTGAATTTTGAAGAATTGAAAAGCCTTTAGGTGGTTTGTCTAGAAAGTCAAGAAATAGCACTGGTGATATGTTGCTCAAAACTTTGAAATCTTTGTGATTGGGTATAATTACTTTTTTATATTAAAAAGTGATCCATAGATATTTTTAATATATTGCGACATATGGCAATAAATTCAGGTCATTTGGAAGCAAGTTCAACTGTGTTGTTATTAAGCGCTGTTGAGTAAATTACAACTCATAATGACCCTATATAAGGTTTTTAAGGAGAGGCTGGTGCATTTGAATCTCTGACCTTGTAGTTTGCAGTCCAGTGCTTACCCTGCAGGACCACAAAGTACTCCAAGTTTAACTAGAGCTAGTTATTTTGCGAATATAAAAACGTTCTCACCTTCAAATGAACTTTGAGGCAATACTTTAGTTGAGAACAAATATTAATTGTTGACTTTTAGAGATAATTATTTTAATTTGCATATGGATCAGCATACAGGAAAGTTAGTAAAAAATTATCTGCACTCTGGTTATATTAAAATTTCTGTTGGATGCACTGTCTTAGCGCTTTCTGTTCAAGGTCACTGCTGTGAAGATGTGAACATGGACATCTGAAAACAAAATTTGGACTGATACTTGAAGGAAAGTAAAAGTTTCTTTAAAAAAATCTTTACTGGTGATGAGACATGGATTCATCACTATGAGCCTGAGAGTAAATGGCAGAGTATGGAATGCAAATATCTTTAATCGCTGACCAAGAAAAAGTTCAACAATCAACAGTGCTAGTTACAGTGAGATGGTCACTAAGGAGACTAAACTTCAGATTAAATGCAGAGGATGGCTATCCAAGGGCATTGTGATCTTGCATGACAAAGCACATCCACATACCTCTGCCCACACTGTTGACACTCTGCAAAAACTTCATTTTGAGGTGTTAAAGCCTCCTCCCTATTGCCTGATCCTGCTTCCTCAGACTTTCTCCTGCTTGGTCCCCTGAAAGCAGTCCTTTGAGGATGAAGATTCACCTCTGATGAAGAAGTGAAGACAGCCATGCATTTATGGCTCCAAGCTCAGCCTAAAACATTTTAAAATAAGGGGATATGAAAGGCTGTTGACAGATGGACAAAGCGTATTGAAGAGCAAGGAGATTATGCCAATAAATAAAGTATTAATCTTTTCTAAGAGTTGATTAAAATAAATTTTACAGCCAGATTGCCAATAATTTTTTACTTACCCTCATATATATAGGAGTCCCTAGGTGGTGAAAACAGTTGACTTTTAGGCAAAAGATTTGTGGTTTGAATCCACCCAGAGGTGCTTTGGAAGAATGACCTAACTATCTGTTCCAAAATATCATATATGGAGCAGTTATACTTTGCACAAATGAGGTCATCATGAGTTCGAATCTACTTGATGGCTACCGTGATGGATAAGATTGTGTGTCAACTTGACTGGGTCATGATTCTCAGTGGTTTGGCAGTTATGATGTAATCTGTCAGTTATGTAATGATGTAGCCTGCCCCTGTGATGAGATCAGATATAATGTATATAACCTCCATGATGAGATTTGCTGTGAGCAGCCAGTTAATTGACAGGGAGTTTCCTCAGGGATGTGGTCTCATCCAATACATATGGACATTCTGCCAAAGCTCTTTTGCTTTTCTTCAATCTGAGTTCCACATCTGATTTGTCATCATCTGATCTCTTGTTCTTTTGACCTGTTGTATTATCTGCCCATACTGAAATTCATTAGCCTCCACTACCTGTGAGCCAGCAGCCTTCCATTTTACCTGACAAACTTGACTTTGTCAGCCTCTTGTAGCTATGTGAATCAGGGAAAACCTTCAGCCTGACATTTCAACCACAGACTTAAGACTCCACAAGCCATTTCCTTGAGTAAATCAATCTCTCTCTTTATATATATACACAGTAGGAGAAAGATGAGGCTTTCTGCTCCTGCTGATTTGAAAGCCTCAGAAACCCTATACAGGATTGATATGAGTCAGGATTGACTCGACGACATTTAACAACAGCAAGAACATATATACATGTACAAGTGACCCTTGAACCATGTGGGGGTTAAGGGCATCAACCATTTGGGCAGTTGGAAATCTGCATATAGCTTTTGATGCCCCTCAAATTTAACTACTATTAGCTTACTGTTGACTGGAAGTCTTACCAATAACAAAGTTGGTAACACATATTTCCTATGTTATATGTATTGTATATTGTTATTGTTGTTAACTGTCATTGACTTGATTCCAACTCATAGCGACCCTATATACGGTTTCTGAAGAGGGGCTGGTGAGTTTGAACTGCCGACCTTGTGGTTTAAGCCGACCTTGTGGTTCAAACTGACCTTGCAGTTCAAACTGACCTTGAGGTTGAATGCTTATCCTATTGCATTTTCAATATGAGATAAAAAAACATTTTGGCATAACTGCAGTGATAACTTCACAAATCTCTTCTTTTTCTTTTTTACAATGGTCCTTATGCTGGATTCATTTATCTTGAAATGGTGGCAACTACAGCTGCAGATTTCAATCCAAGGTACATATCGAGCAATTAAACTTTTTCTAGTAATGCTATGACTTTTCTCTGGTTCTTGAGAGCACTTCCAGCATCACTCATGGCACTTCATATGATATTCATCAAGGTCTATATTAAACACAACTGTGGGTTAATGCACTGGACTGCAAAGCTGGCTTGAACCGCAAGGTCGGTGGTTCAAGCTCACTAGCTGCTCCTTGGAAACCCTATACAGGGACACTATGGGTCAGAATCAACTTGACTGCATTTAACAACAACAACATATTAAATACAATGGAAAAATACATGAAAATCACTGAAGATCCCTTTCTACTGCAATACACAGTTACTGGAGAGATGAACTGTTCCTGTGGAGACGATCAACTTCACATGGTGTTTTTAAAAAATCTGAATATAAGTGGACCCACACAGCTCAAACCCATCTTGATCAAGGGTCAGCTGTATAAGCTTCCCTAGCTTTGCTTTTCTGGAATACCAGCCTAAGACAGCTACTACCAATGACACCCAACCCTCAACAGATCCCTAGGTGGCAAAAATGGTTTCCCTGCCACTACTGATCTGATGGTTGGCAGTTTGAGCCCACCAAATGATGCCACAGAAATAAAAGCCTCATGAAGATTTCAGCCAAGAAAACCCAATAGGACTGTTCTACTCTGTAATGCATAGGGTCACAGGAGTTGAATGGATGTGGCAGCAGCTTATGACAACAATTGGTCCTCACTCAACCAAACCCTAGCAAATAAAAGGCATATTGAGGAAAAAATAAAACTCTATCTAGGATCAAGGATCTATTCTTGAAAGTTTTAAGGGATTAACTGAATCTTTAATGCATTTTTTTTTTTTTTTACCGGAGAATGAAAGGAGAACTTATCTCTGTAAGGGGCAAATTTGGTTAACATATCAGACACAGAGGTGTGATATGGTTAAATCCAATTTAAGGCTGTTGCAGCCAGAGAGGAGTTTGTTTGAAGTAGTAAGCCATCCATATTTTTGCAGTGGTAGGGAAGAGAAGTAATTTTGATTTGAATTTGAGTCGGAATCTGCAAATTACTTTTCTTGTCCAAAGGCACAAGATTGTAAGTTCCCAGTCTTCCCCTAGTTATTTCATTTTATTTGGAGGGAAGTATGGGGCACAGGAGTTTCAGACAAAGAACATTTGGACAGGAACAGAAAGCCACAGTCATGTAACAGAAAAAGACTGTCCTGAGGTGGTAAGGAACTAGGCAATAGGCATTCCACAGAGAGCATTGAAAACTAGCAAATGCTTTTCTTAACTACAATGCATGAAGACTCATTTTGAAATCTGATGCCAAGAGACAGATATTTTCTGAAATTAGTAATAATGACAATGATATCATGAAGTAACCATTCCAGCACATAATGGCACAGAACAAGAACAGCCTAGGACACGGAGGATTGGCAGAATCTGGAAAATGTGAGAAGAAAAGAAATCCATACGGCACCCGAGGCAGTTCCCTGTCACATCTAATGAAGGATTGATACCAGTTCCTTAATGAGGATTGGACGTTTATATCAGAACCCTTTTGTATATTTATTACTTATTATTGTTGTTTATATGGTTACGTTTAAGATAGCTGCTTCATAAACGATATGTAGTTCTTATTCTACTGTGAAGATTCATTCATTCCAGCCCATTTTTTTTGTTGACTTCATAGGCACGGAGTTAAAAGACTATATAGGTATTCTTGTGGACTGATTTGTGGACCTTCTGGAACCTTCTGACTTTTGCAGGCAAAATTCTCATCTCGAGTATTGACCTTAATTTAGAATATTTTCTTATGTGTGTGCTGCATAGTACCCAGCTGTTGTTTATGGAAATGGTGTTGGAGAGCAAAGATGTCAACTTGAGGACCAAGGTGCGCCTGACCTAAGCCGTGGTATTTTCAATAACCTCATATGCATGTGAAAGCTGGACAGTGAATAAGGAAGACCATAAAAAGAACTGATGCCTTTGAGTTATGGTGTTGGAGGAGAATATTGATAGTGCCATGGGCTGCCAAAAGAACCAATAGATCCGTGTTGAAAGAAGTGCAGCCAGAGTACTCCTTGAAGGCCAAGATGACCAAACTTCATCTTTCATACTTCGGACATATTGTCAGGAGGGACCAGTCACTGGAAAAGGATATCATGTTTGGTAAAGTGGAAGGTCAGAGAAAAAGAGGAAGCCCCCAATGAGATGGATTGGCCAAGTGGCAGCATCAAGGGGTTCAAGCGTGGCAACGATACTGAGGTTGGCCCAGGATCGGGCAGTGTTTCGCTCTGCTGTGCATAAGGTTGCTATGAGTTGGCACTGACTCAATGGCACCTAACAACAACAACAAATACCATCCTTTTTCATTTTACTTGCTGTTTCTTGATGCTCTTAACTGTCTCAGAAGATACTATGCAAGAGTGGGAAGACATGCCCTGTACTCAAAATGGGTTTCTTCCAATGGCTTTGCTCTGTATATAAAAAGGAAAAGAGAAAAAGAAGAGAGAAGGAACATAAAAATGTTTTTGTTTTTTGTACCCAAAGAAAACTAGGTTAGTATCTTGCTATGCTAACACTGGGAACTGGGCAGAGTCCATTTGCAGTTATAATGTAGAGCAGGCTGAACATAGGACCAAAGAGTGTCTGCAGCTGGCTGCAGTTTAGCCTCTTGAGGTACAACCCTTAAAGCTTATTAAAGCAATTAGTCTTTTGATTTGTCTAAATCTTTCCTCCCAATGCCTTGTTTAGAGACCCTGGTGCAGAGCAGTTACTCAGCTAAGGTAACATGTGCCTTCAGTGGGGGATATTTTGTGAAAACACGTTTCTTCCCCATGCTTGTTGCCCTCAGAAGCCCACGTGCCTGCTGGTCTTTAATGCATGGGAAGACTTAAAATGACTTTTCTCTCTCCATTTTTTCTTGGGGGTGGAGGGAGGAGGAAGGGATGTTGAAAGGGAAGATGGATAAGAGTTGGCTGATTTTCTATCTGGTTAAGGTACCAACCAGCCTTTTATTTTAAGTCCATTGCTCAGGGGCCTGGCCTCTGGAAAGTACTATGGTTTTAGTTCATGAAGTTCTGAGGCACCATTGGTTTTCTGGATCACCTTGGGTGGGACCTATTACTTAGCTCTGTTTTGACATGATTATGACTTGGAAAATTCCAGATCATCTCCTTGCATATTTCACAGGGATCTAGAACAACCTGTAAGTCTTTGTTCTATAACATAAAATGAGCATTTTTGGGAAAAGTATCTTGACTCAATAGTCTGATGTCCTCATAGATGTGAAAGGTAAGTTGAGAACATTTACATTCCAATACCTTCTATTGTAAGGAGTCCTGGTAGTGAAACAGGTTACAAGTTGGGCTGCTAACTGCAAAGTAAGCAGTTTGAATCTACCAGCTGCTCCATGGCAGAAAGATGAGGCTTTCTGCTTCTGTAAAGATTTACAGCTTTGGAAACCCTATACAGGGTTGCTCTGCATCAGATCTGATTTGATGTCACCTAGCCACCAACCACCACCTTCTATTACAAATGACAGAGCTACAGCACAGAGAGGGTATAGGACTTGAGTGATTTCACAGCACTGCTGGGGCAAGGACCCAAATCATGTTTTTCCACCTTACTCTGTCCCACCTTACTTTATCCAGTTCCTCTGTTTAATGTATCTTGTCAATTCTGAAATTCTAGACCGTTAGGCTCCTGGGCACACCACTCAGAAATGATTCTATGTAGATTTGAATGTAATTAAACCTGTCTTTCTTTAACAATGTGGTGAGATTGACATTTTAGCAGCATAAGTCCTTTTTTCCCCTTGACAGATTATTTTCTTTATTCAGATAAAGCCTGTGTTCTATTTTGAGTGCTGGGAGAATGTGGATTTCTTTCTTTCTTTTTTTTTTTTTTGTCATTTAGAGTTTGAGGCAATTAGAGCCACAAATTAATTTCTCACATTAAGAAGAATGTTTTGTCTTCCGATCTGCACCTGCTCAACCCCATTTCCAGCTATTTGTAGGTTGTAGCACCAAAGAGGAAGAGGAAATACTTTTGTCAGATCAGTGGGAATCACTAATGGCTAATCAATAACTGTGGACTATTTCAAAACTCTAAAGAGACATGGTATAGTGTTGTGAAAAACAGTGCTGCCACTTAGTTGTGGTTTCACTTGTGTGGGGTTACCGGAAAGATCCAGAATTGACCATCAAACATCAAGCATCTCCACCCATATATCTTTTAGTCTCTTCAAACTCAACAACAAATTTATTATGATGCCCACACCTCTCTACTCAACTTTAAAAGTTGCTTCTTTTGTTTTCCTGGTCTTTGTTGAGGGAGTCAGGCTTGGTTTCTTGTTCAGCATTCCTTCCTTCCTTCTCTCTTGCTCACAGAACTCAGATTTTCCTTTGGGGATCACTCTACCATCTTAAAGTCTCTAGGTGACAGAAACAGTTTGATGTTTATAAGGTTCATCACAAGTTTGCTCCATTGGAGTTTACCAGCCTCATCTTCCTTACCCTTTGTCCACATTCCTCATGCTGCAACCATCCCATGTATCTTGTAATTTCTCCACTCTTTTGTGACTGTACTTTTTTTTAAAGTTTTTATTGTGAGGTTTACATGGGAGAACATTAGCTTTACACTCAGCCTATCGTATTTCGTTTCATTGTAATGATTACAGTCCCCTCCATGTATCATCATATAACGCCAAAGGGTACACCACACAGGCCTGCTCCCTCCCGCCCCCACCAGCTGCCAGCACACAGCCCTTCTCCCTCCCTGAGTCCAGTGTCCCCAGCCAGTGACTGTACTTTTATACTTGGTATTTCTTATTCTGAAATTCCAGTCACCCATAGGTTATTCCTCTTCAAGTTGTCCTGCATGAATCTTAGGCTGTCTTCAGATTTTTTTCATTCTTTTTTTCTGATTGTTCCTCTATGTTAGCAGTATTGAGAGATTTATCTTCAAACTCGCTAATTCTGGCTTCCTTAGATTCAATTATATTCTTTTGCCCTTTTAGTGTATTTTCCATTTCTGATATTTTAACCTTGATCATCTACACCTCTGATTGCAGGTTTTATATCATCTCTGATGCTATATCTATTTTGTTTGATTGTGCCTGTAGCACTTCTCTGAATTCTTCCTTATTTTCCTTGACTATTCTGTGGAACATTAGGATGTATCTCAATATAATCCTCCTGAATGCTTTTCCAGGTACTTACAGTGTGTTTTCTTCCTCAAAAGCATTTTCTAGCTCTTCCTCATGGTTGTTTGTTTGAGTTACTCTGTCTTGTTTCTGCACATGAGCAGAAAATTTCTCCTGATTTTTAGGCATTTTGGTGTTGTATTTGTATTAATTTGATGAATGTATGTTGGTATATTCTTAGGCACTCACCAATTGCCTCCTGGTGGGTGTGATCAGGAGATGAGCTTCTCTGTTCACTGTCTGTACAGTGCAATTCAGAGTAATTTTACCAGATGTTGGTTGTAGATGCTACTCTGGTGTATAGCAGCTGGTATTGGCTCTTGCCCAAATGGTGGAGCTTAGAAGGTGCAGTTATGGCTTGGCTGTATGGCTACAGTTGCTATCATTTTTGTCTCTGCAAGCCATAGATAAGTTTTTGCCACATGAATATGTTTTCTTGCCTCTAAAGCTGTTTACACCCATTCAAGATGGCTTGTACCTACAAAGTTTTCCCTCCCTTTTCCACTTGGAAAACTCCTCCTTCTCCTATGAGTCCCCTGTCGTAGTCTATAACATGGTGATGAGTGTGACAACACATAGACCTGATTAGGACGTGTGTAGGAGTAAGCTGATTCAGGTCTCTTAAGTCAGCTAGTCAAGAGACTGGCTTATGGAGGCACATGTAAATAGGGCTTGAGGGCTACCTCAGCTCTAGATAGGCCAGGGCACAGGGCCAGAGGGTCTCAGAAACTTAGAGTATATTACACAACAGAGGCCAAGTTAATTGCACTACTGAACAGAAAGAAAGAGAGGGCTAATCTCAACCTTTCAGGCTGGGTGTAGGTTCCCTGGACCTAACAAATGTAATGTTAACCAGAATGAAATTAGAAGATAGTAAAAATAATCTGCCCTTATATACAGAGAGACAGAGAAATTCCTGTTGTTGTTAAGTGTCACTGAGTTGATTCCAACTCATAGCGAGTCTGTATAGGGTTTCCTGGTTGGTTTGAATGGAACTTCAAACCAATTAGCACTCCAGTGCTCATCCTACAGCACCACACAAGGATTCTGAGCTCCTGGGTGTTGCAAATGGTTGCCATGCTTGGCTATTAACTGAAAGGTTGGATGTTTGAGTATACACAGAGGCACCTTTAAAGAAAGGTCTGGCAATCTACTTCCACAAAATCAGCCAGTGAAAATGATATGGAGCACAATTCTACTCCAACACACATGACATTGTCTTGAGTTTTGTTTTAGAGAGATGCAGAAGTTAATTTCAATAGTCATTTGAATTTAGGGGATGAATGAAGGGAAGAGATGAGCATAGATAAAAAATCAGAACTGTTTGGGGGAGGAGTACACAATTTTCTTTCTAATTTTCTAAGGCAGTTTGTGAGACACTGAGAATCAGTTATTCTTCCCCTTGGGTAAGGGATGGGAATGTGTAGATTTTGAAGTTCTTCAAGTAATTCTGATTCCCCTTTATCTTTCCTGTATGCACCCAAACTGTGCAAAGGGTGATCTGGCATTTGTTTGTATCTTTAATTCTTCTGTTCCCAATTCTTCCCTATATTATGCCTGACTATGCCCAGTCCCTTCCTTTGCTCTTGTTGTTCCAGAATACTCTTTCCATCTTGGCCTTCTGTCACACCCTCGTTCATCCTAATCATCTTCAGAATCCTCAGACATTTCTACTTGTAATTCTATCCCCAAAACATCCTTTTCTCCCCCACCTTGAATTAAACTCTGTGCTCCCTTCTGCCACCACAGTAAACTGAACTTCCATGTTAGGACAAGTACTTAGCTTTATTATTTGTTTGCCTGCCTTTCTGTTCTACCAGTAACTTAAGTTCTTTGAGGTCCAGGATTATGCTTTGTTCAAATTTATAGCCATTGCTGTGCCTGGTTCATTGTAGGTTCAAATGCATGGATAAATGCATGAATAAATCAAGTGAAATAAGGCTGTGAAGGCACTTTATTAACCATAAAGTGCAACAAAAATATAAAGCATTTTAATCACTATTTAATAAAACTTAAAAATGTAAAAAGTCTTCAAATTTTATTTCCCCTTGAACATCTACCTTGATTCTTTCTATCATGGATTGAATTTTGTTTCACCAAATATGCATCAACTTGGTCAGATTATGTAATGATGTCATTTGATGGTTATGTCAGCATCCTACATGATGTGATCAGTTGTAGGGACATTAAAGTGAAATGCAACACCCTTGTTCAGGCCACAATCTTGAACCAATGTAAGGGGAACTTCCCTGGGGTGTGTCCTGCATTATCTTTTATGTATCATCTTACAATAGATAAAAAGAGGAAATAGCAAGCAGAGAAGGAGGGACATCACCAAGAAAGAAGAACTGGGAGTGCAGCATGTCCTTTGGATCCAGAGTCCCTGTACTGAGAACCTTCTAGATTTAGTGGCAGATTTACAGCAAGACCCATGGAGATCTTCAAGGAACACCAGACCCACAGTTTTTGAAAGAATACAAGGACAATACTTTGTCCAGGAGTAGTATACTGTTCTAACAGATACTTTAAATGTTGAAGTAGGTTTGGAATTGGGTAATGAGTAGAGGCTGGAAGAGTTTCAAGGTGCCTAATATTAAGAGCCTAAATTGCTTTAAGGACTGCTGATGGAATTATGGATATCAAAGACAATTATGGTGAGGGCTTAGAAGGAAGTGAAGAGATGGTGCAGAGAGTGAGAAGCAGTGGCAGAAAAATGGTGGTGGCAGCAGAACCAGGAGACCAGCTTATGATGGTGCAAGAGCCAACTCATGGATCGAGAGAGCTGAGCACCTTTGTACTGAAGTTTACTGGGTTAGTGGGGTGCCTCCAGGCACTTATCTGTAGAGCTATAGATCTTTGTAACACTTTCCCAAGCAGGTAGAGGTCAGGCTGGTCCAAGAGTCTTGAAAGGCTAAGGGGTTGAGAGGCCAATGAATCAGGAAGCAAAAGCTGAAGAGACAAAGAGCATAGGAATCAGAGCTGCCTCAGTCTCAAAGCATAGGGCTATGACTTCTGGAGACTCAAAGGATGGGACCACAGCCCCTTAGGTTCCAAAGGTCAGATCTTTACTAACTTGATTCCAGAATGTGGAGTTTCAGAAAAATGGAGTTGGAATTGCTGCCTAAAGCTGCTGGGCTGGAGGGGATGGAGTTGCCATTCACTTGCACTAGGAGAATGGGACTGCCCAAAGTTGAGGGAACAGAGTTGTTATCCCAGTGAGGCTGAAAGGCAGAGCTGATACTCAGGGTTGAGGGACCTTAACCCAGAATCCAGAGAGCATGGCCAGCACTCAGAGTCTGGTGGGCAGGGCCATTGCCTAGATGGTCTCAAAGAATAGAGGATTGTTTCCAAACCTTGAGAGCTAATGCATTTCATTCTGGCTTGCTTGGTGCCTGCTATCCCTTCATTTCCTCCAATTGCTCCCGTTTGTAATGGAAATATCTATCTTGTGACTGCTGCTCCATTGTACTTTGGTAGCAGATAATCTGTATTCTGATCTGACATTCATTTGTCAGAATTTCCCCCCAACATGGAATTTTGACTTGGAGTTGATTTAAGACTTTTGGAATGATATGATGGGGTGAAATTGTTTTGCATATGGCAAAGACATTAATTCTGGGGGGGACAAAGGGTATAATGTCATGGATTGAATTGTGTCTTCTCAAAATATGTGTCAATTTGGCTGCCCATAATTCTCAGGTTTTTGGCAGTTATGAATTGATGTAATCATCCCCCATGGCATGATTTGGTGTGATCAGCCAATTGATTGTAAAGGGATTGGGGGTGGGTGGGTAGATGGAACACCTTTAATTAGGTCACAATCCTGAGCCACTGTGAAGGATGTTTCTGGGTGTGAGCAGCATCACTTTTATCTTACAAGAGATAAAAGGAGAGAAAGGAGCTCTGGTAGCATAGTGGTTACGAATCGGGCTGCGAATCTCATGGTTAGCAGTTCGAAACTACCAGCTGTTACGCAGAAGAAAGATGAGGCTTTCTGTTCCCGTAAAGATTTACAGCCTCAGAAACCTTGTACAGGGTCGCTATGAGTTGGAACCCACTCCATGGCATGTAACAACAACAACAGTGATAGAGAAATGAGCAGAGAAGGAAAGACCAGACTATCACTAAGAAAGAAGAGCTGGGAGTGGAGCATGTCCTTTGGATCCTGGGCCTTTGTGCTGAGAACTTCCTAGACTTAGGGGAAGATTAATGCCAAGACATATGGAGATCTTCGAGGAACTCTGGGCCCATAAATGTTGAAAGGAGAGAAGGACTTTCCTCCAGAGCTGACAGAGAAAGAGAATGCCTTCTCCTAGAGCTGGTGCCTTGAATTTGGACTTCTTGCTACCTAAACTTGAGAGAATAAATTGCTGTTTATTAAAACCATCCACTTGTGGTATTTCTGTTATAGAAGTGCTAGATAACTAAGATAATCCCCAAGACAGAATTAATGACTATTTCCCTGGGACTCTCTCAGGATGCTACATTTGGCTTTTTTTTTTTTTTTTCCAGGATGCTTTATGCAAATTGAAGTTTATGGCTCATGCACCTGTCTCCTTTACTAGATAGAAAAGTCCTTTAGGAGAAGGATGTGGTGTATTTATCCCTGAGACCCTTCCTGTACCCACCTCTGTATTTTGAACATTAATATTAGATGAATTCCTCTCTTTCTTCCTCCCCAGGGCAAATATCTTCATATGCACCTATCTTCTTTCATTTCCTGGTCTCAGAAGAGGCAGTAAACTTCCTCTATTTTATCCTCCTGTGCCTTGGGAGCTTAAGAGTTGGATAGATTGAATTATTTAATCACTGGTGACTAATGTGCCCTTGTGTTGTTGTTATTGTTGGTAAGTGCTGTTGAGTATGTTTTGATTCATAGCGAACTGGTATAGTGTTTCTGAGATGTGACTGGTGGGTTTGAACCTCTGACCTTAGTTTATCCTATAGCACTACATCGGGATCTACATGAACTTCCAATAACTACAAGAGGTTTTTTGTCTCCTTGAAGAGGGGCCTTTCTGTTTATGAGTGTTTTGGTAAAAGGAATGCAAAGAACCCCAGGAACAAGACTAGGGACAAGCAGGGCTGAGAAGAGAAAATGAATCATATTGGGGAGAGGACTCTGGAGGGAACCTCGGTGAACGTTTGTTGACATCAATTCAGAGGGAGAGCTAGGTCTGAGATTGGATGGTTTTAATCCGATTGCTTCTTTTGGGAGCAGCCTCCAAATCTGAAGGGGGTTTCTGGCCTGAGATGCAGTGCTTGTTTGAATTGTTACCTGTTTATTGATGCTCTGTGGTGAGATGGCTGCTGTTTTCCTCACTAAGTAGATCCATATGAGTCCTGTGAACTGACCATGAGTTTAGGGAGGAGGTGGTGTTAGGGAGTGGGCGGTCTGTGTTTCCAAGGCCTGAGTCACAAACAAAAGCTTGGAGTCTTAGAAATGGCCTTGAAGGCAGGTGTAGCTAGTCCAGATTACAGGTTTCTGGGGCAGGTAGTGTAATTCGAATTCCCTAGCTTTGTGAAAGCAAGAGGAGGCTTTTTGTTTCCATAAAGATTTACATAGGGTAACTATGAGTTGGAATCAATTTGATGACAGCGAGTTTGGTTTTGTTTTTTTTGGGTCAGGCAAAGAATCTTAGCGATCATACAGCACTTAATTTAGCAGATACGGATATTTGCAGATGAGAGGATAACTGACTTGCCCCAAGTCATTCAGATAATTAGGGGCAAAGTCTTAAGGTTTTACATCAGAGGCCAATGCTTTCTCTGCTGTACTAGGCTGCTTGTGCACATCAGGTATATGTGTAGACAAAGACCTCCTGAAGGCCAAACCAAGGACAGCCCTCCACCCTCGAAAGCTGAGAGTCCGGGGAGAGATGTGGGAGAAGCTGACTAGGGCCATGATGATATTGAGATGGGGCAGAGAGTGGGAGTGACATCTCTGGGGTGTTCTTCCCATCACTGAGAGACTCTCTTATTCATGGCCTCACTGACGCAATTCTATCATATGGGCAGGATAGTGCAAATGGTTAAGCACTAGACTATAAACTGAAAGGTGTGCATTTTAGACTTACCCAGAGGTGCCATAAGCGAAAGACCTGATGGTCTGCTTCCTTCAGGTCACACCCATGAATTCCTGATGGAGCAGTTCTACTCCACCACACATGACATTGTCTTGAGTTGAAATCAATTAAACAGCAACTGGTTTGCTTTTTGGTTTGCTATTGCTGTTGTTAAGTATTGTTAAGTCGGTTCTGACTCATAGCAACCCTGCATAGAGTTTCCAAGGAATGGCTGGTTTGTTTGAGCTGCCAACCTTGTGTTTAGCAGTCGAGCGCTTAGCCTACAGTGCCACACTAGGACCCTGTTAATTTGGCTAATCATTGATGAATAAGGCTGATTCCTTACTTTCCTCTGTCTTTTTTTTTCTTTTTTCCCTCCCTGTCCCCTTCCCTTCTTGCTTCCTTTTTTTTAACTGAGCACAATTTTTGTGTCAGACACAGTACACTATGGATAGGTCAGTTTCTGTCCAGATGGAACACGTAGTCTAGTGGGGAAGATATGGATTGGGCTTGGGCTCTGCTAGAAGATTAATCTTATGCTTGAGAGGGTCCCTTTACATGGAAATAATAAAAGGGAACTTCTAAGATCACTTTGGAAATAAAACGAGATGTTCTTCAGGTAACCCGTAATTACAGTTAATTTGAGAGTCCTTAAATATAATTTCTTTTTTTTTTTTAAATTAAGTTTTTATTATGAATTGAGTGATAGTTTCCATGGCAGGACATTGGTTTTACACTCATCCTATGGTATTTCATTTCATTACAATGATTACAATCTGCTCCGTGCATCATCATTCAACAGTATTTGCTTCTATTCCCTTTGTGGGTTTTTTGTTTTGTTTTGTTTTTGTTTTTTAATGTATACAAAAGCATTCAGGGTTATATAATCATTTAAACAACCAAAGGGCACATTCTGAAAGTCTGCCTCTTGGCTGCCAGCACACAGCCTTTCTCTTTCCATGAGTCTAGAGTCCTCAGCTGCTCTATCTCTCCATGTCCTCATTTCTGCCTCCATCTCTGGTGTCGCTGCTTCTCTGGATTGGGTCCCACATTCTGATCATGCTCTTTTCCCTTGATGGTTTTAGGGTAGTCTGTTTCTGGACTGTAAGATTAACTACTCCCCCTTTTTTGTTACAAAACTTCTACCTTTATAGTTGTTACAGTTGCAATTAGTCATGATAACAATTACTCACTATTGAATAATATAATTTCTACACATATAAAGTTTACACTCTTTCCTGATACCTCCTTGAATTTGTTTATTCCTAAATGACCTTTGTTGAAATTTCATCCAATTCATGCAGTCTTACAAACATTGAGAAAGACAAAGAACCACGCATACATTTATAGAATGGCATCCCTATGCAAACACACTTCCCTTCACAAAAATTCAAAGGCACAAAAGTATACAGATGTAACCTTAGTAGAGTCATGTATACAGATGCAACCAGAACTACATGAACACACATGTAAATACCTGCATGAAAAACATCATATTAATATTTGTTTAAAGTGTTTTGTTTGAGGAAAGTCACGTAAATGCTTTGTAAAACAATAACAAAAACAAAAATACCCGAAGAAACTCAGCCAGGTTTCAAGTGACTTATAACTTGGAGTACCTAGATTTTGAAAGCAGAGCTCTCAAAATACTCTGGAAAAAGAAGACAATTCATCAAAAGAAGCAGCAGGAATCTGGATAATTCTCTTGGAGATGAGGCACACAGAGATTTGTATGGCTTCATCTGGGTTCTCTCAGCATCCCCTCTATGCTATAAGTCTTCTCTCCATGTTGTCACCATGGCTTTTAAATTTGTTTTTACACTAGATTGAAATTCTTTAGAGGCAACCCCAATGTTGTTGTCATGTTGGTGTTCCCAGCCCCTAGCATAGTGCTTGATTCATTGCAGAGGCTCAAGAAATTCTACTCGAATAAGTGGGAAAGGAGAGCACACAAAGTTCTTGTGTATTTCCCTCTATCAGTGTGAAAGATAGTATATTTTGGATCCCTCAGCCTCTATTTCAACTTTTTTCTCTCTAGAGAGGGATGTCTGGGTGGTATAAAGAGTGAATGTGCTTGATTTCTAACTGAAAGATCAGAAGTTTGACTCCACCCAAAGGTGCACTGGAAGAAAGTCTAGTGATCTACTTCTGATAAAACCAGCCATTGGAAATCCCATGGAGCACAGTTCTGCTCTGACACACATAGAGTCAAAGTTGACTCTCCTGCAACTTATCTTTTTTAAATGACTATTAAGGAGCCCAGACAGTCAAAAACAGCACACCCCAGATTCTCATGCAGTTAGATCTCTGTATGTGAATTAGATGATATCAATCAGATGTACCAACAAGAGGCTTGCATTTGGAGCAGAGAATTTTGCAAGAGCGTGGACTGTAGTAGATATGGTATGGCTTTGGATTTGGTGATTACAGTGGTAGCGTCACTAAATTTGACCAAGAATTTCTGATTTTGAGAGGAGGAGCAGCAACCTTGGTGGCCCCGCTCTGTGATGTGAAGTTGTTTCTGGAAACTCAGTGTACAGTCGTCTCTGAAGGTCCCCAAGTAAAACTGAGAAGCATGTATTTTCTCATAATAAACACTCTTCTGCTTCAATCAGAGAGAATTGGTTGTGTTCTTTACAACAGAAACCTGCCCAGTACACTGTCACAGGGACAAGAGCCACCATTCCTAACTTCTGTGAGCTAACATGAATTGATTAGCTGTCTCATTACTGTATCCATATGGAAGTTTAAGAGGAACAAAGATTGCCCATTTTCTCAAATAATAAAATTTGACACATTATTTGAGATACAGAGATGACAAAAACCAGTTAGCCAACAGTCTAGAACTGGAATGGAGCCAAGAAGAATGACAAGATACTTCTGGGCTACAACTCTGGGATGACTGCAACAGAAATCGGGAGTCAGCTGACATGTTGAGAAACACAATAGTCAGGCACACAATAGTTCAGGAGTAAGTGAGAAGTTCTCTGTGTCTTATATAGGATCGCTATGAGTTAGAATCAACTCAACGGCAATGGATTTGGATTTTTGGTTTGGGTTCAGAAGTAGCTAAGCATAACAAAGTCCTTGCCCTCATGGAGTTTATATTCTTAAAGGGGATTATAGTAAAAAAACAAAGTAACAATTGCATGTGTAACATGGCAAGCCAAGTCACTGACATTTTAATGTATGTTTGCCTCAATTTTTAATACCCAGTAAGTAATAGATAAACATATATTGATATAATGACTGAGCTTAGCTGAATTTGCATGGCAAAATGTTATTAAGTGCGGTTGAGTCAGCTCTGATTCATAGTGACTCTGTACAGGGTTTCCAAAGGTTGGTGGGTTTGAGTTGCCAACTTTGTGGTTAGCAGCTATATGCTGATCCTACAGAGCCACATCTGCTGCACAGGAACTTTTTAAAGTGTTGAAGAACTTTTTAAAGTGTTGAAGAGATGTCAGCTTGAGGACTAGGGTGCGCCTGACCCAGACCATTGTGATTTCAATAGCCTCATATGGATGCGAAAGCTAGACAGTGAATAAGGAGGATCGTAGAAGAATTGATGCCTTTGAGTTGTGGTGTTGGAGGAGAATACTGAAAGTGCCATGGACT
>NW_006408582.1:4481490-4489153 GCF_000296735.1 Chrysochloris asiatica | reverse complement strand
CAACTGACAACAGAGCCACATAATTCCAAAATCTAGTAAACTGTTGTGTTGGTGAAGAATACTAAATATATCATTGACTGGCAGTAAAATAAACGAATTACTCTTAGAAGAATCCTTAGTAGTGAGGATGGCGAGACTTCAGCTTGCTTGCTTTGGACACATCATCAGGAAAGACCGATCATGTTTGGTAAAGTGGAGGGTCAACAGAAACAAAAGAACCCCTCAATGAGCTGGATTGATACAACAGCCCAACAATGGACACAGACATACCAATGATCACGTTTTGTTCTATTACAGGGTCACCATGAGTCGGAGCCAACATAATGATTGTGAGACTTCGTCTCTTGTTTGTTATCAGAAGGACCAGTCCCAACAGAAGGACATCATGTTCTGTTTTATTTTGCATGGGGTCACTATGAGTTGGAACCAACTCTACTGCATCTAAAAACAGTCTCATGACCTTAAGAATGAAAGATCCAGTCAGAGCCGTGGCTTCCAAGGGGATCTGGTAAGTCATTTATATTCACAGCAGAGATATCAGCTCAAAAGGATATGGTGACTGTTTTTTTGGAATTCCAAAGGGGACCAGGCAGTGTTCTGTTGCGATAGAGTCATTATTTCTCATAACTAACTCGACAACACTTAATGACAACAACAACAAACAACAGCAAGGGGCTATAGGATAATCATAGGACTGTTAACTGTAATCTCAGCAGTTCAAATCCATTAGCCACCCCACAGGAGTAAGACGAGACTTTTTGCTCCTGTAAGTAATGATTTACAGCATTGGAAATCCTACTGTTATTGTTGTAAGGTGCTGTTGGCTCATAGTGATCCTGTGTACAATAAAAAGAAACACTGCCTGGTTCTGCACCCTCCTCACAATTGTCGGTATGCTTGAGCCCATTGCTGCTGCCACTGTGCCAATCCATCTTGTTGGGGGCGGGGGAGCAGTCTTCCTCTTTCCCCCTGACCTTCCACTTTACCCGGTATGATGTCCTTCTCCTTGGGACTGATACTTCCTGGCAGCATGTCCAAAGTAGGAGAGATGAAGTCTGACCATTCCCACTTCTTAGGAGCATTCTAGTTGTATTCTTCCAACACAGTTTTGTTTGTTCTCTGGTAGTCCATGATACTTTAAATATTCTTCTCCAGCATAATAATTTAAATGCACCAATTCTTCTACAGTCTTCCTTACTTATTGTCCAACTTTCACATGCATATGAGGTGACCCAAGTGTTGGGTCAGGCTCTCTTTAATCCTCAAAGTGACATTTTTGCTCTTTAACACCTCAAAAAGGCAGGGTCACTATGAATCAGGCAATGGGTTTGGTTTGGTTTTCGTTTTGAGTTGAAAGTAGTAACTCTAAAATGTCCTTTAAGAGCTAAGATCTCTCTCTCTCTCTCTCTCTCTCTCTCTCTGTGTGTGTGTGTTTCCCTTCTCCTTAAGCACCATGATTGTTTTCAAAATCAAGTAGTACAACCATAGATAGAACATATATTACATTTATTTCATCATGACTTGGTTAAAGAACAATATAAAAAAGGTAAGAGAAGAATTTTATTAGAATTTTTATAAACACTATCCCAAATGTACTGCTCTAATATGTGCTATTATCCCATACTCTCTCCTTTCAAATGGATTTTTTCCTACAAACCTGCATAAATTTTGTTTTATAGCCATTTGCCTTATATATCTATATGTCATTAAAACTTTATTGCTCTAATACAAAATTGTATGCTCTTTCTGATTACAACCAGGCAAAATTATGTGTGTTCATGGACTAAAGCCAGCAGAGAATAAGCAAAAAGGAAGTTAGCTATTATGTGAGGGTCATGAGTCTAAGGGGAATGCTTTTTCTCTCCTTTAGATGTTCCTTTAATGCTTTTCAGTAACATTTTTACAAGGCTATAATTTACTATTGATTAGATTGGGAAAAATAATAAAATGCTTCTTTGGCTGAAAAGAGTTTAAAACCCAATAACATGATCAAGAGAACACTGCCCTGTACAGAGATTTGTAGCCTGGGTGTCCTTCATCACTCTGTGGTGCAGGCTGAGGGGCGTCTTAACACATAAACATCTGTTGTTGCTAAGCGCCATTGAGTCAGTTTCAACTCATAGGAACCCTGTATGGAGTTTCTGGGAAGCAACTGGTTGGGTTTGAACCACTGAACTTGCATTTAGCAGTCTAGTGCTTACTTATCCTATAGTCCTATTGTTGTTGTTGCTAGGTGCCATCAAGTTGGTACCGACTAGTAGTGACCCTTATGCACAATCGTTACTACATGCGTTCCAATCGCTGCTGCCACTGTACCGATTCATTTCCTTGGGGGTCTTCTCTTTTTCTCTGACCCTCCATTTTACCAAACATGATATCCTTCTCCAGGGACTAGTCCCTCCTGACAATATGTCCCAAGTATGAGAGACAAAGTCTGGGCTGACTTCCAGGGAGCATTCGGACTGTATTTCTTCTAACACCGGTTGGTTTGTTCTTTTGGTAGTCCATGGTAATTTTAATATTCTCTTCCAACACCACAGCTCAAATGCATCAATTCTTCTGTGGTCTTCCTTATTCACCGTTCAACTTTCACATGCATATGAGATTACTGAAAATATGGTGGCTTGGGTGAGGCACACCTTAGTCCTCAAACTGACATTTTTGCTCTTGAACACTTTAAAGAGGTCTTGTGCAGCAGATTTGCCTAATGCAATATGTTGATTTCTAGACTGCTGCTTCCATGAGTATTTATGGTTGATCCAAGCAAAATGAAGTATTTGACAACTTTCTTCTTTTCTCCATCTATCTTGATGTTATTTATTGGTCCAGTGGTAAGGATTTTTGTTTTCTCTACATTGAGATGCAACCCATACCAAAATCTGTGGTCTTTGATCTTCATCAGTAAATATTTTAAAGTCCTCTTGGATGTCAGCAAGCAAAGTTATATCATCTGCATACAGCAGGTTGTTAATAACTCTTCCTCCTATCCTGATGCCACATTTTTCTTTGTATAATCGAACTTTTTAGATTATTTCCTTAGCATACAGATTGAATAAATTAGGTGAAAAAATGCAATCTGGCTCTCATCTTTCCTAATTTTAAACCATTCAGTGTTCCATTGTTCTATTTGAACAACTGCCTCCTGGTCTGGGTACAGGTTCCTCATTAGCACAGTTAAGTGATCCAGAATACTCATTCTCCACAATGATGCCTATATTTTTCGTGATCCACACAATTGAAAGCCTTTGCATAGTCAATAAAGAATAGATTAACATCTTTATGGTATTCTCTGCTTTCAGCCAAGATCTTTCCGATGTCAGCAATGATATCCTTCCATTCCATGTTCTCTTCTGAATCTGGCTTGAACCTCTGGAAGTTCTCTGTCAATGTATGATCGCAGCTATTTTTGAATTATCTTTAGCAAAATTTTGCTTTAATTTTAGTCATGGCATATTAAGGATATTGTCTGAGATTTCCACATTCCATTGGGGCACAAATATGGATCTCTTCCAGTCAGTTGGCCAGATAGTTTTCTTCCAAATTTCTTCGCATAGAAGAGTGAGTACCTCTAGTGTTTCATCAGTTTGTTGAAATATTTCATTTGTATTCCATCAATACTTGGAACCTTATTCTTTGCCAATGCCTTCAATGCACTTGGAGTTCTTTCTTTAGTATCATTGGCTCTTGATCATATGCTACCTCTTGAAATGGCTGAACATTGACCATTGCTTTTTGATACAGTGACTCTGTGTATTCCTTCCATGTTCTTTTGATGCTTTCTGCATCATTCAATATTTTGTCCATAGAATCCTTCAATATTTCAAGTCAAGTCTTGAATTTTTTATTTAGTTTCCTCAGCCTGAGAAATGCTGATCATGTTCTTCTCTTTTTGTTTTCTAACTCCATGTCTTTGCACATCTTTCATAATATTTGACTTTGTCTTCTTGAGCTGCCTTTAAAATTTTTTCTATTCAGCTCTTTTACATCTTCATTTCTTCCATCTGCTTTAACATCTCTACGCTGGAGAGCAAGTTTCAGAGTATCTTCTGACATCCATTTTGTTGTTTTTTTTCTCCTTTCTTGTATTGTTACTGGCCTTTTACTTTCTTCCTATATGATGTTTTTTACATCATCTCACAACTCTTCTGGTCTTTAGTGTCTAATGCTTCAATCTGTTCTTGAGATGATCTTTAAATACTGGGGGATATATTCAAGGTCTTATTTTGGTTCTCGTGGACTTGTTTTAATTTTCCTCAACTTCAGCCTGAACTTCATATGAGCAATTGATGTTCAGCTCCACAGTCTACTCCTGGCCTTGTGTTGGCTGATGATGTGGAGGTTTTCCCACAGATGTAGTCAATTTGATTTCTGTGTATTCTATCTGGTGAGGTCCATGTGTATAGTCATCTTTTGTGTTGTTTAAAATAGTGCCTATTAGGTGCCACTAAGTCAGTTTCAATTCATAATGACAGAATAGAACCTCACCAAAGGGTTTTCTAGGCTGTAATGTTAGTTGGGGCAGATTGCCAGGTCTTTCTCTGTCAGAGCTGCTGAGTGTGTTCAAACCACCAACCTTTTGGTTAACAGTCAAGCACTTAGCTGTTTCACACCAGTCCTTTCTATACACACTTAGAGGAGGCAGAAGGATTTGCTAGCTCCTTATGACCCAGATTCCAAGATCCAGAATCTTAGTTTCAGAAGGTCCTCAGACCTCCCTAGAGCTGACTAGAGAAGGAAGTCAGTGGGCAGGGAGGATTCTGGGTAGAAACCCAGTAGTTAGTCATGGTCATCCCAGGTAACCTGCATCTCTGTTTATGTTCATTATTTGACTGAAGACTTAATGCCATAATTTTGTTATCCTTCCCCATATACTCTTAACAAAAGCAGCAAAGGATGTAACTCTGAAGAAGCTGAGATTTCAGTCCTGGTTCTTTCATTAAGTCTTAGTGTGAATGAGAGTTAATGAAAAAGCAAATTTTTTTAGGGTCTCAGTTTCTTATGTGAAAAAACAAGGATGTTAAACTAGACGATCTCTAAGTCTCTTTCAGATCAGGTATTCTGTTACTTTACACTTCTCAGGATGAAAAATGATGCATTTATTCATCAGGCAGTGCTTTTAGACTCAATCCAAGAATAATGTGTGGCTTCCAGAAAGGTCCTAAAAACAGAAACTCAATTTAGGTACCCACTGTAATCTCTTCAGATTAACTCAATCTAAAAACTTGGAGTTAATTCCAACTCATGGTAACCTCTGTGTGCCATAGTAGAACTGTGCTTCATAAGGTTTTCATTTGATTTAAAAACAAATTTTTTTCCATGGGTTTCTTCTGAGGATGCCTTTGGGTGTACTGGAAACTCCATCCTTTTGGTGAGCAGCTGAATGTGTTAACCATTTGCAACACTTAGGGTTTTTTTCCAAACCAAAATGGAACCAACCGCCATCGAATCGATTCTGATTCGTAATAGTCTGATAGGACAGAGTAGACCTGCCCTTTTGGGTATCTTAGACTGTAAATTTTTATGAGCAGACATACTCATCTTTCTCCCAAGAAGTGACTAATGGGTTTGAATTACTTGTCTTGTGGCTAATAGACCAAGCAGTCATCCACTATGTCAACAGGGAGTCTTTTCAAGTCAACAGTATCTCCTTATTTATTCATTTACTTGTTAAATAATATTTTATTGTGTTTAGGGTAAAAGTTTACACAGCAACTTAGGTTCCTATTTGACAATTTCTACACAAAGTATTCAGTAATATTGGTTGTACTTTCCACAGTATGTCATCATTCTTATTCATTTTGCTATGGTTGACCCATTTCTAGTATTTTATTTCCCTGGTCCCTCACCTTCTCATTTTTGCTTTAGAGTAATTTTTAATCATTTGGTTTCATATAGATGACTCTTTAAAGAAATTATTCTGTGTTTTATGAGCCAATATGTAATTTAACTAAAAGGTGATATTCAATTTAAGTCTTAAAGAGTACTTCAAGGCAATAGTCTCAATTGGTCCAGTAAGTCTTAATTGAGCTCTATGCCATACTTTTCTCCTATTCTGTCAGGATCTATCTATTGTGGCCTTGTCTAGAGTGGTTGGTAATGGTAACTGGTCACCATCTAGCTCTTCTATTCTCAGGGCAGATAAGGCCATGATACTATTAGTCCTGTTGTTGTTGTTAAGTTGGTTCCAACTCATAGTGACTCTGTATAGGGTTTCTGAGAAGCAGCTAGTGAGCTTGAACTGCTAACCTTGTGGTTCAAATATTCTAGTGCTTATCCTACAGTATCACACCAGTAGGCTACTCTTTTTTTTTTTGTCTTTGGTTTCTTTCTTTCTCTTTTGTTCTGGAGAAATAAATAGAGACTAGTAGCTGTATCTTAGATGGTTGCTAGCAAGCCTTTAACACTCCAGACACTACTGATCATATTAGGATGTAGAACATATACTTTGTGAACAATATTATACCAAATAATTGAGTTGTCCCACAAGAATATGGTCTTATTCAGAAACAAGGAAGGCTGTCGCTAATGTATACCCCCAAGGAAGCTCCAGCTCTCCCAGTAGTTGGAACTGGAAGTAGGTGAGCACTGCAGTTGTGAACCACATTTATGAAATGAGGAGCTAGCCACATTAACACTGTTCAGGAAAGCACTACTAGAAATCTGCAGAACCAGCCCTGGCTAGCCTTGAACTAGGAAGCAACTGAACAGATGCATCAGAAAGAAAAAGGAAAGAAAAGATATTGGTGATTTGTGCCAGCCAGCCAGGCGCACCGTGGCCATCTTGAACTTTAGAGGGCAATTTTGAAGGCAAGAAGGAAGTAGAGGAGCTTCTGGTACCCCACTGAGGCAAAACGACACGGGTAAGGAGGGCTCCAAGGACAAAGAGGGAGATCTCAAGGAGGAGGCCATCGGTAATGGACTCAAAACCCTCAAATCACCATAAGGCTCAGGGCATCTGCTTCCTCTACTCACTTTTTCAAAAAAATCACGCCACGGAGGAATTTTTGGCAATTTGAACTTTCACCTGCCAATGCTGGCAGGGACTGGCCCGGCTCCTTGGAGCTTTGAGGGCAGGGCTAGAGCCAGCCCAAGTGGGGAATCTCAGGTGGACAAAAGCCGCAGGAGAGTTCTCTGCCCAGCTTAAAATCTCAAGGTGTGTAGCAGGCAGGGAACGGAGGTTCGACCAGGGCGCAGAGAGAAACAGAAGTGCGGTGACTTTTGGAAGTCATCAGACGCGGACTCCACCCACCAGCTCGAGATGCTTTTTGGCATTTTGAACTTTCACCCACCACTGCAGGCAGCAACTGCCCCGGATCCTTAAAAGAACATTCTGAGGACTTCCAGCGCTTCCCTGACCAGGCAGCACAGCCTCCCTTCTGTTATCAGAGGACTCCGCTTTTGTTTTTGATTTTGATTTTGGCTTGGTGTTCTACCCGACTGGTGTTGCTTGGCTGTCACATAGCCTCCCTTCTGCTGTTGGAGGACTCTTTGTCCCCCTACATTACACGAAAAGAGTCAGCAACTGCTGCCAAATAGCCAAGCTGCAATAACACTTTATAAAACACCAAAACCCAGGCAAGAAACAATACCAGCTTCCATAAACCAGGGAAAAAGACAACACCTGTAAAAGTTACTCTGAGTTAAGCAATAAGAAGAGTGAAAA
>NW_006408582.1:4455758-4472234 GCF_000296735.1 Chrysochloris asiatica | reverse complement strand
TGAAAAGAACTAATAGATCTATTTTGGAAGAAGTGCAGCCAGAGTGCTCCTTGGAGGCCAGGATGGCTAAGCTTCGTCTCTCATACGTTGGACATATTGTCAGGAGAGAACAGTCGCTGGAGAAGGATGTCATGCTGGGTAAGATTGAGGTTCAGAGAAAAAGAGGAAGACCCCCAACGAGATAGATCAGCCAGGTGGCATCATTGATGGCATCAAGTGTAGCAGCGGTGGTGGGGTTGGCCCGGGATCGGGCATTGTTTCGTTCTGCTGGGCATGGGGTCACTATGAGTCAGTTCAGATTCGATGGCACCTGACAACAACAACAACAGAGGAGGTGGATACATTTTTAGAAAAACATGACCTACCTAAACTTACACAGAGTGAAGTAGAAAACTTGAACAGACCTATAACAAAAGAAGAAACTAATCAGGTCATCAAAGAACTCCCAATCAAAAAAGGTCCAGATCTAGATGGCTTCACTGGTGAGTTAGGGAAATTAAAGGCATCCAAATTAGCAAAGAGGAAGTAAAACTCTATTCACAGATGATATGATACTATACATAGAAAACCCCAAAGGGTTAGCAAAAAAAAAACCTTACTATAACTCATTGGAAGATTCAGCAAAGTGGCAGGGTACAAGATCAACATAAAAAATCAGTCAAATTCCTCCATACTAATTATGACTTCACGGAAAAGGAAATTAGAGAAGCAATGCCATTTACAATTGCTGCCCAAAGGGTGAAATATTCAGAAATACATCTAACCAGAGAAACAAAGTACTTATATAAAGAAAACTACAAAACACGACTTTAAGAAACCAAAAGAGATTTACAAAAATGGAAGAATATGCCATATTTATGGATATAAAGACTTAACATTGTTAAAATGTCAATACTACACAAAGCAATCTACAGATAAAACACAATCCAATCCAGATTCTAATGACATTCTTTAAAGAGATCGAAAAAAAGATTACAAACTTTATATGAAAGGAAAGAGTTCCTGGATAAGCAAAACACTAGTTATGAAGAACAAAGTTGGAGACCTCTCACTTCCTGATTTCAAAATTTACTACATGGCTACAGTGATCAAAACTGTTTGGTACTGGTACAATGAAAGATACATTATCAATGGAACAAAATTGAGAATCCAGAAATTAACCTATCCACATTCAGTCAACTAATCTTTGACAAAGGGCCAAAGTTAATTGAATGGGGAGGAGATAGTCTCTTCAACAGATGGTGCTCGCAAAACTGGAAATTGATATGCAAAAGATTGAGAAAAAAGACCTTTATCTCACACCATATACAAAAAAATCCCCCCAAAAATAAAAAAAACTCAACATGAATTAAGGACCTAAATGTAAATCCCAGAATTATAAAGGTCATCAATGACAAAAAAGGGACAAATTTAAGGGATTTAATACAGGGCACACATAGATTATCAGACATTGAGAAATTTGCACAAACAAAATAGATGATTGGGCTATACTAAAAATTAGAAGCTTATGTGCATCAAAAGATTTCACCAGAAGAGTACAAAGGGAGACCACAGAATGGGAAAAAAATCCTTTGCAACAACACATCAGACAAGGAACTAATCTCTACAATGTATAGGAAACTAAACACTTCTACAAGAAAAAGACATACAACCCAATTAAAAAAATGGGCACAGGATATACATAGACATTTCAACAAGGAAGACATTTAGACAGCCAACAAACACATGAAGACATGTTCATGCTCATTAGCCATTGGTGGTGGCTGTGTGCCGTGGAGTCGGTTCCAACTCATAGCAACCCTGTACAGGGTTTTCGAGGCTATAAATCTTTACGGAAGCTGAACATCTCATCTTTCTCCCACAGAACAGCTGGTAGTTTTGAACTACTGACCTTGAGGTTTGCAGCCCAATTCATAACCGCTACACTACCAGAGCTCCTTGTTGTTGTTGTTAAGTGCCATTGAGTCGATTCTGACCTATAGCAACCCTGTAGAGGGTTTCCAAGGAGCAGCTGGTAAGCTTGAACCACCGACCTTGCAGTTCAAATGACTTTGCAGTCTGACGCATTAGCCCACAGTGCCACACCAGGATTACCAGAGCTCCTTGTTGTTGTTGTTACGTGCCGTCAAGTCGATTCTGACCCATAGTAACCCTGTATAGGGTCCAAGGAGCAGCTGGTGAGCTCCTTAGAGAGCTACAAATCAAAACACCAATGAACAATTATCTCACACCAGAAATAACAGTAAAGTTGAAAAAAGCAGAGGACAATAAATCCTGGAAAGGATGTGGAGAGACTGGGACCTTCCCACATTGTTGGTGGGAATGTAAAATTGTTTAACCACTCTGGAATATGACATGGCACTTCCTTCTAAAGCTGGAAATAGAAATACCTTAGGGTCCAGGAATTCCTCTACTTGGTATATACCCACAAGAAATATGAGCTATAATATGAGTAGATATATGCACACCAATGTTCATAGCAGCACTATTCATTCACAATAGCAAAAAAATGGAGACAGCCTAAGGGCCCATCAATGGAAGAATGGATAAACAAACTTTGGTATGTATACACAATGAAATATTATGCTACCTTGAAGAATAACAAGGAAGTTGCAAACCACCGCATAACATGGATGAACCTTAAGGACATTATGCTGAGTGAAATTAGTCAGTCACAAAAGGTCAAGTATTGCATAAGACCATTATTGTAAAAGCTTAAGAAAAGATACCCATACTAAAAGGAAAAAAGAAAAAAAACTTTGTTGTTTACCAGGGGTGGGAGGGAGGGTACTGTACAACACAGTTTAGGGATAGACACATCATAGTTTAGAAGTTGGGGAGGGCAATCTACAAAGAAGGGGAGTGGAATACACAAGATGGGGAAAAAGATGGAAGAACAAGGTAGATAGAAGAACACTTAGATAGGTTTGCATTGGTTAAATGGGACAGAGGTAAATAGTGATGTATGCTCAATCTTGGAACAACAGGGTTCTGTGATACAGGGATTGAGGCATAGTCTGAATAGGTAAAAGAGGGGGAAATAATGTTAAGATGCTTGACTGTCATATGGATATTGGTTCCCCTTGCCTAATATTGTAAAATAGACACTTGAATGGGATAGAAAGGAATATCAGGAAATAGGATTACAGAAAGTTTGTAATCCCATCTTCACCCTATAATGGATTGCAATACCTAAAAGGGTTTCTAGAACTTGACCAGTGAAATAGGCATCTTGCAGAGCCTTTGTAGCCTTTGTAGTATATAGGACCGTGGGTGGAATCTAAGCCCCATCCAAAACCTTCTGAGGTGGGACATTCCTACTTGAAAGGACGTTCATACCAGCCAAGAGAAGCTAGAGGAACAGAAGATAGACCAGCAGGAAAAACAAAACACAACAACAAAACAAGAATGGCAGTCTGATTGGCTACTACAAGAATATGCAAGCTGTTTGCTGGGGAGCCATCAAGGCAAGCAATTAAGTTCCTTCAGGACAAATCCCCCTCAAGACTGAAACTCAAAGGGAACACACAAGCAGGCATGTAAGCTCATTGGTGACCTCACTGGTTTCCATGTGAATGGAAGTTGGGGAAGTCAGTATTGAAAATATGGACTGAGTTTGACCACATTCCATAGACTCCTGTTGACCTTGAGATGAGAGCAAGAAGAGGAAGGGCTGGTTGTCTGAAGTTTGGGGAAACTTGGGAATTCCTGAGCCCCTAGACACTGACCTAGCCATGGAGGGCTAGAACTGAGAGTGAAGTGTCCAGCTAATGTGAAGTGGAGGGAGACATACAAGAATGCCCAAACTTGTAGATAATACCCGTTTAACTTACCTTCAATGGCTTGATGACCAGAGCTTGACTAGAGGAAGATAAAGAAATTTGATAAAGGAAGCAAGTGTAAATTGCAAAAATTTGATGAACTTAACCAGTACTTATGGATGTAGTAGTTCAAAATATCAACCAAGAGGGAAGGAGTCTTCACATCAAGGATCAAGCCTATCCCCTCAGCTCACAGGGTGGATAAAGATGGACAACTTAGACATTGGCTAACTAAAATGGGAGAGTTATAAAGGTATGAAGTGGCTGGCTTACAAGTTTTCAAGAGGGAGTTTAGTTTCGGAGTCAGTGGGGGAAGGTAGAACAACCACTGGATAGTTTTCATAGTATCTAATGGGTCTGGTGAAAAAAGATGGGGATAGGATTCTTTTGATTCAATAGTAATTGTTATCATGACTAATTGTGATTGTCACAGCTGTAAAGGTAGAAGTTGAGTAGCATCAAGGTGATAGTAGTTAATCTTACATTCAAAGAACAGAGGATCCTAAGACCATCAAGAGAGAAGAGCACGAGCAGAACTTGCGATCCTAACCAGAGAAACAGTGACACCAGAGAAAGAGGCAGAGGTGATGAATGAAGAGACAGAACAGCTGAGGACTCTAGACTCATGGAAAAAGACAAGCTCTGTGAAGGCAGGAAGGAGACTTACTTGCAGAATGTGTCCTTTGGTTCTTTAAATGATTATATATTCCTGAGTGGTTTTGCATACATTAAAAAACAACAACAAACAAACAAACAAGCAAAAAAACCAAAAAAACAAAGAAACCCCAACAACATCCCAAAACCCAGGAGGAATAGAAGCAAATACTATTAAATGATGATGCATGGAGGGGGTTGTAATCATTGCAATGAAATAAAACATTATAGGATGAATGCAAAACTGATGTTCTCCCATGTAAACTATCACTCAGTTCATAATAAAGCTTTAAAAAATGAAAATTATAAATAATAAAGGATTTGAGATAATACAAAATCTGCAAATGGAAACCCAGAAGATTACTACTAAGATTTCAGAAATGGACAATATATTGGAAGAGCAAAGGAGCAGATTTAAATCAATGGAAGTCCAGATTAGTGAACTTGAAGATAAATCTCTCAGTACTAGTATGCTAGAAGAACAACCAGAAAAAGGAATGAAAAATTTTGATGAAAGCCTTTGATTCATGTAGGACAATATGAATAGGAATTCATATGGTTGTTCAGAATTCCAGAACAGGAAGAGACAAAGAAAATCACAAAAAAGATAGTAGAAGAGCTATTGGAAGATAATTTCCCTAATGTCATGAAAGCTGAGAAGATAAGCATTCAAGAAACTGAATGAAGCCCAAACAGGATAGACCCCTAAAGAAAATCACCAAGACATATCATAATCAAAGGCTCCAAAATCAAACACTAGGAAAGACTCATGAGAGCAGCTTGGGTAAAACAAAAATTACTTACAAAGGAGAACCAGTAAGATTAGGTTCTGATTACTCAGTAGAAACCATGCAGGCAAGAAGGTAATGGGGAGACATATACAAAATTCTGAAAGAAAAAATTGCCAACCAAGAATCATATACCCAGCAAAACTGTTCCTAACATATGACAGTAAAATTAGAGTATTTCCAGGTAAACAGAAATGAAAAGAATTTGTAATAATCAGGCAAACTTTACAAAAAATACTAACAGGAGACATTTGTTCTGAGAACCAACAACAGCAGGTAACAACCTGAGATTGACATACACAGCAACACCACCCAGAATTCAATCTAGATATAGAAATATCTAAAATAAAACAAATCTACAAGCCATGGTATTTCCAATAACGTCATATGTATGTGAAAGTTGGTTTGACAAGTTATAGGCTCAGGCCTAGCAATGGTTGTGAAGCTGGCCCAGGACCAGGCAGTGTTTCATTTATTGTGCATGGGGTTATTATGAGTTGGTACTGGCTCAATGGCACCTAACACCAATAACAACAGAACAAAACTGAAAATAGGGAACCAAAGATATCAATCTGTAGTGAAGACAATGTCATAGCAAAAAGATGAAAAAAAGAACTCCCAAATGGTGAGGAAGTTAAGTAGATATCAAGATAAAATAGATTGTTTTAAACAAGAAAAGAACTTAAATAATTACAGGGTAACCTCAAAGAAAATTAATAACACCTTTACATCAAATCAAGAAAAGTGCAAACCATAAAGACAGTGAATATTAAAATAACAACAATGAAGAAATGGACAAGAAACCCCCTCCCCACACACAAAATGAACTAAGCACAGAAAATTATGTGGAACAAAGAAAACAGCAGTACCACAAAAAACACACACAGCAAAATGACTCCAATCAATTCATACTTATTGATAATTAAACTGAACATCAATGGATTAAATGCACCAATCAAGAGGCAGAGTAGCAGAATGGATAAGAAAACAGGATCCTTCAATATGCTGTCTACAATAGATATATCTTACATGCAAAGACAAAAATAGATTAAAAATCAAAGAATGAAAAAAATATATAACAAGCTAATGCAATAAAAAATGAGCAGGAATGGCAATATTAATTTCTGATAAAATAAACTTTAAAGTAAAAACCAACGTAAAAGACAAAGAAGTACATTGTCTCATGATTAAAGGGTCAATTGAACAAGAGGACAGAACTATAATATCTATGATCCCAATGAAAGAGCCTCAAAATATATAAATCAAATGTAGGTAGAATTGAAGAAGAACATAGACAAAGAATAGTAGGAGATTTTAATGCACCACTTTTGATGAAGGATATAACAGCTAGAAAAAAAAATTCAGCAAAGACACAGCAGAACTAAACAACACAGTCAACCAACTTGACCTTATACTGTTGTTGTTGTTATGTGCTGTGGAGTTGGTTCCGACTCATAGCAACCCTGTGCAGGGTTTCCAAGGCTATAAATCTTTATGGGAGCAGAAAGCCTCATCTTTCTCCCGCGGAGCAGCTGACCCTGAGGATAGAAGCCCGATTCGTAACCACTATGCCACCAGAGCTCCTTGACCTTATACTAGGGTCTCAAAAATTATCCACACTCTGGCTGTAGAATTTGTTTTAATCAAAATTTAGAAAAGACAAATACATCATTTTTCAACATAATCTCCTTGCTTTTCAATATACTTTGTCCATCTGTCAACAAGCTTTCTTTCATATTCCCTTATTATAAAATGTTTTAGGTTGAGCTTTGAAACACAAATGCACCACTGTTTTCACTTCGGAGGCGAATCTTCATCTTCAAAGGGCTGCTTTCAGTGGACCAAACAAGTGAAAGTTGATGGAACAAGATCAGTACTATAGGGAGGATGCTTTAACAAGTCAAAAATGAAGATTTTGCAGAATGTCAACAGTGTGGGCAGAAGTATGATGTGCAGTGTTATGCAAAGTCACAATACCCTTGGATGGCCTGAGAGTAAACAGCAGAGTATAAAATGGAAACATCCTCAATCACTGACCACAGAAAAAGTTCAAAAGTCAACCATCAGCTGGAAAATTGATGCTAATAGTGTTCTGGGATTATCAAGAGCCATTACTGGAAATCTATGAGGAAAAAGATTCAACAATCAACAGTGCTCATTACAGTGAGATACCCATTGAAGAGCTGAAACCTAAACTTCAGATTAAACTCAGAGGACTGCTATCCAAGGGCATTGTGATTTTGCATGACAACGTATGTCTAAACACATTTACCTACCCTGTTGACACTCTGCAAAAGCTTCATTTTTTGGAAAGCAGCCCTTTGAGGATAAAGAAGTGAAGACAGAGGTGCATTTGTTGTAGCTCAGCCTAAAAAATTTTAAATAAGGAAATATGAAAGTTTGTTAACAGATGGACAAAGTATGTTGAAAAGCAAAGAGATTATGTTGAAAATGGTGTATATGTCTTTTCTAAAAGTTGATTAAAACAAATTCTACAGCCAGAGTGTGGATAATGTTTGACTCATCCTTGTAGATTTATATAGAGCACCCAACCCAACAACAGCATAATAAACATTCTTTTCCATTATACATTGGAACATTCTCCAGAATAGATCATATGTTAGATCAAAAAGCAAGCCTCAATAAATTAAAAACCTTTAAATACTACAAAGCATCTCTTCTGATCACAATGGTATAAAATTAGAAATCAACAGTAGGAAGATCAAGGAAAAAAAGTCAAATAGAAGGATATTGAATAACACCCTGCTTAAAAGCTACTGGGTAATAGAACAAAATGAAATGAAAAAATTTCCTTGAATCAGATGCAAATGAAAACACAACATACCATATCCTTTGGGACATTGCAAAAGTAGTGCTTAGGAAGCAAATTATAGCAATAAATACACACATCCCCAAAGAAGAAAGAACAAAATCAGTACATTGGCACAACATGTCCAACAATTAGAAAAAGAGCAGTCACCAGAATAAAAGAAATAATAAAGATTGGTGATGGTGGTTCTGTGCTGTTGAGTCATTTCTGAATCATAGCAACCCTTGATAGTGCTTCCAAGGCTGTAAATCTTTACGATTAGTTCAATATTAGAAAAACAATCAATGTAATCCACCACATAAATAAATAGACAAGGACAAAGAACTACATGATTATATCAACTGACAGAGAAAAGGCATTTGACAAAATCCAACATCCATTCTTGATAAAAAACATTCCACAAAATTGGAATCAAAGAGAAATTCCTTAACATAATTAGGAACATGCATGCAAATGCAACATACTTTCAGTGGAGAGAAACTGAAAGCATCCCCTTTGCAAACAGGAACCAGACAAGGATGCCCTTTATCACCTATCCTACTCAATATGTGTTGGAAGTTTTAGCTAGAGCTATAAGGCAAGAAAGGGAAATTAAAGGCATCCATATGGGCAAAGAAGAAGTAAAACTCTTTTTGCTGATAAGATGATCCTATGCATAGAAAATTCCAAGGACTCACCAAGAAAATTATCAGAAATTGTTGAAAGATTCAGCAAAGTGGGAGGGTACGAGATCAATATAGAAAAATCAGTTGGATTCCTCTACAGTAATAAAGGTAACTCTGAAAAGAAAATTAGTTAAACAATACCATTTACAATTATCGTTCTTGTTAAATGGGTTTGAGTCAGTTCCGACTCATAGTGACCCTGTATAGGGTGTCTGAGGAGCAGTTGGTGAGGCTGAACCACCAGCCTTGCAGTTCAAACTGACCTTGCAGTCCAGCGCATTAACACATTGCACCACATCAAGACCCCAAAAGATGAGATACTTAGAAACAAAAACCTATACAAAGACAACTACAAAACACTACTAGAAGAAACCAAAAGAGACTTACAAAAATGGAAGGATATATCATGCTATTGGATAAGAAAGCTTAACTTTGTGAAAATGTCAACACTACTCAAGGTAATCTATAGATATAATACAATCCCAATTCATATTCCAACATCATTCTTCACAGATATGGAAAAACGGATCCCTAACATTATATAGAAAGGAAAGAGATTTTGTATAAGCAAAGGATTGCTTAAGAAGAACAAAGTTGAAGATATCTTACTCCTTGATCTCAAATTTTACTACACAGCCACAGTAGTCAAAACTGCCTGATACTGTTACTATGAAAGATGCATAGATCAGTGGAACAGAATTGAGAACCCAGAAGTAAATCCTTTCGCATACAGTCAGCTGATCTTTGACAAAGGGCCCAAACACATTAAATGGGAAAGAGATAGTCTCTTCAACAAATGGTGCTGGCAAAACTGGAAATCCATTTGCAGAAGAATGAAACAAGATCCATATTTCATGATCCACATTGTATATAAAACAAACTCAATGTGGATTAAAGACCTAAATGTAAAATCTAGAACTATAAAGATCATCAGTGAAAAATAGGGACAAAATTAGGGCTCTAATACATGGCATAAATTCAATGTCAAACACAACTAAAAACATACATGCAGTAGAAAACAAAGTAGATGACTGAAACCTTCTGAAAAATAGGCACTTATGTGCATCAAAAGATTTCACCCAAACCACCACAGACGGGGAAAACATTATTTACAATGACATATCAGACTGGGAACATCCTACATTGCTGGTGAGACTGTAGAAAATGGTATGTCACTTCCTTAGAAACTTGAAAATAGAAATATCATTGTTGTTGTTGTTGTTGTTAAGTGCCGTCGAGTCGGTTCCGACCCATAGCGACCCTTGTACAGGGTTTCTGAGGGTGTAAATCTTTACGGGAGTAGAAAGCCTCATCTTTCTCCCGCGGAGCGGCTGGATCATATGACCCAGCAATCCCTCTACTTGGTATATAGCCACAAATAATATGAGCCAGGACACAAGTAGATATATGCACATGTTCATAACAGCACTATTCATAATACCAAAAAGATGGAGCCAGCCTAGATACCCATCAATGGAAGAATGGATAAATTTTGATAATACACACTTTGCAACGGTGAAGAATAATGATCAATCTGTGAAACACCTCTTAACATGAATGAGCATAGAGGATATTATGCTGAACGAAATATTAGTCATTTACAAAAAGATAAATTTTGCATGAGACCACTATTGTAAAAACTCAATAAAAGGTTTTAAGGCTAAAATAAAAATTCTTTGATGGTTACCAGTGGTAGGAAGAAAGGGAGAACAATTCACTAGCTAGTGGGTAGACACATGCTAACTCCAGTGGTGGGGAGGGCAATATACAAGGATGAGCCAAAAATGATCCACACCCCAGTTATATTAAAATGCCTGTCCACGTTCACAGCTGATGACAACATTGAGTGTCCATGTAAAATGATTCTGTCAAATAGATGAGAGACAGTGGATTTTGTGGTAAATAATTTGCAAATCAGTGGATTTTGCAACAAACCATTTATGGCTCTGCCTATGAAATAATTCATGCCAGACTTGGGTTTTGAAAAGTTTGTGCAAGACGGGCACTGAAACAGCTCATGAAAGAGCATAAACAGAAGCATTTAGATACCTGCAAACAAAATTTGGACCGATACTTGAAGGAAGGTAAAAGTTTCTTTAAAAAATCGTTACTGGTGATAAGATATGGATTCATGACTATGAGCCTGAGAGTAAATATCAGGGTTTGGAATGGAAACATCCTCAATCGCTAACCAAGAAAAATTTCCAAAGTCAACCATCAACTGGAAAATTGATGCTTACAGTTTTCTGGAATTCTCCAGGGCCATTATTGGAACATTGTCAGGAAAAAGGTTCAACGATCAACAGTGCTCATTACAATGAGATGCTCACTGAAGAGCTGAAGCTTACACTTTGGATTAAACTCAGAGGACTGCTATCCAAGGGCATTGTGATTTTGCATGACAATGCATGTCCATACACCTCTGCCCACAGTGTTGACACTCATTTTGAACTGTTAAAACATCCTTGATCTTGATCTTGCTCCATCAGACTTTCATCTGTTTGTTTCTCTGAAAAAGCAGCCCTTCAAGAATGAAGATTTACTTCTAATGAAGAAGTGAAGACAGTGGTGCATTCATGGCTCACAGCTCAGCCTAAAACATTTTTAAATAAGGGAATATGAAAGTGTGTTAACAGATGGACAAAGTATATTGAAAAGCAAAGATATTTTATTGAAAAATTATGTATTTGTCTTTTTTAAAAGTTGAATAAATTCTACAGCAAGAGTGCAGATAATTTTTGACTCACCTATGTACAAGAAGAGGAAAGTTGGCAGAAGAATGATGAATATAGGTGAAGACACACTGAGGTATGCAAGAACTAAAGGGATTAGAGGTAAATAGTGTTACATACACAATCTTGGAACAACAGTGTTCTGCAGTTTGATACATGGGACTGATACAGGCTGACAGGGTATGGGAGGAAGAGTGGGAATATATCCAAAAATATATCAGGGTTTGAAAGAGTACATGGGTATCTACCTTTGCTGTTAACCCTTGTATGAATGTAATGGAGAAGAATGAAGGCAAAGTGATAAAAACTTCTTAGATATTTTCAAACATATTTAGGCAATGAGTTGTTGGGCCTGGAGGTTTGGGACCATAGTATCAGGGGACACCATGGTCAATTGGCATAACATAGTCCCCAAAGACAATGTTGAACATCCTACTTTGGTGACTAGCATCTGGGACCTTAAAAGCTCATGAACAGCCATCTAAGATTCAACTATTGGTCTCTACATGTGAGAAAAAAGATGAGTTATGCAAATTGGAGATGCTTGGAATCATTTAGTCAAGTGGACTAATGGAGCATGTGAATATCAGTTTCTAGGACTATGAGATCAGAGGAACTAGATGGTACCTGGCTACCACTACCAACTTCTCTGAAAAGAATCACAGATAGAGTAGCAGAAAATGTAAAGCAATGCTCAAAGTTATTTTAAAAAGACTTAGCTTACTCATCATAAATATACTGGAGGAACCCACAGCTATGGACCCTGACCACCTTTCAGGTCTGGAACAGAACTCACCCTCGTGACCCAATTTTCAGCCAAGCAGTAGAAAGGTATATAGGTGGAACAATAGTACTAGTAAGGTGTGCTTACCATAAAATAGTCAATCACTCAAAATCAAAAGGGCAACAACACTTACCTAAGGACAAATTTGAAAAGGGATGGGGAGGTAGGTAGACTGGACATAGGAACCACAGGTAGGAAGTAGGATAAATATAGTTGTATGAAGGGAATTACAATCATTGAGAAGAAACAAAGTGTCTAATTTGTTGAATGTGAACTGATGATCTTGTCTGTAAACCTTCACTCAATTCACAATAAAAACTTAAAAAAGAATCTGGTCTTATTTTTTAAAGATAAAATTGCTGGATAAACTTAGATATATCAATTAAAAAAATAATTTTACTAGCATATCTTGGAGATATTGTGGGTTTGGTTCCAGAATACTACAATCAATCAAATATTGCATTAAAGCAAGTCATACAATTTTTTTTTTTTTTTGGTTTTCCAATGCAAATAAAAGTTATGTTTTTGGTAAGTGCCATCAAGTTAGTTTTGACTTATAGTGACCCTGTATAGGGTTTCCGAAGTGCGGCTGGTGGATTTGAACTGATGACATTTTGGTTAGCAGTCCAGTTCTTATCCTATAGTGCCACACTAGAAGTCCATGCTTACATGATACTATTGTCTATTAAGTGTGCAATAGCATTATGAAAAGTTTGAAATATTTGAGAATTACCAAGAAGTGACAGATGGGAAGGGAGCACAATGTTGTTGGAAAAAATGTTGCCTATAGACTTGCTCGATGCAGTGTTGCCACCAACATGAAATTTGCAAGAAATGCAATATCTGCAAAGCTCAATAAAGTGAACCACAATATCATGAGGTATTGCTATACTATTAATTCACCTAGTTAGGGACTTCTAACTTGTTATGCAAATACACAACACAAAGTATGGTAATGTGAATTTATGAGGATTAGCAGGCAAAGACCTCAACTGGAGGGAAGAAGAGGGACAGTTGGTGTATTTTAGATATATATAATGGTCTGTGGAAAGAACTCAATTTAGAAACAGGCTTTATTGACTTACGTAATTAAACAAAACATTTTCACACTTGGTGTGATTAAAGGACTATAGTCATATTATTGGATCTAGATTATTTTTCTGTCTCCTGACCCTGGCTGCTCTATGTTGGCCTCACTCTCAAGCAGGTCTTCTTCTCTAGGAGGCCTCAGCATCTCCAGGCTAACACCATCCTCATTTCCCTGTATCACTCCCCAAAAGCAACTGCTTTTTTTCCTGTTTCTGATCCTTTTGGTTAGTTACTTTCATAGTCGCTAAAATAAATGATACTATTAACAGGCGTATATCACTGCTTCATGACTTATTACCAACATTTCCGCCCCCACTATTGAGGAGGATTTGATCATTCACACTCTGTCTGGTCCAACAGAGTTCTGTCATTATTCTTGGTTTCTCCCTTGGAACTCTTTTGCAGCTCCAAATAATATTCTCATGTTTCATTTCTTACTGCATGTACTGTATCCTGATTCTTTACTTTGCAAAATGAGGACACTGTGCTCTCACATTTCTTTCTACCTTTCCCCACTTCTAGCTCCCTTCCAATCTAGCTCTGTGTCTTTACATTTTATAGCTTCATGGTTGGTAACAGTAAGGTTGTATTCTATAACTATTGTCAATTTCCCCAGGATTTCTCTGAATGATGATTCTATTGGCTTAAAATCAATAAGCATGCAAATGTTTTTCATTAACACCAGGAACTCTGGTGCATAGTGAGTTAAGCATTGAGCTGTTAACCACAAAGTCTGCAGTTTAAACCCATCAGGCACTTTGAAGGAGAAAGATGCTTGATAAAGTAGAGGATTAGTAAAAAAAAGATGAAGACATTCAATGAGATGGAATGACACAGTAGTTGCAACAAAAGGGTCAAACATAACAATTGTGAGGATGGTACAAGGCAGAGCAGTGTTTTGTTTTGTTATATACGTTACTAGGAGTCAGAAACAATTTGATGGCACCTAACAACAACTTTAATTTGTCATGTTCTCAAATTTTGTAAACTTTCAATCATACTTCAATTGCTATTAGTATTATTAATTCTAAAGCCCTCTGTCCTTTTCTCTACCCACTGTTTTCCCAGGTTGGATTTGAAGTTGTTCACCTGGATCCACCTCAGTTTTTATCTGGGAAGCAGTGCCTGGTTATGGCAGCTCTGCTCATTGTGGAGGGGAGAAGTGGGAGTTAAAGGGTCAACATACTCAAGATCTTAGCACCATTGTTCACACATGTGCCCTGTGGCACTTGTTATCTTAAAGTGTTGTCCGAGTTTCCCCCTAATATCTGCAGATCTCTTCATTTGTATTGTAGGTTGAAGTGCATTGTCTTTCAGCAGCTTACTAAAATTATTTTTGTTGTTGTTAAGTACTGTGGAGTTGGTTCTGACTCATAGTGACCTGGCACAGGGTTTCCAAGGCTGCAAATCTTTACGGGAGCAGAAAGCCTCATCTTTCTCCCACGGAATAGCTGGTAGTTTCAAACTGCCAACCTTGAGGTTAGCAGCCCAATTTGTAACCACTACACTACCAGAGTTCCTTAAAATTCTTTATCTACTGTAAAACTCTTCACCTACCTACTCGTTTCCCTTTCTCTTGGTTCTTGTGGGCGTATACTGTTCACATTATTTTGCTATCCTTTTCACAGGATATTGAGAGGAGAGGAGATACTCATGTGTGCTTGACACCTCACTTTAAACTGTCCAACTTCATGCTGATGTTAATTTTGTGCAGAGGAGATAACTCTATGGATTTTCATTCGATTATGGATATGAGGCATTGGGTTTCTGTTAGAATCTTCTAAATGTAGCACTGAAAGGAAACTTGGACTTAAACAAATATTTTGGCTTCTTAATTTCTGTCAATCAGGATTCAATAATAGAAGATGAACACTAGGGTCTCTATTTCTATCTTTGCCTCTATTTATCTATCTATACCTACATTTGCACACATCTACACACATATGAGGCTTCAAAATATTTGTGAAAAAATGGAATGAAAAGATGATAAGATATTTCCATAAACTTTTTGAAGTGTTCAAATATATTTTTATCTCATTTTCATGTAATAGGGATTTGAGCTTAAACAAGTGCTGGAATTTGATCTTACATAATTGTAGGAGACAGTTAAACCATTGTCTTTGTGTTTATTCCTGCAGCTTAAATTCTGAAAAGTGGGCAAGGAGGAAGATGCATGTAAAGGAGGGGAGATTCAGTACAAGATGGAACCCAGAATCACTAACTGAAGCTCATGAGGTTGGAATGAAACCTGAGTCAGCTCTCATTGACTTTGACCTTGATGATGTGGATGTCCCATAGAAGAAGCTGCCATCCATCATCACAAAACTAAACACACAACTTGTCCAGGATTTGGAAGAACTGAAAGAGGATCTGAGCGAAGGTGGAAAAGCTGTAGGACTGACTGCTACGTGGTGATAGGTGTGAGCTGCCTGGCCCCACTGTACTCACTGCTGAGAGCACAAAAGAACAACATGGCAGTTGCTTTATCTTCACCCTCCAAATTTCAGGGTCCCACCTGAACTGGAACCTTATAGGAAAAGGAATTTTAGGAAACAGTTTGATGTAGACCAGGGGCAGAGAACATCTGGCACGTGAGATGTATAAGGCCAGCTAAAGCAACTGCTAAAGCAACCGCAGTTCTAGCCATCACATTGTTGTTGTTATGTGCCGTGGAGTCGGTTCCGACTCTTAGCGACCCTGTACAGGGTTTCCGAGGCTGTAAATCTTTACGGGAGCAGAAAGCTTCATCTTTCTCCTGCGGAACAGCTGGTAGTTTTGAACTGCTGACCTTGCGGTTTGCAGCTGGATTCGTAACCACTACACTACCAGACTCCTTAGCCATCACATTAGGTGTGAGTTAATTACATTTTTGAACAACTATAGCAGGCTAATTTTTTCAAAAAAAGTTTTTATTGTGTATTTAGTGATAGTTTACATGGGAGAACATTGGTTTTACACTCATCATTTCATTGCAAAGATTACAATCTCCTCGGTGCATCATTATTCAACAGTATTTGCTTCTATTCCCTCTGTTTTTTGGGAGGAAGGATGTACACAAAAACACTTAGGAATATGTAATCACTTAAACAACCAAAGAACACATTCTGCAAGTA